>NW_019174257.1:8838546-9160954 GCF_002260705.1 Seriola dumerili | reverse complement strand
ACACACACACACACACACACACACACACACACACACACACACACACACACACACACAAGCCTTTGCTCTTTCTCAAAGCTGCTCCGCCAAAGTCAAAGTGAAGCTGTAGTGAAACCATGAAGTGGATTCTTACAGGAGTGGAGTGTCTGACGGTTACTACACCCATAGTACTGCTTTCATTCATGTTCTTACAAATGCTGCACTTTGTTTTCCCACGCATCGGTTTCATGTACAGAGAAGTGATACCACAGTGGTACATGTATCACCAGCACAGCTTTCTATACGTACCTGTGTGGACCTTTGCATCATCTGCTCTCCCGGATGGAAATAAAGAAAAAGTGTCTCTTTATTCATTTTATTCTATTTTTTTGGAATTTGAATGACAACTGTTGTTTTACAACACTCTATCACACAGACACAGTGCTGTTTTCAAAAAACATCCAATGATCCTGCAGCCTAAACAAAAGGACATGTGTAAGAGGCTGTAAGTAACGCCACATCTAGGGCTCATAAAGGGCACTGCCATGAATAGAATATTTTGAGGACTCATTCATCACAAAATGGACCCCATGACAAAAGAGTGAGTAATGCATGCAGTTGATATGTTAATTAATTCACCCCCCATTACAAGTTGGAGTGGAGTTAACAGTTAAAAGGGTTTTATGTTGCAAAAAAAGGCTGAACAAAATGTTAAAGAATGAAATGCTGAGGGGTCAGTCACTGATATGGTCTCATGTCCTTAAAGGTTTTTTTTTATAATCAACCAAGGGGTTGTGGACGTTTTCAAAAACCTTGCAACGGATGATTCATCTGTAACTTAATCATAAAGATAAAAAAATCCCTGGCTGTTTATGGAGGCTACTTTGTGGGTTACGCCTCAAATGCAGGTTTTTATTACGATGGCTCCTTTCCCAGCAGTAGCCCGGTTGAAGGCATAATGAAACCCTGATCCATTGATCCAGAGATCCAGGCTCCGGTAGGACTCTTGTGTTTTCCACGCCTCCCACTTTCACCCCCACTGTGGTGATTCTCCGGCTCACACATACACACACACACACACACGCACACACACACACACACACTTTGCCAGACTTCCAGGAGTTGGAGAGACTGATCGAAGACGGAACACCGACAGCGTTTTAAAAAAAAGAAAAGAAAAGAAAAGCCATATCCTCTTTCACGCATGGATATGTTTTCTTCTCTTGCGGGATTTCAAGGAGGTGCGATGGTTTGCGCGGCCAGAAATGTTTTCGGAGACTCGCACAGGAGAGAAAGAGCACACGTCCTCAACGCTGCAAAGTTGTAAAAGTAGTTTCCCTTGAAGTTTTTTTTTTTCCCTCCGCCACCAGTTCAGACTCCCGTGTTTCTCCAGCCTGCAGACCCACAGCCATCATGGCGAGGCGGACAGAGGGGAGATTCGTGGTTTTGACGCCGAATACGCGCGCTGCTTTCCGGGATAAACACCTTCGGTTTAACACGGGCTTGTTGGCTTTTTCGTGGAGCTTCGTTTTAATCTGCTCAGCTCTTTCTTGTGGATATTGCGGAGCTGAGTCGGAGTTTTCCATCCTGGAAGAAGCGCAAGTTTTGGCCGATCAAATGAAAAAGCTGTCCTCTCAGGAGCTGGGAGTCTTTACTATGCAGGTAAAAGAGAAAGAGGGTATTTTTTTTTTATTGCCGTTGAATTTGTTTTTGTGTGAAACTGTGAGGTATTCATGTGGCACTTCGAGCTGTAGCCGGTTTGAAACCCCCCCCAACCCACCCCCCCAAAAAAGTGGCTCAAACAGAGTTGGTGAAATACAGCTACACACTAAAACAATGTAATAATCACAAGGGGAAACTTTGTTGACAGAAATGTTGCAGTGTTACGAAACAATAAGCTCTTTAGTTGCCAGTGTTGCTCCGCTCTGTGTTGCAGTGCAACAACAGGCGCTTTGAAGTTAGGACGCGTTTATCTGGGACATCAACACGCTGGAGGTTCGGTGTTCCTGGGTAGCTTGTGTTTCACCTTTTATTTCCTTCCTCATCTGGTTTCTTTTTTTTCTAACCAAAGATCACATGTATCTTGACACACTGGATGTGTGCGCGTTTGCCTGTGTCCGCCGGACAGGCAAATGAAACACAAGGATAAACTGTCACCCACGATGATCATCATGAGCAGTCAGCCGTGAAGCAACATTTCATTGTACTTTCTATGAAAGGATCGGCCTCTATCCTTCCTAAATAGCACCAGCTTGATACAGTTAACTGTGAGGTGGAGGTCAGATGATTTATGCCTCGTTATAAAGACTGACACATGCCATTGTACGGGTAAAAAAAAAAAAAAAAGCAAGTGATAATTCAGCTGGGTAGTCTGCAGGAGGATCAGAGAAAATGTAGGTACATCGGTTTATGCGGTTAAATCCCTTTTTATTTGATTGCAGCCTGAAGTCCATTCAGAAAACCAGCTTTTGGACACAATGAGAACTGATGCTGTTTATGAATAAATGCAGACAATTAATCAGATTGAGTTTGCATAGCATGTGGACAGAGACATCAGCTGTGGTTTGATCAGATTTGATTACACCTAGCTGCAGCCAGCGTTTCCCTTGGTTAATTGTTAAGTTTGGTAAAATGTCAGAAAATGCCCTTCAGAAGTTCCCAGTTCTCATAAGGAGACACCTTCAAAATGCTTGTCATGTCCATCCATCAGTTTAAAACCCAAATGTATTCAGTTTACAAGTATGTCTATATAAAGGAGAAAAGGAGCAGATTTTTGAATCTGAGAAGATGGAGCCATTCTTCTTTTTTTGTCTTTGGCATTTTGTGCCTAACACATTAATTAATCATCAAATGATAGATTAATTTAGTTCATAGTTTCAGCTTCTACTGACATGATTTGTGTTTTTTATTTTGAAGTAACATGGTTCGTGGTTGTGTCATTTTTCTGCGTTGTTGGAGTCGTAGGGATCATTTTTTATGACCAGAAACCCCACATTTTGAAGAGCATATTCATATATTAAACACTGATTGATTATTGAGTGTTGAACTGAGATGTTTAGTTAATTAATTGATTAGTGGATCCACAAAAAGTGTCAGCAACAATTCAGTGAATATACCAAAAAAATACCACCTTTTGTAGCTTCTGAAATGTAGATATTTCCTTTATACATCCACTATGAAAACCTAGCAGAAACACCTCTCTGCCACGTCCGTCTGTGTCGAGCTGCACCGAGTCACCAAATGGCAGAAGGCGCAGGGTGCAGCAGTGCTGGGTGCTGCTGGGTGTGAGGGTTTTTTTTTTTTTTTTGCACTTCAGAGGCAGAGGAGCTCACAGGCCCTGAACACAGAGGCGAGGCAGCAGGGGGGCCCCAGCCCCAAATGGTGTTTCATCTTCTCTGCTTCCACACAGAGCCGCCTTCATCCCAGCTCTGGGAGGCGGCTTTGAGGGCTTCCTCTGATCCCCATGGATCCGCCTTTGTCACCACTCGTGACCTGAGCTTCGGTTTATCCTCAGTTTCTGTCTTTTTCCTCCTCTCCCCATTTTGTTGCTGTTGTATGCACAAAACATTGATCACTCCCCTTTAAATTTCAGTGTTCTTCTTTTCCTTCCATCTCTGCCATTTTTTCTTTTTCTTTTCTCTCCTCAGAGAAAAATTCTTCTATCAGCTTCAAAGATGCAATTAATGCAAAACAATTACGGCTTTTGTCACTCTCACTTAATATTTCATGACTCATTTAAATTTTATATTGCCCTGTCAAATCATCATGAAAAAACATGCATTCGGCATCATTCCTCTGTATCGTGGGAAAACAGGTTTGAGACGATCGTGTTGTTGTACAAGCTGTGAAAATCTGACTTGGCAAGAAGCTAATGAGAGTTTGATAGAAACGGTGCATTTCATGGATTTGTGAAGGCGGTTTTCCTCGAATGTAAGAGACGTGCATCCAGTGAAAACAGCCTGCATCTGCCCGTGAAAACAACTGCAGGAATCTGTCTGCCATGCTGGCTGTGCGGACACCTGCTCTGCTGCTCATATGTGGCCTGACTCTCAGACTGCAGGTGTGTCAGTTGAACTGGATTTCACTTTATCTTTCTGTCTCTTTGGCATTTCCATTTTTTCCCTGTGCAGTGCTGGAGGCTGATTTGGAGGCGATTTTTCCACAGTGTTTTGTTTGTTTTTTTTTTTCTCCACATGTTTTTATCCAAACAGAATCATTGACTTTCAGCTGACATTCTTTATCTCTTAGTGCTGTACTGTTTCAGATGAGATCTGAAGGTTTTTCCTATTAAGTGAACATCCCAGCATCTCCATTTAAACTGTAATTCTAACCCTCTCCACTCCACCCCTCATTCTCTGGCAGATGTGTAATTTGAGGCTCGCCTTGTCAGTGCTTCACTGAGTCACTGGGTCAGCCTTGTTCAATCTGTCATTGAGTTACTCAATTATCAGGGGACATAAGGGTGTACAGTTGACACTTTGTTTAAGTTGATAGGTCAACTTTTCAAAGCTTTCAGCGTAGTATGTGTTTTCTCAGCTTAATATTTTAAAAGCTTTTTTTTTTTCTTTTTTTAAAGACACACTTCTGCTACAGTTGTCTACAATTCATTTAAATCTGATTATGGATTAACTGTAAAGGGTACAGGTTCATAACAATAACACAGCATCGATATTTCAGAGCTGATTAGTCAATCAACATAAAAATAACTGGCTACCATGTTGATATCGGATTGGAGTCATTTTTAAGCATGGATGCCAAACATTTGCAGGTTCCAGCCTCTAAAATATGATGATTTGGTGCTTTTCTTTGTGTGGTATGAAAGTAAACGCTCATATCTGTGGGTGTGTGTTTGCTGTTGGTCAGGCAAAACAATGGTTAGTTGCAGCCCTTTCTTTTACAGTTGGTGTCTTTATCAGTGTATTCTGTAGCCTCTAGAACAATTATTTCAGCTGTTTACTACAGTGGTGATGTCAGTTCTGTTTCCATTATTCCATTATGTGGAAATATTCTACTTTCACATTATTTACAAATCACAATGTCCTTGTGTTTGATGTGTTATCTACTTGAAAAGGCTTCAGTGTAGCTTTTGTTGAGCTGCTGCTAATTCACACTATTTGTTGTATCTTTGATTCGTCGGTGTCTGGCTTTCTCTCTCAGACCTCTCTCTGTTTAATCTTCCGCTCCCAGAAACTATGTCTTATCTTTCAGAAAGATTTATGACACTGATTTCTTGTGTGCAACTCCTCTGTCTGGTTGTTGTGAAAGTAGACTTCTCTGATATGTAACTAATGAGCGTTCCATGACAGATTTTCTGTGGCTTAAAGCAGGAGGTTTTACATGGCAATCTGGATTTAGGCTTGGGTCTAAATATGAAATTCAACCTCCTTTCCCTTTTCCGTGTTATTAAAAAAAAAAACAAAAAAAAACGTGGTGCCTGGTGCTACTCTTGTCACGTGGGCGCCCGCCAGAGCCAGGACCACGGTACATGTTCCCACCTACAGCTACAGCAACATGGGCTCCATCACTGTTGGAAACTTCATCGTAAAGGCATGCATAGATTGTGAAGCCAAGGAGAGATCACTCATCACTGTGTCAAAAGTCCAAGACCCAATTGCTTTTACTGAGAGGGTATTTACGCCTTATTACGCTGATTATTTATGCAGGAAATTTCACTGTGTTAGTTTTAAGGGTCATAATCCAAAGAGAAGTGTGGTTTGTTATTGAGGCCAGCTCGTCCTGTATCCCCGGCCCCCTAATTGAATATTGATAGTAATTTGAGGGCAGTGGAGGTTTGTGCAGGAAAAGGGAAAATTGGGGGCAGCTCTGGCGCTGTCATTAGCCTGTGATTTTCTGGTTTGGGTTTGGTCCAAGGGCAACAGAGCCCAGATTCCTGCTTTGTTGTTTTCTTTCACTTGGACCAGACAATTTGATTAGGTTTGTTTTACCATGTATGAATGTCTTCCTTCGTTCCACCTGCCTTTATTTGAATCTCTCTCCTTTGTCTGTCTCTGGGGTGCGTTCGCTGCGTTTCTTCTCTTTTCCTTGCTTTATGTTGAATCCATTGCAGAGACGGGCAGATAGGGAGGAGGGGGGTTTGAGGATGTGCAGCGGGACATCAGGATTCCTGCTAGGTTCTCTGCAGCACAGCTTCAAAGTCTTCTTGCCTCTTACTGCATTGCCTACATGGCTGTGTGCTCAAACAGTCAAGGTTACTCTGAGCCTCGCAGGCCCTCTGCTACATGTGGGACTATAACTATCTCTCTCTCATCCTCTCTTTTCACTTAGAGTCTGTGTTTCTCTTTGTTTTGCGCCATTGCAAATGTCCAATTATTTTCAATTAATAATTATAAGCTAATAATCTAATCTGCCATGTTATAGCTTTCCATGCAGGGCTGGTAGATGTTGACTGCATGTTCAATTGAATATGTAATAGTATATATAACACAGGCTTTATGAAAGAAGAGGACATGTATAACATTTTTTCTTCACAAAAACACTCATCCAAAGGGCAAACGAACACTTGTGTGTCAAATATATCTCTAAGCACATTCTTGAACTTGTCTTGTTGAGGATATAATGGAGCTCTTTTTGTTCCCCTTCCCTCAGGGCACAGAGGTTACATAATATAACCAACTATTTCCAGTTGGTGCCCTGTTGCAAATGACAGAATATGGGAACTTACCAATGGCGGAGGATGGATACTGCTCCTTGTTATTTGTTACAATCCATGTATAAAGTGGGATACTGAGCTAAATTCTAAGGTTGCTGGTGAAGTACCTCTTTATTCCCTTTCACAACTTCACACAAGACCCTCAAGGTCTTATCACAGCTAAACCACAGAATCTAGGTTTTATAACATTTTGTGTTTTGTGGTCACATTCATTTAATAACGTTGCATTCAAGCGTCTTTGTAGCCAAGAAGTTTTTTCTGCTGAAAGGGATACTGTAGTTTTCCTGTCTGATTCTAGTAACCCGTGTTCACCTTTTAATACCTAAGGTAGGTGTTCGAAAGACTGTACGAAAAGTTATAGAGGTAATTGTGTGGAAGAAGAGCTTGATAAGTTCAAACGCTGCATAGTCTCTCACCTCCACACACCTGGCCGATAGCTGCGTTACGTGGGCATGGCATCATCGTTGGATTGATTCTTTCAGAAAGTAAAAAAAAAAAAAATAGTTGCTGATTGACGCAGTTTTGATGTTGGGAAGTTTTCGGACAATGTTAGACAGTCTGACAAACACTTAGTTTAAAGCATACTGATGTCTTTCGACAAGTAGTGAACCTTGTTTGGGATCAGACTTAGGAGCCATATTAGATACTATGCTTTAGCCGTTCACGCCAATGGCAAAATATTTTCCTCCTCCTCCACTAGCTGTCTGTGGAGGTTGCTGCTTGGATACGACCCATAGCAGCCTACCAGCGGCTGGCGCACTGGATCTTCATCGTCATGGTAACAATAATACGAACTTGATAAAGGTTGATGAACAGTCGCGGTTTGGTTAGGTTTAGGCTAAGATCATGGTTTGAGTTAAAAAAGTAAAGTACGTATTTCCTTACGGAGGAAAAAAAGCAACGGTCTCCCATGCGAAAGTCCTGTGTTTTGTCGACCCATCGATACACTCAAACTTCCTCCTACAGGTGTTTTGCATTTGTTGGTTTTGAGTCCAGCCATATATCTTGACGTACCTCAGTGGTTTATGAGCCCTTTGTGGCTATGCTCAACCCTCTGCACCTTTTTCTATTTTAACTGTTGCTTTTGGTCCAAACTGGTATTAACAGGAGGCTTTTTTTTTTTTTTTTTTTTACACTTACTTGCTTTCACGCTCAGTTATTGGATTCTTCGTCCCAAGTTGCTGCTGATACATGAAGAATTTATAACTCCATGTTTTTCTGTTCTGTTTGCGTGTGTCCTTTTTAGAGTTATGTCTTTTCATTTTTTGTTTTTATTCGAGCTGAATTAAAAATGAACGTGGTAACTGGGGTGATAAGTTGTTTGTATGTGACCTCCTTTCCAAACTAAACTTTTCTGTATTTTAAATGTTGCATTGTTACACTGAAATTAAGGATCTTATTTATTCATTAAAAAAAAACAGGCTCTCTGCCAACAGCTGCAAAGTCCCACAGCAACGTCTGCAGAGTTTTAAAACTTGGCATGACTTTCATATCAGTCTTTAAAATTCTTGGCCTGTTCAAAACCCAGGGAAACAGCCCAGTTCTGTCGACTGTTACCTTTATCTTCCCATCACAATGGAGGGGAGAACAGAGCAAAGGGCCACGTTTTCATTAAATGTAGGGCTGCTTGTATGTCTTGGCCTCAGTCCAACCGCCTTGCACCGCAGTGTCTCCAACCTCCAAACCGTACACACACCAGACACGGTGAAGTCCCCACACTTGTTGGACGAGACAGGGAATCAAGTGCTGCTGTCAGACAGAAACCTTGTTGCTTCTTAACTGAAGAAAGACAGCCTTATTTCCAATTTTTTTGTCTTAAATACTTGTGTGAATGAATGAAATGAATTCTTGCATGAGATCACTGGTTGGTTTCATGGGCTTTGCTATTAAAAAGTGTATAAAGTCTTATAATCATGATTGGTGAGTTTTTCACTCTGACTCTTGTCTTATTGCTGCCCTATTAGTTCAAGTTGTACATCGGGATGACTGAAGAATCCAGTAGAAAGATATTGGAACCCAAGAAAAGTTTGATTACTTATAATTGAAATTTTGTAAAATTACACCTATTCCTCATCCCTCATTAAAAAACCAAAATCAATCAATGTGCCTTTATTTTCCATTTCAAAACTTGGCCATACTCATTTTTAACATTTGCCAAATTGCCTCCACAGAGACCTGAACAGACGTCATGTATCGTCTTTCTTTGAATCTACCGACAGCCAACTGTTTCAGTTAACTTTGTGCTAGAAGTTTGCTGGAAGAAAGATATGGGGGGAGAAACATTTTGAGGGATATGTTGTTTTTTTTTTTTCTCTTCAGAGCTTTTGGACGACACGACTCCCATTCATTTCAATCAGATCCATTTTAATTTTTTTGCCAGTGTAAGTACAGCCTAGTGCACCGTCTCTTGGCTCCTGCTGGACTGTGGTCGGGATGGAGCATGAAACTGATGTTCTTCCCCTTCTGCACCAGCTGTTGTGGTTTAAATCTGTCTGTACTGTCGTGGCCAGATCATTTATCTGACCGCTTTTTGATCTGTTTCCCACATTTCTCAGTTGAAGTAGGCCTCCTCTCTGTTTGGCCTTGACTTAAATTGGTTTTGCAGTGTTTTTGCAGCTTCCTCAGCCTTTGCCTTTTTGTCTGCTTTTCCTTGCTCTCTATCTTTCCCTGCTCGTATCTCATACTGACCTGCCCTGAAATGCCAGGCTCCTCAGATGTTAAGAATCTAGACGGAACATTGCTATCTTAGTGCAATACAGTTAAACATGGTCTGATTAGGGAAAGTGCTTCTTCTTCTTTTTTTTTCCAGCTGCAAACATCCTGTCGTTATCAGTTTTACCTGAGATAAACATCAGGATGACACTCGCATGTGCGCATACATGCACGTGTCTACATCTGTGTATTGTATCATAATCATGCATAGAGCTGAATAATTGATTAGTTAGTAGTATTAATCAGTGCAACCGTTTGTGTGTTTCATAGCATTGTAAACTGAATATCTTTGAGTTGGAGACTGTTGGTCAGACAAAATAAGCAATTTGTAGATGGCTTGGGCTGACTAATTATCATCATTACCGATTAATCACAAGTTGTAATTATCTGTTTTGTGTCAAAAAATTGTGAAACATACCATCACATATTGAGATAGATATTCATTAAGATATACACTGTATGGTGACATAAGAACTGTTTCATCTTTCCAGCACTAATATTCTGTGTATTGAACTGAGCCTCGTTTATCTTCATACAGCTGAGCCCTCCAGGTTTTCAGTGAAAGTAGCTAACTCCGTCCTCTGCGTATTAAAGAGGAGAACTAATTAACTGGCAGTGTTTAATCAGCTCATTCTCCATTTTTAAAATGAATGATTCCCTCTTTCTCTATTACCTCTCTCACTCTTTATCTCCCTTTCACTATCACCCACTCTGCCTTGTCTTTCTTCACACAGGCTCACACTCTACTTCTTGCACACACTGGCACAGACACACACACCTTCAACACACACACACACACACACACTCACACTCACACACACACACACACACAAAGTGATAACAAATGCAACCAATGAGAGAGAGAAAAGGATCTTTATTAGTGATCCAGGCTTTGTGTTCTTCTTCTTTTTTGTCTCTCTCCAGATTCCTGCCAGTGTTACTTAGTTAGCTCCAACAGGGCTGACCTGGCAGTGTGAGCCAGGGGACCTCAGGCCACCCCTTAGCAAGTCAGTCCCTTTACTCGCCACAATGGGCCAGACTCAAAATGAACTTTCCCTGAAAGAGAGAGAGAGAGGGAGAGAGGGAAAGCAAAAAGGGGGGGAGGGTGCTTGTGGTGAAGGCAAGGGGGCAGTGAGCAAAATACCCATTTGGGAGGGCAAGGAGAGTTGAGGGACCAGCTCCCTCCCCCAGACACTATGCATTTGTAAGGCCCCCATCCCCCTCAGTATGCACACACACTCATGCAGAAGAGGCTTTGCATTCTCGATGAGGAGAGAGTTGGAGCTCCTACTGTGGAGAAGCAGATCAGACAGTTTTTCATGCCTCTTTTCTCTTTTCTCTCTCTGTTTATGCCTCTCTCTCAGAGCTCCGTGTTGCATACATAAACTCACAGTAAACCCAACCTTCAGTTACCGAGAAGCAATGTCTCGAATTTCCATCCAAGTTTATTTTCCTGTTTGCAGGATTTTTTTATTTGGATAGGTGCAGCCGTTTGGGTGAAGACCTGACTGTGCATATGTAACAGTAGGCTTTGGGGTTCTTCCTTGAGGCAAAGGGTGGTTAAGGGTGCAGGGAAAAATGCTAAATTTGGTGCAGGGGGTGGGAAGGACGGAAGAGTGGAAGAGACAATGTGCATCGGGGGAAGCCAAGAAATGGCAGGTTCTCAAACTGTGGAGTCTTGTACACACAAACACAAAACACAGCTACTGTCACAGCAGTTTGCATCTTTGTCTCTGATGGTGAGGACTTATATGACGCTTCTCTCACACTGCGGTCACAGGGTTGTGAGGGTCGGCTCAGTTAGTCAGTCACAAACATGAACTGCTTCAACACAGAAACCCTGTATCTCCAGAAGGTTGACTGTGAGTAGGAAATATTTGCACAAACTTCTCGGTCACTCTTCTGTCACCTCAGTGGCTGCTGAGATTTCAAGCTTTCTCAATAGGCAGTGGGGTCTGGCTCTGAGTATTTGCTGGGAAGTACCCCCAGGTGCTTCTCTAGTTCTTTTTACTTTCTGTGCTCTTTGAATTGTGGATTGGTTTCTCACAAATCAATGTGTGCACCGGTTTAAAGGTGCAGAGCTCTGGCAGCATGAATACTTATGAATGAGTCGGTGTGTTTGTTGGGCAGGTAGGTCTAAGTAATCTATGATGTAGCTAACATTAGCCACATAAGCTAGGAAGTGTAGTGTTGCAATTGTTTGCTCCCAATGCGGGCTTTTAGGGTATTACTTATAACCCCTTTACTAATGGTTACATCACTGACTGTGGTTTCATTGAGCTGCTTCCGGCTAATATTGTATGTAAACCATTTAACTTCAAGGAAGCTAAACAAAATTTTGGGTGAAGGAATAGTTTAACATTTTGGAAAATAAGCTTGCTCAGACTTGGATGAGAAAATTGATCGTGGGAGGCAGTTAGCCTTAGCACTTAGCTTAGCATAGACTGTAAGCAGGGGATAATTAGCCAGGCTTTGTTCAAAGTTCAAAAACACACCTAAACGCCAAACAATAATGGTAACAGTGTGTGGTTTTATGGAGGATTGCTTGCTTAAATTATGTCTCTCTCCCGTACTTATCCCTCTGCTCCTCCAGTTAAGCTAAGCTAACTGTCTTCCGACTCCAGCTTCATTCTTTAACACAGGGAGGGGGTAGTCAGTCTTTTAACTCTCAGCTAGAGAGCAAACTGCTATTTCCTTAAATGTCAAAGAATACCTTACGCGTTGTGGTTATAGTTCTATTTTTGTTGCAGCTGCAGCTCTTTTACTGTCTTGGTCTGATATTATAACTTTCATGTATGGTTTTTGTTGGATTCAACATTGCTGGAAAAGTTGAATTGAGAAATAAGTGAAGGCTTAAAACCTTGCTCCAATGGGGTTTGCAAGTTCTGTGGTTTATATGCTTTCATATTAAGATGGTCTTACGGTATTGAAAGGGAGAAAAAAAGTGTCACAATGTGTTTTTCTTTTTCTTTTGTTTTCCTTCATGCCTTTAGGTCTCTTGAGCGGTCTGACAAGATGGTGTCTGCACTTTTGTTCCTAGTTTCTCCTTTGTCTGTCTTCTCCACCAGTGTCGTCTTCTCATCTCCTCTGCTACCCATTCCTATTTCTCGGTGTAATTGTGTCTGTGGGTGGTGGTATATGAAACTGTGTCCTGTGCCTTTTGTCTTCTGCTGTTTCGCCACCTTTTGAAGATGAGTCAGGAAGTGACCGGGGCTAATGAGATGAACTTTGGACTTTCTGCCTCTATCTCCGTAAGACAAGGCTGGTCGGAAGATGAAAAGAGATGCAGTGTTTTTATTCTCGCAGAGAAAATGGCAAGGGGGGAAAATGTGATACAGCTTGCTAATTAGGAGGCAAGGAGAAGTGTAAGAGCTTTGAGTGGGAGATGAAAAATGGGAAGACACTGAAATGACATTTTCGGCGCTTCAAACACATGTAAACACATAAAGTCACACTCTTACGCCATCTCTGTCTCTACCTATACACACACACACACACACACACCTCACATAAACACAGACACATATAAAGCTACATGCATGGAGTGTCTGCAGCTGTGTTTAGCTATCAGTGTCTCTGAGCTCAGTTATGTGTCTGCCAAATGAGTGGCTTATTTGATCTGGACTGACTCACAAGTAATGGAAGACGAGCCTTAGGACAAACCAAACAGGCTTTGTGTGTAACATGGAGACGGACGGTTTCTCCTGTTGGCATGTCAACATTAACCCAGATCACCAAAGAAAACAAAGAAAATCTGCTCTCTGTGTTTATTCAGAACTCCAGTATGTTTTTTTCACATAGTTATTTCAGTGCAGAGATTCACCTGCACCTCCAGTTTGTGGACATGGTGGATTTTTTTTTTTTTTTTTTTTTTTTTTTTTTTTTTTGCAACAGCTTAGCATTCGGCACTGTAGTGGAGATTTCCTTCCGACTGTGATGTCAGCCCAGCAGAGAACAGAGCTCATTTATGTAAGGCACAATAAACGAGCCCTCAGGTTTTTAACTTATTCAGCTCAGTGCCCAAATGATAACCATAATGTCTCACACTGGGTCCCGGACTCATAAAAACATATTGCTCTTGTTGCGTAGGGACCATCTTGAAATCATCTTGCAGCACATTTTACCTCTTGGCCACTTGTTTAAGAAACCTGCCAGTTTTCCTCTGATTTTTCTTTCTGGCTGCCTCTGTCTGTGTTCAGGTTCTCTTTGTGGCGTCTCCAGTTTAGTTTCTCTGCCAAGATACAAAAAAAAAAAAAAAATTGGTTGTTTGGTGACTGAGGCGGGTGGATTACCTTCTCTAAAACCAGTTGTCGTTAACATTTATTGATGCAATCTCAGTGTTTTTGCTTGAATCCCATGTCCATTTAAAATCAGATTTTCAGGAAAAAATCTTTCACACCAAGGACATTATTTGGGTTTTTTGGTTTCTCGCAGCAGCATCAGTTTGATTCGAACAATAAGACACCTGGGGAGTTAGCATTTACTGCTCTAGACAGACATCTGGTTGAAACAACCAATGGAAGAAAGCACCTAAAGAAACTTCATGAACAAACAGTTGAAGGAAAAACCCACAAGACAAACTGTTTTACTCCTCTGGTTCAGGAGATCATCGTAAGACATACTCTGGCAAACATTCATTCAACATCTGCTTAACCAACAGCATCTGCTCTCGACTCTTTTAGACTGACTCTTGACCCGAGTTCAAATTTCATCAGTTTCTGTCAGAAAAAAAGTGTTTGATTTTCTTGCAATGCAGAAACACCACAGAGAGACAAAAAATGTGGAGAACCATTCCAAAGAACTTCATTTTTTTTTTTGGGTGAGGATGACTTCCCTGTTGACCTGGTGTTGAATATCACCAGATCCTCCCTTTAATGTTTTTCTTCTGCAGACTCGGTAGGCTATGGAAAACAGAACTTCATGGAGGAACTATCAAGAAGAAAACCCCTTTGACAGTCTGTCTTTGTATTTGTGTGCATCTAAATTGACATCAGTACTTGCTTTCTACAAGAAACCTACATTATCATTCTCTCCAGTCTTATCCAGTCCGCTCCTATCATTCCAAACTTCTATCTCCCAGAATTTTTTTTTTCTTTCCAGACGGCCCGCTTGTTGCCAGGTTTGGCTGGCTGGTGCCATGCCAGCTTTTCTCAGTCTGTCTAGTCCAGGCGCTGGCACCATCAGCAAGCCAGGGTTTCTGCTGGCATCTCTTGGCAGCTGGCCAGGAGACAAACCCTTCTACAGATGCAACCTTTTCTGTGCATTTATTGGAACTTTTTTTGGGGAGTTATGATATTTAAGTAAATGTTACAGTCAGATTTGCAGTAAATGAGCTTTGGCGATGCTCCACATTAGGAGTTGGACAAAATTTTCCAGTGAAGGTCCTGACTGAAAAAAAAAGACAGTATAATCGTTTTCATACATGGAAGCTCCTGTTTCAGATTGTTGTGTTAACATTTCAGTCAGTGCTACTAACTTTAAGTTCATGCCCTTTATAAATTAGACAATGGTGCAAAGTAAGTAAGACAATGCTTATATCACTGAAGATGTGACGTCTTATGTAAGATAAAAAATAGCATATACAAGCCATTTACAGGCAGTTTTGAGCATTTTTCCACACTCGGTAGCTCCAAACAAATATCCCCCGTGGAAATCTTACAAATTTGATTTCACTGAAGCATCAGAAAGTATGATTTGTGCGGGTTTAGTGTGGTCCTGAGGGAAGAGGTTCTT
Organism: Seriola dumerili; assembly: GCF_002260705.1. Taxonomy (NCBI): domain Eukaryota; kingdom Metazoa; phylum Chordata; class Actinopteri; order Carangiformes; family Carangidae; genus Seriola; species Seriola dumerili. The sequence goes on along the minus strand of NW_019174257.1, from coordinate 9,145,860 downwards.
GGATCAGTATTCTGCACTATTATCTCTGGCTCTTCCTCACATAACTACAGGAAGAACATTGGATCATGCTGCATGTGTTATGGAGTCATTAAATTAATAATAATCACAAAAACACACTAAGCATTAATCACTTGGTTGATAGAAAAATAGGACTTTAACTGTATTTAGAGGCAGACTCCTAAATCCAGTGGTATTTCAGGCTATGTCACAATCTGAGCAGTCCTTGAAGTGAAGCAGGCAGCAGCCTTAAATCTGCTCTGTTTTCAAGACTGCCAGTCAGAGGGGTGCAGCTGGTGATTGTGTGAACAAGGCAGATCTCTTACCTTTTCCGGAAACGTTAATCCGTCAGTGTTACTTGGTCTATGTGTGAAAGGGCTCTCAGACTGATACTGAGCTCTGTGGGAACAGGAACCATTGTGAATGTGTTCATTTTGTGTGTTGTGTGTGCTTGTGCCCACTTGTGTACAGGCAGGAGTGTGTTGATTTTCATTTCATTGCCTGTGTGTGTGTGTGTGTGTGTGTGTGTGTGTCAAATCAGGACTTTATGGTACTACTACTTGATTATTGTGTTATGCATTCTGTTATGCCCATCATAAATTCATATAAGCCAGAATTGTGGCACAGTGGTGCAGTGATGAGTATTGTTCCCTCACAGCAAAAAGGTTCTGAGTTCGGGGCCTTTCTTTGCGGAGTCTGCATGTTCTCTTCATGTCTGCATGCGTGGGTTTCCTGCTGCTATTCCGACATCTTCCCACCACAGAGGTTAATTGGCGACTCTCAATTGCCCGTAGGTGTGAATGTGAGCGTTAATGGTTGTTTGTGTAATATGTCAGCCTTGTAATAGACTGGCAACCCGTGTACCCCACGTCTCGCCCAATGTAAACTGGGATTGGCTCCATACCAAAGGATAAGTGGTATAGCTAATGGATGGATGGATAGGTAAGCCAGAACTTGAGTGCTGCCTATATAGCTTCAAAGTATACTATGGAAAAAAGTCCAAAAATGGGAGACCAACATTAACAACTTTCACAATCAAATCTGCAGACCTTCATTATGGTCTAGAACAAATCTCATAAATCATTGATAAAAATATGATCTATATAATGCTGGAGAAACACGAGTGAAGAGATTTAAATAGGTAAACAATCTTATCTTCTTTTCCAGGAATTTCAGTGAATGTTAGCAAACTAAAACACATTAAAAAAAAAGGGACGAACACTGCCTGTACACTGAAATATTGTGGGGTTATGTTGAGCCATGGAAAGTGAAACTCTCTTAAATCATCATAGTTTGTATACTACAAAAGAAAATTGGCAATTATATGAATATACTCTATACATATATATATAAATGACATGCTGTCACATCACCCTCCCTTAGAATGTGAATATGTGAATATTATTTTGGTGTTTAATGAGGTCCCAAACCAGGTGTTTTGATTGTCCGTTATAGCAGGAAAACCAACTGGAATATTCTTCTTTGAGAGGAGCTGTCATATGTCTCCTGCATACATCATAACAGAAACACGGCTCTCCCTCTCCACACATTCAGAACAGCAAAGCCACTCATCATTTACATACCAGAAACTTGTGACTGTCCTTGGGGAACACTCCCTCTCTCTCCTTCCTCTGTCTCTGTTGCTCTCTCTCCCTTTTGAAAGCATTCACACGTTAGCTTCTGCACACAGCAATGATCGACTCATGAATCTGAATAGGAGAGGTTTCCAAGGTTTAGACAGCATAAGAAAAAAAGAGACTGATGCATATTCAGCTGACATCCCCCATAGGCCTGCCTGCTGTCTAAGAGCTCGACTTGACACGTCTGTGAAATGCAAACACTGTGTGTGTGTTTGCCTGTGGTTTGCTTTAGTGTTGATGAATGTAAACTATATATTTAACTACATATTGTGCACATATGAGATATGTGTAAATAATGCCTTAGATTTGAATCCTAATCCCTTGTTAGTAAATATTTTTCTTAGCTCGTCCAGTAACGAAAGTTCTTATATGACTCCATGCTGAGACCCTGCACTTCATGCTGTGGTGCTTAATGAGGAAGGGAGATGACACTTACAACCAGGAGAATTTAAATTCAGCCTCTCTGCTGTTGGACTTTACTACAGACCTGTAGTTCCAGTGTTGTTGACAAGATTAACCTGGTTCATTCTTTTTCTTTCAATGTGATGTGTACGGCCTGTGTACATGCACCCACTGCAGAATAATCTGACCTTGCCATTTGTGTCTCTCAAATGATCATACAGACAACATCCTTGAAAACTCATATTTTTTGGATGCAGTGGGAAAATGTGGGCCTCTATAGCCTTGACAAGAAACAGGAATCTGCCAGTGGCTTCAGTTTCTCTTATATGATCCGGGTTGGAGTATTTTTTTTTCCTTGCGGGTGCTTGTGTTTTCCTTCTGAGTGCAGTAGCCCTTGCAGGGCAGTTGTGCTTACTCACATATGGCTCCACCCGCCCTCCAGGGATTTATTTTAACATATGTCACTTCGTAGTGTAACTTTGATTTAAAGAGACCTGAAATGTGCCTATATATTTAAAACATCCCTTCTAGCAGCGTTGTGCATCATATGGCTTCCCATAAGAGGTGCACGAGGGAGAAAAGTAAAGGAACCAACCTTGTCTCTTCAGTTAGCTAGCTTTCAACGTAGTTAGCTGCCATCTACAGTCACTAGACTTGAAATGTAGTTAATTAGACTGTAAATTCTGAGATAATTTTATTTACCTCAAATGAGGAGTGAATCAGGGTTTTATTCGAAACGGGACATTTTTAAAGACAAGCTTTTGGTTCTATTTCTCCTATTGCTAAGTGTATTTCATCATATTTAAAAGGCTGAAAGTCTTTTTATCCTTACTTTTGTTGTTGGTTGTTGATTGAAATACTGATTGTACCTCACCTCAGACAAAACCGAAAACAGATTTGGATACAGATAGTGATCTCTCTTTGTTTGCACTTCTGTTTTCTCCTCTGTCTTTTTTCCTCCCTGCCTTTCATCTCTCTAGAGACCGTCAACCCCAAGTACTTTTCTCAAACATGTCTCCAAATTTAGGCCTATCTGTTGGAGAAGTTTTGAGCGAGGAAGTTTATGAAAAGTCTCAGTCAGTATCCTCCTTTCCTTCATTCTTTATTTACCTTCCCACTTTTTTTTGTTCCTTTGCACCTCTTCCTTCTCTATATGTGTCTCTTGACTTCTGATACAGATTGTATTTGTGAGTTCCTCAACTGCATCTGCAGGATAGCACAGAGAAAAAGGAGATTTGTGTTTGTACATGTATTTTATGTGTGTACTTTGGCATTGTGGTTTCCTGCCGCAAGTTAGGGTCACAACTCATAAACTGTCCTCCTTTTAAATCACTTGTGAGAGAGAGAGAGAGAGAGAGAGACAGAGAGAGAGAGAGTGTAGTTGCAGAGCACTGGCGATGTTGACAGGTCAGGTGTCAAATTAGATGAAAAAACTTTTCAGTGTGTGATGTCTCAAGCTGTGTTATTTGATTTTGAATGCATGATGCACTTCATGTAAATGCGTCATTTTTATGCACGAGTCTATATGGAGCTGTACATGTGTGCAAAGCAAGGGCTGATGTTTTCCTCCCTTACCACAGCTCCCAGGTTGCCTCCCTCAGCACGTTGACCGGCCAACACAAATCCTGCATCTAGTTAATCATCATGTCATAACGCTGTGCTGTACTGCACTGTGTTACACTTTGGCCTGCTTTACTCCACTCAGTAATGACATTTTAGTAATGGTCACTAGTGTATTTTGAGAATTTGTTTTGCCATGTTGTCATTTAGGCTAAGTGTTATGGTAAACACATTTTGCCCTGGTCATATGTCTGGTTATATTTGTGAGTTTTGTGCCTTTCTGCATTTCTATCGACAGGCACAGAATTTTTGGGAGACCTTAGTATGAACTATTTTCTTCACAATTAAAAGATTTTGATGGCGAAGTCTCTAGATTATCCTGATTTACTGGATTCAGTTCACTTCCAGTATATGGAGGTGACTACAGTTGTCTCATATCTTAAGAACTTTAACTGAATCCGCAAAAGTGTTGGATCATATAGGATGCACTTGTACTGTAACTAAGCAACTGCAAAATCAGCTGTTTTCATTGCTTACCTAGCCTACTAGATGACATTAATTAATACCGTTAGCTGGAAAACTTGTCCATTCAGATATGACACTCAAAGCCTGGTGTTGATATTAATATTGTCTGGTGTTGAAACAGGAAGGGAACAACAGTAACAAAGTGCATTTTCTTCTTGGGGTTTAATAATTTTTGCCTTTGGCCACTCGGGGTTTGTTCAAAAAAAAAAAAAAGAAAAAAAAAAAGAAGCATCTGATGCAGGAGCTGATACAAGTATGATGTAACAAATGTAGCACCTGCAATGCCTCCAAACTCTTTTTGGATATAATTTTAAAATAGTAGGTTACATAGATTCTAGACATTTTTGAATTCATACTCAGTTCAGTGGAAATCATTTGTGTTCAAGGTACAGAAGGCTTATATAACAGTGCTGCATACTGAATTAGTTTTAGTTACCTGTACCAATAAACTGGCAACTGAGCATATGTGTAAGTAGTACCACTGTCACACGCAAACCATATGCAACATGGATAATGAACATGAATTAATGTTGTTATAGGCTGATTTCTCATGATTAGTGTAGGTGTAGTTCATTAGCTACGCATTATCACATCATTAGCTACATTAGCTGAACAATAGTGTTCACTGCCATATTAACTCTGAGATTTGACACGGGTTGGGGTTAATGTGTAATGTTGCATTGGGTATTTATTCCTCATTTAGGTGTCTTATGAAAGTTACTACAATCTAATCTTACTCGCATATCCCTGAGATATTTTCTTGTGTGTACGCTTGCCAACAAGGGTCAGCAGGACCACTCCGGGCTACGTTTAACTTGGCAAAGGGAAAACCAGTATCATATGTAGCGTAAGCCTCTGTGCAGAGCGACCCATGCCTTTATTAATCAGTGCGTGTAACTGGCCTAAGAGTACATGGAGTAGAACAAAGCACCCTGTCTATAGAGAGACCTTCTAACAGTGTCCAGACATGATCTCACATCATGCTCAGAAACCTGAGAAGGAGACCACCCCGGGAACACCCCCCCCCCCTCTTGTCCTGTGTCCTTTCTCTTCTTTATCTCTAACCCCATCTCTCTGTTCTGGTCGTCTGTCTGTTTTTTTTTTTTTTTCTGCTTCTCCCTCATGTTTACCTGTGTATAATATGCACACATGATATTGTTGTTCTATCCATTTCTGTCTTTTCCATCTTGATCTTTTTCCTCTGTGCCTCTGTATCCCTCAGTCTCCCCATTCCTTCCACAACCCACGTTTAAAAAATTCTTTGAACTGCTTGAAACTCAACTTTTATCTATTTTTTTTTTTTAAATGGCTGTTCAGAGAAGTATTTGAGTTAGAACTGGTATAAATTCAGCAAAACTGTGATCTGTAGGGTGCCTCTTGTATACACATATAGTGATGCTTGTAAACTGCAAGTAAAAGCCTTACAGATGAGTGCACAGCATAGGAATGTGAAGATAATCCAGGATAGTTTGTGCAGACAGAGCAGGCGCCCCATCTGAACATCTTTTCACTTGGCTGAGTGGGGGGCTGTCTTGGCAGGAAACGTATATCAAAGTTATAAATTTATTGGCACTGGGTGACGAGCCCTTTGCGCCGTGTCTCTCTTCCTCTGCGTTTTCTTTGACCCTGACTTACAGTTTATCAGTCTCAGTTCTTTCATACGCTCTTTCTGATCCTTTTGACATCTCTCAATCCAGCAAATGTAGGAGTATGAAGTTTTTTGCCTTGGCAGGGCGTACCACCAGGGTGTGACTGGGACTCTTGGTGCCAGAGGCTGCTGCCAGACTGGCATTGCGCCCTAGGGTGACTGAAGGTTAAGTGTTTTGGAGAATTTTGCTTGGTTTCCACCGCTGTGCTGCCTGTTTGCTTTAGTCGTGCCGTTTGTCATTCCACTCTAAGCATTTGGTCCTAAAAGGGGTAATCCTGACGAGTTTATTTTTTTTTGGTATATACTCCAGCTGTAAGACAAAACATAGAGAGGACGTTATCCCAACATGTTTTTGTAATTAAGTAATTTTCCGTTTCTCAGTTCTGTTACTCTCTGCTTTCTTTGAGTAAGAAGAAGCAAAGTACTGCATTTAAAAATTCATCCAGAAGCAAAGTAGTGTCAGTATCCATTCCTATAGGGTATCCACTTTAAATAGACCTATGACCCAACTATAGGTCTCAACCAGTAGTTAAAGGAATGAATGGCATACATTAGCCAACCAGGAGAGGCTGTTTTAGTTTTTTTTTTAGTTTTTTACGAACTCCCTCACCCCGATCCCCACCGCAATTTACTAGCATTTGTGTCATGAAGTTGTTCATATGAAAAGAGCAGAGCACTTGGATCCTGACTAACTGCCTTAGTCCCCAGTTATTTATGAGATTTTACACATCATCAGCTACGTTTTGTGCATGCCTGCATGGTGCTCAGTGGTTTAACTATGATCATTCTTTGGCCAGTCTCAGTCATGTTACGTGAACACAAACACCATCATTTATGGGCCTTTTGATATGGAGAAACATTTCAAAGCCCCTATAAAAACACAGCGTTTTCTCATTATCCCACATTCTTTTGTTGAACTAATTTGACCGCAGTGTGTGAGGTTTTGTTTTCGTCCTCTTTCACTCCTAGATTTTATCAGCTTAATGGAGGTGCTCAGGTATGCAGCTTTGATCTGTCTTTTGGAACGTTTTCACATTGGCTCCACTTTAACGGCAAGTTACTAGTCCCATAATGCACTGCTGGCCTGGTGGTACTGCTGCTACGGAGTGTGTGTGTTACTGCTTTCAGACTAAAACCTTATCCAAGATCAGTATGATTTCCTATTAGAACCTTGTGGTGTATATATTAATATATTCCTAACATCACACGTTTTTCAAGGGGTTGAGAAAGATGTGTAAACTACCACAAATTTTTTTTTCAAGTTTTTATACGTCTAATTAGTCAAGTATTATTAGTGCATGTTACTGTGGCCTGAGGCCTTGTTTTAATGACTCAACTGCTTTGACATTAAGGGCCTTGTGTGGAGAGGTAATAAGTTGGGCCCAATGCCTCTTACCACATTTACTTGACATATGTTCTTGCAGACACACCTCATAGGAACGAGGATAATCAGAGGTGTGACCTTTTGAAGCATGCATGCTAGGATATCACATTTATTTTTAAATTAAAACATTTAAAACAATTTAAGGCACATTGTCTTGGCCGTCTCCCTGTTTGCCTGCCCCCCTCCGTTTCCATCGTTTGATGCCGAGTGCTCATAACACTTATGCCATTGTTTCTTAACACTCAGGGGGAGAGAGAGAGAGAAACCTCATTTACATTCACTAAACTGCTAGATTATGTCTCTCAATTTCTTCCAAATGCTTCATTTTTGGACTGAAGCTAAGGCACGATTCAGATGGTTCATTACCATCCTTTGTCCCAGTAGGAGGGCTAAATGGGGAAACAATAAAACGTGTTTTGAGTATGTTTGATTCCATATAGTCGCCTTACTTAAAGGGGACCGCTTGTGCTTTTCCTTATTTTTGGTCATAAAAATGATGTTACAATGTTGGATTTCTATAGTAAATGTGCCCAAAGTTTCAAATAATGAGCTAAATATATGCCAAAGCAATCCCTGTGAGACAAACACAGTCTGCTCTAAACACTTGGTTTGTCAATGGTTTTTCCTACTTCTGTTTGACATCTGACGTCAGCAGATTTACTAATATGGTCATGTGCTTCAAGCACAGCTCGTTCTCCCAAAAACATGAGTACTTTTAAAGGCATTTAATGCACTCCAGCATGCAAATAACCAATGGTGCAGGTTTACTATACAGGCGTTTGGCGGCAGCAGAAAAACATTTTCCCAGCAATGTTACCTTTTGTATCTCCTGACAGCAGATGTTTTCCACATCAGTCAGCATTTTAGTGCATTTCCCACACGTACTAAGATAACTGAGATAAATAACGATTTCAAAAAATTGTTAATAATGCAAAGCTACTCTAGTGAAGTACCAGAATAACCATGTAGTGTAGAGCTAGAAATGAACATAATGGGTCCCCTTGAAGTTTTCTTTTTAAACGCCAATCTGTGTCTAGCGTTGGCTGCAGAACAGACGTTTGAACTTACAATTGCAAATTAATGAAAAATGGAAACAAAATGAAACAAAAGTACAAAATGAAAATCTTTGCTTTTGCCAGAGAAAAGCTGTTTAGTTGCAACAATAAAATTAAATTTATGTGTTATCCATGCCACCAGTACCTCTGATTGTACCATGTGTCTTTATTACTGTCAAATAAAGGCTGAAATGCCATTAGATATTCCAATTTTACATCTTTATTCACAGTCATAGCTTCAAATAAACATGAATCCTGGCTTTGCTGTGGAGACGTTACTATCAGACCCTGGTTCCTCTATCTGTCTCCTCTCTTTACTACTCGCGTCTGACCCCACCCCACTTTTCCACAGCCCCCCCACCCCACCTCCTTTGCTCCCATATTCTCTCCTCCACCCTCCATTCCCTCCTTTTTTTTTCTCTCACATGTGGAAAGCATTATATGCTGTCTGGTGGAGAGGGAGAGCAAACATCCCAGGCCGAGACTGAGAGCCTCTCGGGTAGGTGTAGGGGGCGGCGGGGAGGTTGTTGGGATCTGTGTGGTGGTGACTCTCTCTCTTTCTCTCTCTTGGCCCTGACGCTGTTTGGACAAAAGGGGGTCTTGTTATTTCAGAACCACAGCACCCGATAGTTGACTGGCTTCTCTCTCCCGCTGCATTGGACTGGATGAGACCTTGGTTGAAATGAGGGAGAGGGAGATAAAGAGACTCCAGTCGGAGCTCCTTGCTGACTGGTACATTTTGTGTGAATGATATTTATGGCATTTGTAGATGTGAGTTTGAAACACTTGCTGATCACAGTTGGTCACATATGGTCATACAACTTGCTCCATGGGATTGTGATGTGTTTTGGATATGTTTTTTGTTGGAGGATCTGTTTTGTTGAACCTTTTTTGAACAGTCTTGCCAACTCAATAGATCCAACAAAAAAATACCAAGAGAAATTGATTTTAACACTAAAATATGTGGAACCAATGAAGAAAAAACATGCAACCTCCCACTGTATGGGATAGACTTGCAAGACAAATGCTGATTAGACGATCAAAGAAAAGGAATAACCAGCTATTTTGATAATCAATTAATTGTTAAGTATGACAGTTTCAGGTCTCAAGTGTGATAATCTCATGCTTTTCTTGGTCTTTTATACACTCTATTTTATAGTCAATTTTACATTTTTGGATTCTGGATGTTTGATGACATGAACTTGTGCTGTAGGATGTTATGATGGACATTTAAAAAAAAAAAAAAAAAACCCAACATTTTCTGATGTTTTATAGACCAAAGTATTATTTGAGAAAATAATCAGCAGATTTATCAACAGGAAAAATAATTGTTATTTGCAACTTTAACGCAGAGCAAGAAGATCAAAGAGGAATTACTCAAAAGCCATACAGCTGCTGAACAAATCTTTCCATTGAACATTTGTGTTGTGTGTTCTTCAATCAAAGGATGTTGTTTTTATGGAATATTTCTGAAAACAGATTAATTTGAAACTCTCTTTCCTTGTTGCCTTATCTAGCAGCATTATCCAAACACATTGCTTTAATACACTGTTGAATATATTGTTGTTCTTAGTGAAGTTAACTAACTCCAGGTAAGGGTTAAATGCATGCTTCAAGTACTTCATCAGTAAGATGTCAAACCATTTTAGGAGCTGACTGGAATTGGACTGAAGGACTCTGGTGTAAATTGTTTAAAAACCATTGTTCTGTGTTGCTTTTTTTAGAAGTCCACACTGAAAAGCTATCATATGTGGTCAGTGTGACACATTTGTCCAGCGTCTTGGACAGATGTTGAACAGGTTCCCAGGCTTTACTTTATGTCCCGGAGCTGGATATCCTGACAGCAAGCTGAAACCACCACCACACCCTTGCTGCTTGGACCAAGACTCACTAAACTGCTATGCTGTGTCCACTTATTCAAAATTTCAGGCAGTCTTTTGGTCCGGCATTGATTTCCTCTTATTGATTATACTAGCAAGAAAATCTAGTCCATTATAAAGCTCTGACAAATCAGTGTGTATACATCGGAATTTGATATTACTACACCAGATTGTGTGATTGCTCACAGAAGAGTTAATGAGTGAATTTCAGCTCAGCATTCACAGTATGAGAGTGACAAAGTGAAAGTGAGGAAGTCATGATGGACATCAGGCTTAAAATGTGTGATCATTCAGTGTTTCTGTGAAGCACCCAGTGCACCCTGGGATTTAGACTTTGTGCTAAAAAAGGGATGAAAAAAGGGATGAAATGTTTTATCCAGTACAGCATTAAGTCAAATTACTATGACAACCAAGTTATATTTTTATGAAGACATAAAGGCTAAGAGTCATTCATGCATGTGGCAGCATTCCTCCACATTTTTGCCTCTTTTTTTTTTTTTCAAGTGCACATAAATGTCCATGAGCACACAAATGCATGTAGAGACGATTGAAAATGGAGCACAGTGAACCAGAGCTAACCAGGTTTTTTCTTTTTTCAATCCTTTGACTAGAAGGCTGTACACAAACACACACTCCTTACTCTGACACAGTGTGTGTGGGCTGAGGCTTTGGAGCTATTGCCTCAGGTTGTCCGTTAGTTAGATTCAAGCAAATTAAATTGACCTGCAGCACCCTCTAAATGCAGCAGCAAGCAGTTGGCAGACACTGACGGCCAGTCATTTAATTAGCCAACCTGCTCCAGTGGGTTGAAACGGAGACGCACTTAATTAGCAAGGGTTTGGCTTCTCTATGGCCATTATAGTGACATTTAGAGATTCAGATTTGACATGTCTCTTCCTGCTCAACCCCTCCTTCTTTTATTCCTTCTTTTTAATAGAGCCAAGGTCACGACCTCGATACATTTTGATACATTTCATAGAACTAAAGTATGCTTCTGAAATCTGCGCAGAATTTTCCATACTTTGTGCATTAATTAATGGGAAGGCTAGCTATTGATTTGCTTATACTATCAGTGAAATTAGTCGTTAAATGAAGATATGTCGAAAGTCTTTCTTTAATCCCCCAAGTCCCCCCCCCCCCGTGAGTTCTAGTTTATGATTGAAGTTTTTCTCTGTGTTGGAACTGCTGTGGTAACACACACCTGCTTTCTATCCAATGGATGCGAAATTGGAACAGACAATAAGGTGAAAACCAGGACACTAACTGGCACTCTTTTAGTTGTCATTTGGTTTTGATGTTCACCATTTTTAAGCTCAGACCATTGTTAAAATGTATAACACATGTTCACAAAATGTTCACACAACAAGATGTAAACATGAACAGTTAGTTATTTCCAGCTGAAACAATTAGTCGATGAATTGACAGAACAATAAGGGGCAACTATTATGATAATCAATTCATTGTTTCAGTCCTTTTTCAAGCAGAAATTGTGAAAAATGCCAAATATTTGCAGATTTCAGACTGTTCTTTGTCATCATTGCAAACTGAATATTTTAGGGGTTTGGGGATTTTGGGGCTTTTGGTGGAAAACAACAAGACATCTGAGGCTCCAAAGTTAATAGAACTGCCCAGTGAGAAGACTGGGGAGAATTGCATCTGTTATCTGCTTCATAACTGAGCTGAGGTTGTTATTAATGAGGTTGTTGTTATAATTGATAGGAAACACAGTGAAACCTTTTTAAAGTCGATGTGAGTTTTTACATTAGTGCACCAGGTTTATCCCCACATAGAAAAAAGAATGAATCCAGATGCTGTTTTTCTTCTGTTGCTCTGGACTGTATGTCATGGAGCTCTAAACTGCAGGTGCAATTATTTCAGACTTTTTTTTTGTTGTATTCTGAAAATACAAAAACTGTACACACACACACACACACACACACACACACACACACACACACACACACACACACACACACACACACACACTCACTCACTCACTCTCGCTCTCTCCCCTTGCTTTTCCACTCCCAGGTGCCTGTTTCCTGACTCTGCTTTGTAGCGAGAAAAAAATTGAGATGGGAGGGTAAAGCAAAGGATGGAGACATGGCGATGGGTCTAGGAAAAAGTACACACACACACACACACACACACACCCCCGTCAGAGGTGAAGCTCTGATGTGCGTATCCCTGAGTCCAGCCTTTTGTAGTGCAATGAGCGAAGAGTTGGCTGGGTTCAGGGTAGGGAGGGAGTGGGAGAGAAGGGGGGGGTATTGCACTGATGGAAGGAGAGAGGCTGAGCTGTATACCAGCAGCATGGAGGAAGCAGCAGTTACCGTCCCTTGGGCTTTAGGCTTTTATCTGTCAGTTGTATTGAAACCAATCTCTCAGGCTCTACAGCTCCAAAACACCTACGCTGCAGCCCAGTGTGTGTGTGTGTGTGTGTGTGTGTGTGTGTGTGTATATTTGAGAGAGAGAGAGACAGAGAGACACTCACATTCATTGAAATTTCCTACAATGAGATCAGCAGTGTGTGAGCTACATACACTTGTAATAGGCCTGTGCATGTTTCCTTATGCATAGCCCACATACTTATTTGATTCGCAGTTGGCACATAGTCGCTTTGACTTGCTCATATACACTCTCTCTCTCTCTCTCTCTCTCTCTCTCTCTCTTCCATCCCTCCTCACTCTCTCTCTCTCTCTCTCTCTCTCTCTCTCTCGAAGCGATGTGCCCTCCAGTGTGTTCACAGATAATACCTTGGACCACTGATCAACAAGCCCTAAAGACAGGATTAATGTGTGTGTGTACACGTTTTGTGTGCATGCTCTCGAGTCCAATTACAAGTTAGTGTTGCTCATGTCTCCACTGTGGCCTTTGAAGATGGGTGAATTGCTAATATGTGTATTCCCAATTCAGCCCTACCACTGCAGTTGGCCTCCACTTCCTCTCTTCCTCTTTCCTACCCTCCCCTTTTTCTTTTCTGTCTCACTTGTACCTCTTCTTTCCCTTCTTCCCTCACTGCACATTTCTGTGCTGTGCTTAGTGGTCTCTCATTTCTCCATGTGCTTCCCCTCAAAACATACTCGGGTGACTCTCAGTATCTCTGTCCTTGGGCTGGTCTGGGTCTGGATTTTATTCAATGCTCCACTGAGAACAAAAGAGTCACTTAAAAGGAGAAGAGCCTCTTGGGGTAGTTTATGGTATCCCCAAGAGAGCCTGACAGAAGAACTGAAGAGGCAGGTCCAATTAAATAGATGCCATATTTATTGGGCAAGTTCCCATGTTCTAACCATTGCTATAAGCTGCTATAACAGGGTGCTGTTGTTAAAGGGAAACAACCGTTTTGTGTGGGATTCAACACATCAACAGTGCAAGCTTAACAGCAGGCGCCGAAACTCATGGTATGCTCTTTTCTTGTGATAGGCAAATCTGCTCAATGTTAATCCTCATCTTTTCCTATAATTGAGAGGAAAGCAGGTTTATTCATAAGTCTGGATAAAGCTGGCGAAGAGTTTAAAAGATAAGGCAGTTTTAATGTATGCAGCCAAATTTCTCTACAACAAATAAAAACACTGTATAATTACAATAGAATAAAATACTGCAGGATTTAAAAAACCACAGGGTCTGATAGTTATCTTTGTAACTTGCAGTTTGAGCTTCCACTGAGGTTTAGCCATTCCTGTGAACCACTCATCTGTGGTTAGGATTAACCCCAAGGTGGGTGGATTTAAAACTGGCCTAATGAGACAAAGACTGGTGCTCTGTGATCACTGGACAGGAGTTTGAATGCAATTCTTGTGAGCTTAGCTCCTATTTGGCTGAAGTAGCTGTAAAATGTGTATTTTACGGTGCTCCCTTCGGCATGTGAACAAAACACATTTAGGATATTATTAAAGAGCTGTTATTAGTGATCCAAAAATATTGCTACTGCATGTGCACTCCACATGCTATTGCTGCAGAATGATTTTATTCCTCAGCTTGATTAATTAAGCCAATGGTTCATGAAGTCGCTGTTGAGTGTCTGTGTATCAGCAAAATGTGGGCATTTCCTGCTGCTTTATGAGCATCTGCAGAATATACGTATATTTATGTTGTTTATTGTCTATCATTATCACTTTTGGTGGGATTCAATTTATAGTTGTGAATCACACTTCTTTTTTAGAAGAAGTTAAAGGAGGTTTTTGTAAGTTTTGCTATTGCTACATAGCCAGTGTTAGCATTTACACTTAGCAAGAGCTTGGCAAGAGCTTCTGCCATTGTTGCGTTTACAGGATGAACGGTAATAATCTGCCCTCTGAGCAGCGCTGCTTCTTCGGGGCAGCCTGGACGCTACAATCTGACCCGTCCAGAGATAGCTGGTTAGCATGCTAGCTTCAATACAAGAAAAGAAGTGATAGAAATAGAAAGGGAAACAAAAGGGTTGCTTTCCACTACTGGAGACAGGTGAGTTAAAGAATTAAGTTTGATGCTGAACTCGCAATGTTTCTTATCGACTGCTAAGTAAACAGCTGTTAATGCTAACGTCCTTTGTAGCAATAGTAAAACAAGCAAGTAGCTTCTTTAAACCTACCAGATCTTGGATTAAAAAAAAAAAAGGTTCCCATTTGTGTGCTGTACATCTGCTGAACAATTCCAATGTTTGTTGTTTTGTTGTCATCTTTTAGTGTTTGTGATATTTATTTTTTCTATACTAAGGAAGCTTGAGTACTTTTTCTGACACTGTGTAACAGTCAGTATGTGTCTGTGTACATTTCAGTGTTTGATTATGGGTCAGGGGAGGCCACAAGCCCACGGTGGCCCAGCCAGCCTCAGGCCTCTCAGGTTTCAGAGTCGAGCATTCCTCCCTGGCTGCTCCATAGCTGTGAAAACCGCAAAGCAGCTCCAACAACAAACACTCAAGGCACTGGGGGAAAGACAGCTAACCTGTGGCTAATCAACAACAGGAGTTTTCTCTCTCTTCAGAATTTGTTCCCCGTTTTTCAGAATTGCTGGCTTAATGGAGACAAAGTATTTCTCCATTCGAGTGCCTATTTTTCCCCCCTTCTTCCCTTTTTTGTTAGTGTGGTGTTTTGAGAACACATGATTCCTGCTAAGTAGTGGCAGCTCTGTTTGTGTGTGCTTGTTCGTGTTTATTTGACAGTTCCACATCTTGGACCTGCTGTTTTTCCACTAGAAGGGCGTGGAACAGTAGACTGTCTAGGCTTGGTTTTGCACTTTGCGAATAACTCAGTAGTAAAATATGCAGCTCTCTCTGTGTGTGTGTGTGTGTGTGTGTGTGTGTGTGTGTGTGTGTGTGTGTGTGTGTGTGTGTGTAATGATAACATTATGAAATTGTTTGTATAGCACTCTACTGTTACTCTACTGTCCCATAGTCTGTAAAAGCAAAGCAACATGCACAAAAACAGTCATAACAAGGACTGCTGACTCCACTGAGACAATCAGGATTAAAACTGAGCTCTTTGAGATGCAAAAATGCCAACTTATTTCTGGCTTTTAGGACTCATTTCTGCAGCATTCTATAGGCCATATTAGACATAATTGAATTCTTAGAAATAACATTTGATACTTCATCTATAAGAATGGAAGCTGAATGGTCTAGTTACCCAGAAGGGGGCGTTGTAAAGAGATATGAGTGACCCGTTGCATCTGTCACTGCCTGACTGTGTGTCTGTGTTTGCCTTTACGCTGTGAAGATATATTTCAATTCGAGCTGCAACGATTAGTCAATTAGTTGATCGAAGGAAAAGTCATCATCTATTTTGATAATCGATTAACCATTTAAGTCAACTCTCAAGCAAAATTGGCAATCATTTTCTGATTTTAGCTTCCCAGATTCGCTCCATGTCTAACTTTATAGTAATCTGAATATATTGGGACTGCTGCTCAGACATGAGGATGGACATTTTCTATTCTCTGGTGAATTACAGACCAAAAGATTAAGCAGTTACTCAGGAACGTATCTGGCAGGTTCATCAGTAAGGAAAGTAATCCTTTGTTGCAACTCTGCCTTCAATACAAAGCCAATAAACTACATTTCTATGCAAAAGTAGGTATCAAAAAGAGTCATCAGGAATAACTCAGGTTTCTGATGTTTAAGAATCCACGGCATCTTGAAAGACCTGCTCATTTTGCCCTTTGACAGCGCGAAACCGATGAAACTTTGCTTTGTTTTGTCAGCCTTTGTAGAGACCCGTTGAAGAGTGAGAAAGTGTACGTATATGAGCAGGCAGTAACAGTCTGAAGTGAATTGGCTCCCAGGTTAGTTGGATGTGGTGCATTCTGGGTAATTGGTGTCCTCTGGAATGTGTGTAACAAAAGGTGTGGACAGGCAGCAGGAAACGGTTGTAGCGTGGAACCAGGCAATTTAAGGCTTTGTGAGCGGTGGGGCGGCTTACAGTGAACCACCTGCCTACCTGCTGCCTCAACACAAACATTAGTTTTACTCTGTTTGTAGCTGCCACATAGTACTGCTGCCTGTGTTTTGGGAAGTGTGTGTGTGTGTTTTTTTTTTTTTTTTCCTCTTGTGCATGTAAGAAAGCGAATATTTAGCTGATGGGACCCCAGAGACCATCTGAATAAATGCCTGTGTGTTAGTGTGTGTGTGTCAGAGCAGGACCATATTCAGGCCCGCTCTTAAAATGTTTTTTCTGCTGCTCTCTGAGCGCTGAGGTCACACCAGGACTCATTTTCTCCATGCCTTAATGTACTGCTCTGCTTCATATTCACTTAACAATATAAATCAATGACTATTAAAATGCTTCAGTTTGGAAGGTGAATGGGGAAATTTAGCATCATGTTGTAATTCCTGCTCATGAAAACCATCATTTTGTGTTATGGCTGATCTCCATACTTAGACAGACGACGCATTTTCCTCCCCAACCTAGAAACTGATGGAAATGACAGGGCCATACTGTCTGGGTCTATGGGCTGGTTGTTTGGGAGATAAACAGATTTATCATTCTCTCAGGACCAGTAATAAAAATGGCTCTGCAGAAATGCATCAGTGCTAATGCTAATGTCGACCTTACTTCAGAGAGCCAGAGTCAAGACAGTAATTTAGATTCAGTGAAGTCAGTTTGTTTGATGTTAATTATCTGTTGTTACACAACAGTTTGTAAGGCACTGTGTTAATACAACACCGCCCACAACACTGTCAACCTCCAAGTACATCACAAAACAGATATTTATACTTTATATCCTGTTTGTTAGGTTATCATGTTGTAAATTATATGATTGATGACTTAATTAAACTTTTTCCGCTTTCGACTTGTCGTAGCAGGAGAAGCACAGGTTTAACTAATGACCTGTGACATGTGACTAATGCATCACATTTAGATGTGCCAATAAGGCCAGTGAGCCTAAATACACAATGCCAGAGCCCTGACAGAAGAACACCTGCATGGAATGTAGCCACTATTATTATTATTATTATTGTTAGCTACACTTGTGCATGATAGATAAAAATATCTGCCATTGTAAAAGTCCATTAATGTGGTTTTTAGTGGTCATTTTAATGTTTTACATGCTAGTTACACTCTGGCGATCCTAGACTATGGGTGTTCCTGTTCATTACCTGTGTCATAATAATGCAATAGTTTGTAAATCCCCCTTTTATAGGATGTCTTGCAGATAATATTTCAGCGTGTTAATAACAAAGCTCTCTGCTCAACAACGCCTGAAACCAAAATCGACCTGTATAAACCAATACTCGTCCTCAGCTGATGGTTTTCAGTTATTGGATGTACATGTTCAGCATTCTTCACTGTCTCTGCTTCGTTCCCTCTCTGTCTCTCTACAGAGGATTTTCAACTCGTTTGTGTACACCGAGAAGACATCAAACGGAGAGACAGAAGTGCAGCAGGTGAGTAACAAAGGCTTCACACTTCCCTCTGTCTGCGTGCGTGCGTGTGTGCGTGCGTATGGCGTGTGTGCCTGGTTGTGCATGCATGTGGCATGGCTGGTGTCTGTTTGTGCTGTTGTCTTGTGTAGGTTTCAATTCAGCCGCAATACACACACACACACACACACACACACACACACACACACATGCACACACTTGCCATCAGAGGAAAAATGGGGTTTATTAAAATTCTACGGCTGCTGTCTCATTGGCTTTGAAGTTCTGTTTTTCTACTCATCTGTGGTCTGTATCTCTTTCCCCCTTCGCTCATAATATGAGTGCAGAGCTGCATTTGGACAGAATAAGACGGATTCAAGGAGAGAATGGTATCTTTTTGGAAACAAACATAGCATTGCCAGAATCGGGAGATCTGTTTTAAATGACTCAGAATCATGAGTCAGAATTTATGTGTAGCATTTTGGTCCTAGATCGGAAAACTATGTAGGGAATTTCTGGCGTCTGGTGTCAAGTCAGTCATGATTGTGTGCAGACATAGCATGCTGTGTGTGTGTGTGTGTGTGTGTGTGTGTGTGTGTGTGTGTGCGTGTGTGTGTGTGTGTGTGTGTGTGTGTGTGTGTGTGTGTGTGTGTGTGCGCGCACTCATGTGTCAGGGATATTGGAAGAATGACAGTAAACAACAGACTGGTAAACAGCCACCAGCAAGAACAGACAGGTTGATGTTTGTTTGCATGTCTCCTGTGACTGTGTGCACCAGTGCGTCCATCTGTGTCAGTGTATGCATGTATGTGCGTGTGTGTGAGGCATACAGTATATAGTGTCTCTCACCTTGCAGCTATTCACTATTCCTGAGGCAGCTCAAATTGGCCTTGAAGCATTGCTGATTCGATAGAAATGTGGCCTTTTTCTTGACTTACCTGCACAAAAATAGTTTTCACAGAACTCCATGTGTTTCCAGGCTACAGAGTGAGACTCATCGTGATCATCATAACCTTTAGTGCAAGTCTCAATAATGGGCCTAGTCTAAAGATAATTCCTTTCACAGGAACCTCAGCTACAATATGTAGTCAAAGCTTTTGAATAGCACTCCAATGGATGTGGTGTATTTTAATAAGTCCCAATCCAATCCAAAGGCAGTGCTGACTTCATTTATTCTGGATCCATGCTGGAGGCATTTAACTATTTAATATCCATGGGCAGGCAACTCATAGAGTGCCCATACATTCAGCCCATAACCCTTCTGAGGCAGGTGCCAACTAATTCAGATGACAGCTCTGGCAGAGTTGACTTGCTTGTTCTCTCTGGGCAGAGGGGCTGTGTGTCCCTGAGCCAAGGCGAGGTTCAATTAGGAGTGTATCTGCAGAGGAAGAGAGGGCTGGGACCGAGCAGGGAGAGAAGCCAAGGAGCTACGGAGAGGAGCCACTGGCTTCTCGGACGAGTTTCTCCTCTGGAAATTCATTATTCAGTCAGACGCGCAGACATCTCACCCTCTCTAATGACTGGAGCCCTCCCTCTCTCAGTCCGTCTTTGAGTCTGTTCCTGACTGTTTTATGAATGTATTCTGCTTGCTTCACTCACTCTGACATGTGCCATCAGAGTGCAGATCGTTAATTAAAACTGCTGCCTGCATTCCTGTTTTCATGTTGGTTCATGGTTTGCATGCAGACAGCTCTCCATCGTTTAAAAGCACAGTGAGGTGTTTTCATAGTTGCTCTGTATGTGGAGAACCCTGGAGTAGAACTATGAAAAGACTTTTTAATAGATCAAGCTTTATTTCTCTAATATAATCCATTAAAATTTCATGATTGGACCCAAGCACTGATGTAGCAGATTGATTCTGGACATCCCTATCATTGTTATAATTTAAAATTGACTGTTCACATAAAGACATTGTTTATAAGACAATGTAAATTTCACCAAAAAAAAAAAAAAAACCCAAAACAATTAAAGGACAGTGGATACTTTCCAAATGATGTATGATCTTTTAGAAAAACTGAACTTATCTTTATTAGCATTCTTCACAAGAGCTTTAAGATTTAAACAAATTTTAGAGAACCAAAGCTGAAAACACACACATTTACACACACACATATATATATATATTATATTATATTATATATATATATATATATATATATTATATGGGAAAATGGTAGATGGAAGGTATTAAAATTAGAATTGCATCTCAGTATACTACCCTGTCAGCCGCAGCTCTGGTGGATGCGTCTTTCACAAGATGACATTTAAGAAATGGAAGGAAAAGGACAACCAGAAATGGTTCTATTCAACCCAAAAATTAGATTTTGATTATTTCACCATTTTTCACTGCTGATATGTTGCTGTTATTTTATTGGCTTACTGCATTGAGGATATCAATTAGAGATGAAAACTTTATTCATTATTCATATTTACAGGTTTATCTACAGGCTTAGCTTGATATCAGTCAAATACTTTATGGTGTATGTGTAGCTGCAATATGTGAAACATGTTTTTTTATTCCCTTCCACAATCTAGTATTGTCACATGATGACGCATTTCCATCATGCATTTACTGTGGTGCTTCCTCCATTGTAAACTGATACTGTTTTCCTTGACAGACCTGTAAGCAGGAGGTGTTTCCATTTGTGTGTAGAAAGACATTTTGTTACTTTATCAAATCATGCCAAATATTTACATCACCATCTGTACAGCGAACAAAGTCTGCAGTGTAAAGGCTTGATGAACCTTTTGACCATCATTGGAAGCAACCCGGGGGAAATGCTCTAATTCAATAACAAAATCAGTTCATCCAAGGAGAAGCAAGACATGAACAGTCCAATTTCTACCATGCCAGAGCTTCTTAAGCCTGCAGAACAGACCTGTGTCCGTTCCTCACTGGTTCATGCATTAACTTCAACCCCACGATCCAAAGTAAGACTCGCCATAAACACTGCTGCCAGTGATTGTGGTTGAAGACTGCCCGTCCTGGTGAACCTTTAAAACTCCAGGCACCCATTCCACCCACTCCTGCTCTGCGGCTGAACCAACCCCACTGGGTGTTGCAAACCCTCCAAACTGGTTGGATGGGTCAGAGAGTGGAGAGAGGAGCCCCGTGTGTTGGAGAATGTGGTTAATCTGCAGAGCACAGGTTGGCTTTGGCTGGACTGTGGCAGACCGTAACCCAAGCTTTAACTTGCATAGCTTAATGTTTCTGGTTTCTCTTAAGTCACTGTTAAAAGTTTGAGTCTTATTTTCTCCCTCCGTCTGACTCTCCCTCCCCCCAGCTATGGAAACACTGCTCAGCTGAACACTGGCCCTTTTTCCTCTTTTTAATACAAAGTCCACTGCAACTAATTGCCATGCTGCCGTGCATGGACAGTACTGTGTGTCGGGGTGTACAAAGTTTGTGTGTTTAAGTTGAAGTCTGTGTGTAAGAGTGCATATGTTAGTGTCTCGGCGTGTGTCTGTGTGTGTGTGTGTGTGTGTGTGTGTGTGTTCCTTGTGGTGGAGTAGCAGTAATTGTGGGGTGTGCCTCAGGCCTCTGTTAAACCCCTAATAGGAATAGCGGGCGGCTGATTAGGTGTACAAGCGGTCAGTGGGTCGCGGTACATTTCCCTGTTCCTGGCTTGAATCGCAGCCCTTTTACAGACACCGGTAATTATGGGATGTGAACAAAGGGGGTCCAGTTACTGTGGAAATAAGACTTTTTCTGCATTCAACAAGGCTGAGTACGTAACTTAAAATGGCTCTGGAAAGTATTCAGAAGACTGCCGTGAGAAATCACCTGCAGTTTTTGTAAAATTTTTCATCTGAGATAGAATTTACACATGTATTAAAACACTTGAATTCAGATCAGGTGCCTCCATTTTTCTTAAATCATTAAGTTCAAAGTAATAAACTTTTGATTTACCTACAAACATAGGTATATTTTTCAAAGGTCAAAAAGATTGTGGCTTATATCCTAAAAAGATATTAAATTAACCTTTGCTGAATAAAGGCTACTGTGGCTCAAACATACAAGATAATGTCGTGAAAAGAAAAGTGTAACGTATCAGTACAAAAAAAGAAAATATTACTCCTTTTAGAGTGGATCGGTGTCAAGGTATTCCATGCGCACTACAAATCAAAATGGCGACATCCATGCAAGAAGAAGAAGAGCTGCTTTGTCTGCTGTACAGTGCTGTTAAAGATGAACTGTAGAGATGAGGGTAGTGGCAGACCACCTCACACAGCCTCTCTTCAAACTCAGTGTCCATGTTTGTTTTCCAGCTCATGTGCTGTTCGTACCCTTTAACAGATCTAGGCACGTGGATGTCCGCACCACAGCCTCACATACACCCAAATTTAGGCAGGAAGATGGATTCACAAAAGTATACACGCTATAACTATATACACAAGTAATTTAAAGCTAAAATCAAATAAAAATGTCTGTTGTTTTAAAAGAAGACAGTTGGTGTCACTCTGAATTCAGCAGGTGGTATGTTCAGTGCTATAGGTGCATAAACACTGACAACTCCAGATTTTTAGTGCACTCTGAGTTTGGAGAAAACAGCTGTCCTGTGGCCTGAGAAATCTGTTGGGTTGAGAAACTGTGAGCATGTCAGACATGTAATGTGGAACCAGGCAAACCGGTGCAGGACCAGACCAGGCGCAAACCCTTAAAGTCAGTCCTAGCTAGTGACATTGAAGGAGCATTTGAAAAGGGACATCTTAATGGCCTGTATTAGAAAGAGGAATGATTACGACAAACAAAGCCTGTTTCAATGTTCGTATGTTAAAATGAATACTGTTTTAAGACAGACTTAAAAAGTTGTGAATCTATCCTTTCAGTATTTCAGATATGTTGGATGAAAAGGTAATCCAAAAGTAACTTCAAGTGATTAGTTCTTTAACAGATCTTTAGTAAACCAGGGGATCATGTGACAGCTTTTAAATTAAGAAGATAATCTGTAACAGATTACATACATGTGATGTCTCAGATTGAGTGGGTGTAAATTCCTCACAATCCCTCATAACATCCTTTTAAGGCATTTTGGCAAATAAAAAAGCAAGAACAGGGATCTGTTGTGAAGCGCTGCTGGTGCGCTGGTTATTAATGTTCCCCAGGGGGCTGCTACAGCGCTGGTTATTAGTTTCCCCAGAGAAGCTGGAGCCCCATTTTGAAAGAGCACTGTGAGATGTGTGCTCAACCAGAACCTAGTCCTTCAGAGGAAGAAAGACAAAGCATAATGTATGCATGTTCAGGGGCTTGCATTAAGGGTCCCAGTAAACACAGCTGAATTAGCTGCTCTGCCTTTGTTTAGAAACTCCATTTCCCCCTCCCTGCTTCCTGGTTTCTAAGCCTTATAAAGGTAAACTGCACTCTAAAACAGAGTTTCTCACTCACTGGAGACTTCTAGGAACCTTGTTTCTCTTTAAATGAAATGAATGATGATAAAAAATTACTTGCGAACAGGATGAAAAGTTGACAGTATATTGTGCAAGATAATCACCAAATAAAATGTACATGAATGCACCACACAAGAGAGAAAATAGTGGAATCCAGCACATATTATTATAAGAGCTGTGTGATGCCTCTTTTTTTTCCCATAAATGTTTACAATGCTTCAGCTCCCAAACTTCCACTTCTGGCTGGCACTCTGTTGTGTTTTTTGGGTGGATTTTGTTATCAAATGATGAAGGGTTTGCTGTGTGGAAGCGGAGAGCAGTTAATGTCCTCCAGCCTCAGACATCCATCATTCTGCTCTGTTTTTAACAGTGATGGATTTCACACTTAGTGCAGCCTGAGGTCTGGGCATCTTTGATGTTGTTTAGCATCACTTTTGAATATCAACTTGCAAATGTATGCAAGGACTGTGAGGATTTTAGGTTCCACGGATGTTCATTCACAACTAACTGTGTGTTCTTTCACATGGACACCTGTCTATATAACGTTGTGTAGCCACTCCTTTAAACCAGAATTGCTAGATTTATGTTTCTCTGACCATATTGTGCTAAATTGGAAAAACAGCCATGGGTAAAAATAATGATGTGGGCTGAGGTTTGTAGAGTTAAATCCTGGCAATTCTGTCAATACCAGATGAGAAGTGTTTGAACTCAGGCTTATTAAAGTATCAGTAGTGTCTGTCTGACCGTGTGTGTGTGTGTGTGTGTGTGTGTGTGTGTGTGTGTGTGTATTTTAGACAGACTGTGGGCGAAATAATGTTCCATACAGCCTTGAAAGTAAAAGTTTTCTTGGTCCGTCTTGCAGATGTAAAACTGTTTTATAAGGTCAAACTAGGTGTCACCACTAATCATGGTCTAATTAACATGTCTGTGTCTATGCCTTGTGCAGTTGGCCAAGAAGATTCGGGAGAAGTTTAACCGCTACCTGGATGTGGTGAACAGGAACAAACAGGTGGTGGAGGCCTCATACACTGCCCACCTCACCTCTCCACTCACTGCCATACAGGACTGTTGCTCCATACCAGCATCTATGATGGAGTAAGTAACACACACACACACACACACACACACACACACACACACACAGACATGCTCTTGTCTTTCTCTTTCATACACTCTTTCACTTCAAATCTCTGCAGGAGCTTCATTCTCTGTGTGCAAACCCACCTCCCACTGTTAGCACCTGCACTCAGCTCTCTATACATTGCTTTATTCTCCAGCTACACATGCAAAACCCCCGTTTCTCCCTTGTTTAAACATGTTTTGATAATCCTTGGATTAGTTATAGCTGTGTTTAAATCACATAATTTACAGACCTGAGCAGTGCTGCTGTGGCCTGATACTTGGCACTGTGTTTAAACTTATTTCAGAACCTATTTGATAGTTTGTGGTTGTGCCTGTTGATGCTTTGCTGCAGTGTAAGTCAACAATAATGAGTTTTATGGAACTTGGAGGCCCTGGAAGGTGGGGAGATGTTGGGTTTTCATAGGTAATGACGTTTTTTGAAAGCCTGGAGATTTGAAGGCTGTGTCGGTATCAACTCGTATTCACTAGTTTTTTAAAAATCATCATGAAATTGCAGAACTTCCAAACATTTTGCAACACAAATGTTGATGTTAATGATGACAAAATGACACAAAATTCAATTTCAGCACATTATCTTCATTGTTTTCTTACAAACGTAATTTTGGGATCAAATCTAGGCATTGTGCTCGGCGAAGAGGGTGCCGACATGACGAGAGCGTTAGTCTATTTTTATGAAATTGGGTGTGAGACTTAATATGTCAGATTTAAATCCTGTGCTGAGAGAATTGCCCCAGTCTGCAGTATAAACTCAGCCTTTCAGCCAATCACTAACTCCAGCAGGCAAAAACACAGTTCAAAGCCAAGTGCAGAGAGAGAGAGAGAAAGAGAGAGCGAGAGAGAGAGAGAGCTGCTTTCAGTTCTAATCTACAGAGCCGCAGCTGTCTCTACCCCTCATCCCCTCTCTCCATTTCTGTCTATCTCCCTCCCCTTTATCAGCCGATGTAACCAGTCATTGCTCTCTGAAGTTTTTGCACTGCAGACTTCACAGGCTGCAAGGTCACCTGTGCAGAGGGGGGAGGCTGTCTGGCTGAGGGCCACTGGCCACCTGTAGCCGAATCATGCACACGACATACTGTAGATGCTGTATATTCAACACTTAACAAACATGCTGTATTTATGTGCCAACATGTGCAGTCTAAAACCAAGTCTAAAAGCATGGATGCACAGCTTTTGGAGACAGTTTGAGGCAGAAGTTGCAGAGAAAATGATTATATAAGGTCTCGGTAGGAGGGATGGAATGATGCAGAGGGAGTCACATGGGGGGAGGGGGGGTTGTGGTGGTGCTGGTGGTGGTGGTGCTGGTGGTGGGGTTGGACATACCAAACTGAAGCTGCGTTTGATAGATCCCCGAACTTCAAAGGATCTTCCTCAAGGGGGGAAAAGGCAGAGCTCTCTTGCTTTCATTTTTTTGGGTTTATGTAGGATCGTGAGATACTTTCAGGAGCTGTATGTAGAATAATTTAGCTCTGCCTTCATGTGCACTCTGCACCAGGGAAGCTAACTAAGGCATTTTATCTTAAGTTTGTTGAATGTTGCAATATTGCCTTTAATGCCTTAGCATTAAAATAAAGTTCTGATAACTTGCCTACAGTATATCTAAAACTCTAACACTAAGTATTTGTTGAATGTAAACAAAATTGCTGTTTTTCATCTTGTAAGGAATAAATGGTCAAACTTAAAGTAACAGTTAATCATTGTGGGAAATACGATTATTTGCTTTCTTGCAGAGAGTTAGATGAAAAGATGGATACCACTGATATGTCTTAATGGTAAATAATGTCACTGGAGTCAGCAGCTGTTTAGCTTAGCTTACCATAAAGACTGAAAACAGGGGGAAACAGCTAAGCTAGCTCTGCCCCAAAGGTAACAAATCCACAACTGTAAGAGTGGTATCAATTGTGAATGAGCATATTTCACAAAATGTCTAGTTCAGAGCTGGAGCCAGGAGGCAGTTAGCTTAGCATAAAGACTGGACACAGGGAGCCCCAGCTAGCCTGGCTCTTTCCAGCTGACTAACAGGAGAGGGTCACGAAAGTAACTGCAACCCTACTAAGGTTTAAAGGTGCAGGTAGGTGTATTTTATGACTTTGAAAGAATCTTAGAAATCTAATCTTTATGCTAAGCTATTTGCCTCTTTGCTCTTGCTTCTTGCTTGGCTCATGAGAGTGGTATCAAATCTGTCATCTAACTCTTGGCAAGAAAACAAATGAACGTGTCAAAGTGAAATGTCATACTGTTAGCCGACCTACTTACCAAGGAATATTTAAAAAAAACACACACACACACACACACACACACAATAAATGAATAAATAAATATATGTATGTATATATATATATATATACACACACACCATGTTGGCAAGAAACACTGCATTGCAAGCAGTTTGAATCAGGACGGGACTTTATCCCTCTGTAGTCCACTTCAGAGTGTCCTTCTTTAGTCTCGGACATCAGCTGCTTCTGGGGGTCCCAGTCAGGTCAGTCAGTTTAGAGGCGGATCAGGTGATTCACAGGGTGTCCATGTCTGTTAGCCATCAGGCTAGCAGGCTATCATTTCACAGGGAGGCCACAGAGGGCAGTGCTAAGCGTGCGCTGGTATGCTTTAATCACTGCTCGGTCTCAACAACAGACTGTACCTGAAAATAGCAAAAGTATGTAACTGATGGAGTTGGTGTATGTATGTTTATATTTTTAACACACAATCTCAAGGCGCTCATTTCAACAGTTCCACTGATATGCAGTTGTAAAAGTGAGAAGTGTGCTTGGGAGCAGGCCAGATGGCATTTGATGGTCTCGTTTCACCAGTAGTTCGTGAAGAGATAAGCTGTGAATGGACTGTGCAAGAAAAACGCAGTTCATATGATCCTGAGGAGTTCTTTTAAGAGGGAAAAAAAAACAGCAATCTCGCCAAAATAAAAGAAGAGAAAATGTAGTGGGAGACAAGACATGGAAAACTTTGTCATAAACCACAGCATTGAGTTGAAGTAAAAAATTTGAGGTGATGATGGTGCTAGGTTAAAAGTAAAGGCACCAGAGTCATCACAGTTCACCTTGAGGGAAACAAATTTCATGACAATCCATCCAGTTGTGGAGATATTTCACTTCCTGCGTATCATAAAGTCTGTGCCATCACTACCTCCACTGCTCTGTTTACAACATCTTCAAGAAATACTGCACTTTTTGCAACCTTGCTCCAATCGGTGACAAATACTGATCCATCCTCATGACTCAGGATTTTACTTTCCAATACTGCAGACATAATATCTGTAACTTCTGTTTGGGAAGAGTTTTCTTTCAATGGGAAGATCAAAAAAAATAGTTGGAATCACCTTTGTTCAATCCTGACAACTGTTTTGTTTTTAACCTTATGACAAAAATATGTTTTTATTCTTTTATATTTGGTGTTAAAATGATTTTTAAGCTTTGAGACAACAACACGTGACTGAGACTGTAACAATGACTTCAACTCATATCATGGTGTATCTGACAATTTGTGACTGAAAACCTGTCTTCTTTACACCAAATTGAGTGGATGATGTTTTTTTGTATCAAGTAGCTTTTTGTTTTTTTATAACATGCAGCGGTTTTGGGAAAGTTCATACAATTTTTTTATCCATCAAATGCAAGTTGCTCAACTAAATGTATTACAGTTTACACATGAGAGCTGCAGCCTTGTTTGTGCTCTGTTCCCACATGACAAAATCAATATTTCTATCATGGGTCTTGGTTGCTGAACACCACATGCCTAACTTTATCTCACCTCCATTGATCACAGCATTCCTATACAGTATGCAGTAATACCATATACGAGGGATGATATTGCAGTACCTTCGCTCATAAATTAAACATAGAGATTAAAGACACCATAGTGCTCATTCTTAGCTCCTGTTTCTAAAGAAGAATTCTCACTATCTGAGCTGCTGGCAGATTTACAGTCTAGATCAAGAGTATATGCGGCAGCAGTGAGCAGCTACTCAGACTTAGTGCTTCAGATCAAACTGATCTTCTGGTAAAAATATCGTCATCGTCAGCATGATGATGATAGCTCTGTTTTCATATTAGAGGAGGACATGGCAACACACCAGGCAGGTTGGGAGGTGGTTTTGTTTAAGTGATCATAACAGGTGTAAATGCTTTGCCACCATCAGAACTTTTTTTTCTCTCTCTGTCCACATGCCACCGTTAATGTCACCCTGTTCCTCTTTCGCTCTCCTCTTCTTTGTTCCCCTCTCTTTGCCTCCCTTAAACTTGTCCCTTCCTTCCATGCTTCTATTTGTTTATTCCTCATTCCAGTCTCTGATATACTCCCTTCCTCTCCCTTGGCTTTTCAATCCCTTCTTTTTTTTATCATGACTTCCACCTTGGTTGATGTTCAAGGACAGATTAAGCAGTGAGGGCTCCGGGTCTCCTCTGTCTGACCTGTTTACACTCCCTTTTTTAACCCAGTCATCATTTAACATCCCAGCCAAAAGAATAAACTCTCGATAATGGTAAATAGCTTTGTGTTTTTTTTTATTGTCCAACACATGTTAAAAGTCAGATCCACATTCTAAATACATTATAAGTATGGTGCTTATTTAAGAGCTTTTTATTCCTTGTTTCCCTTCTTTTGAGAGGACTTCTCGCTTTAAGCCCCAGATGCCCTCTGAAGAGCTGCTGGACACCAGACAGGCCTCCAAAATCCACTCTACATATTGATATCACAATGAAATCTGTTTGGATAGAGCCAGGTTTATGAAAGGCTTCCTTTAAGCACTCTCCATTCTCTAGCTAGCATGTTGCCGGCTTCACTGCTGCTATTCACTGAGGGATTGCAAACACATTAGAAATGGTATTACTCTTGACACTGGAGCTTGCACAACAGCAAGCCTCTTCAAGGTAATTGTTCTCAATGGGCTTTTTGAATGGCGTATGATTGCCTCCTTTGTGGATATACATGGTTCCTGCAGCAGGGTGCAGCTTAATGTAATAGATTTTATATAAACAGTGAATGGCTGGTGTTGAACATGGCAGGTGCTGCCTTATTTAGAGGTGCCTGCCCATTTCACTCTGTACTATAAGACACAGGACTTCATGTCTTTTCTCTAGTGTAACTGAAGATTTATATTTCCAAAATTGGAAAAAGTTTTTCTCCTCTAGCAAAAGACCCCCTGTGGTTTTTCAGAATGAATGAATTGTACATATTTGTTTCTTTCTGAGTTAAAAGCATATCTAAAAAAAATGTCAATTTTAAGTCAATATTCAAAGGAACATGAATAAATTTGAGTTTGAATGTTTCTTAAGGACAGTCACAGGTCTGGGCTGTTAAATTGTCTTCAGGATCATTTTTAATTACTGCCTGGAGAACACCCCCCTTCTTGGAAATATGGTAATACAGCAAGCATTCCTACAATACATTATTAATATGCACATTCAATGAAGGAATTATTTAAAGCATTGCGCATGGCATTTGTAACATTCATGGATAAGAGTTTGTGTTAATACAATTATTTTTTTATTTTGTAAATCAAATCCAGTTTGTATTTGTGTTAGCTCTTGTGTGTGATAGGTCCAGTCTTTTTTGCGAAGCAGATTTTTCTGCCCTCATTAAGATGCCTGATCAGAATGGGAGCCCTCCCCTCGCTCTCTCTCTCTCTCTCTCTCACTCTTTCTCTCCCTCGTTCTCATATGTTTTTTTGATGTGGAATTCAAAGTGCCTGCAAATGTATTTTTTATCTGGCACACATTTTGCTGAGCGTCCTGCCCAACCCTTCTATGCAAAGTGGGTTGAAGGAGAATAGTAATGACTTTGGCCTTATGGGGCTCTAAACGAGTGAAGTTCAAACGCAGCCTGTACATCACAGCACCTGTCAATCAAACCGAGCGAATGCCAGGTCTGCAAGCAGACGGAGCCAAAAGAGGGGATGTAGTGTGTGTGTCCGTGTGTGTGGTTTTGTCTTAATATATTCGTGGGGTCTGAAAACCAGGAGTCTGCTATACTTGCGGGTTCTGACGGCTTTGCCCCACAAGTTAAAATAGCCAGTTGAGGGTTAAGACTTAGGGTTAGGGTTGTGATGGTTAAGGTTAACGTAATGGGGGGTAGGGAATGCATTACGTCAGTGACGCCTCCCCACAAAGATAAGTGTACAGTGATGTGCGTGTGTGGTTATGTTTGCTCACGTGTGTCTGTGTGTTGCTAAGCCAGAGAGGTGGTGGTAGTGGAGGGGTTGGGTGGGGGCGGGGGGTGGTGGGACTAGTTGGAGAGATGGAAGGATCAAAGCACCCAGGGTTGGTGCAGTGCAGAACAGGCTGCTCCTCTGCATACCTCCCCTTTTGTCAGCTCTTAACTCCAGAGATGAAGGCTCTGGAAACCGTGCCTTACCATCACCACCGACACACACGAGAGGCATTTCAAAATAACACTGCTTATTCTGTCGCTTAACACTGAAACTGATCACTGAAAAAGGATAAGTCATGTGTGCAGATGTTTGTAGAAACTCAATGTGTTAAAGATGTGCTGATTGCAGCGCAGATCTCATTGCTCGACACCTCTTTAACACTTTTGGGCGTGTACATGCTGAAGGACAACACTGTATTTTTCACGCTACGCCACAGGTCCTTGCAGGGACCAATTACAGTTCAGGCAAGCAGCTCTGCTGGGACTAGCATGACATTTTAACCGTTACATTTGTTCGTTATGAGCTCATTCTGATTGCAGATAAAGGCAATATTTCTGATCCTCTTTTTGTCAAAGCTTTGCAAGTGTATAACAGACATCAGAGACATATCCTCAGCGCTAACTGTCAGGAATCATTATTATCTAATACATGAGAGAAAGAGCATGTTAGAAGATATTGCTGTTTAGGGCCCAATTTAAACAGATAATCGCACCAAAGAGACAGGACAGCAGTGTCTTTAGGTAATTGTGTGATTGTCCCAGATTATTACTCACAATCCCTGATAGGCTAAGCATCCAATGTAATATTCTTCTAACAAATGCAGTATAATAGAATATAATACAGAATGCGATATAGGACAGTTTGCAGGACAGTTTAGGACATTTTGCCTCAGGGGGCTTTACAATTCAAGGGTCTCAGCCCTTAGACCCTCGAATCAGATGAAGAACATGACAACATTACAGATACACATATATGAGGAACAGGACTTGAGATAACGTGATGTGATGCCAAACCGATAATATGCCACACATGAAGAAAGAACAACTCTAATTTGTATGAATTTAATTTCTCTATTACTGTGTACAGTGATGCAAACATTAATAACTGAGTAGAATGACTCATATCCTGTCCTGAATTAGCCTTTTATTGCAGTGAAAATTTTTGCAGAGCAGTGCATTATAACTACATCCAAATCCTGCCAACATCAAAAGTGGGCCGTCCTTATTTTTCTTGCAAGTGTGTTGATGCCCCCTTTTTAATTTATTTTTTATGCTCTTATGCGTCACATATCAATTGGAAGCCACACTCCTCCCTACTTTTTTCTCTCTGTGTCCATCTATCTCTCTGGCTTCTTTCAGACCCTTAACAGATAGTGATTAGAGAGTATGTCTATATCAAATGCTGTGACCCACATATGAATATCTGCTTTCTGGAGCATCTCCATATAACCGGCTGCTTTTAGCCTGGTTGAAGAGTAGTGTGGAAGGCTTGAATCTGTGGCTTATTAAATGTTAAGAAATAAATGAAAATTGCTCACAAGCTGAAGCAGAAAAAGCAGTTAGATTCTGGATCAGCCCTGTATTGTATTAGTTGTGCTGCTGACTTGGATGACGTAAATGTTTGAAGCAGTTATTTTCAATTTTTCTCTGATCATAAAATCCAGCCTCCTTCTGCTTTCATCTCCACAAATGCCATAGAACATAGCTCTGAATTTGTACAGTGCCTCACATTACAGTTTTTTCTCTTTTTTTTTTTTTTTTTTTTTTTTTTTGAGCCAAAAAAGATTTGCTTAAGCAGAGACCTTTCACATGCTGAGCCCCCTCTCATCTCTCACGGTAAAACCCCAACATCGTCTCAGCCTCATCATTGTCTTTTCATTAGCGTTGTGCTGAGGCAGGGAACAACCAGAGGGAATATTAATATAACGATCAAGATTTGCCAGCTTTGCTAATAATCACCATAACCTTTGGGAAAACAGTGACTCACCAGCAAACAATCATTTGACTACAAATCGTCTGCTGTCAGTGTAACGTTCTGTTGAGAATGGCACTTGGGGAATGAGTGGGGAAAATTTGACAGAGACGTGACAATACAAGTTGAGGCTGCGTGACAGATGATTTCAATCACTGAATTAAGCAGCCAGCCATTCCTACAATCACATTCAGATGTATTCAGGGAACTGGGTATGAGCTTTGTTGGGAGAAAAGCAGAATTTAGGCAGTTTTCCATGGAAAATATTATTCACAAGCCATAACTTTGACTTTAATATGAGGTCTGGGCAACAGATGATATAGGCAGTGATACAGTTAAGCTCAAATGAAATGAGCAGGGTCTGTTCGTTTCAACAGATGTTTGGTCTAATTGGATTAACGTCATGGTTTCATATAGATTTCTTTACTATTTGTGTAAATCTCAGTCAAATGGTTTTTGTTTTGTTTTGTTTTTTTAGTTGAACATAAACATTACCATTAAGATATAAAGCCATAAAGTAAACCCTAAAGTCAGAGGTATTTGTAAACCTGTGAGTTTGGTTTTATTGGACATAAAGCAGAGGAGTAGTAAATGTGTTAGTGCTGAGAGAAAAGCCAAAAAAAAAAAGAAAAAGCTGCTCCACCAACAAATGAGTTGGACACGCTCTATAAATTTCTCAAATCTCGCCTGTTTGTGTGTGTTTAGGTTTGATGGAAACTTCAATACCAACGTCTCCAAGACCATCTGCTGTGATAGACTTTCCCCCACTGTTAACAGCCGAGCTTTCAACCCTGGACGAGACCTCAACTCAGGTTTGTCTCACACACACCCGTGCACACACACACACACACACACACACACACACACACACATCAAATGTAGCACAAATAATTTTCTATTATCTGAATTGACCTACTTTAACAAATGAAACATGGATACACCATTCAAACTTTAGAATCCTTCTTTTCCTCTTTTCTTTTTTACAATGGTCTCTGCACCAAATGCGTCATAATTTAACAGCAATTGCCTTAGCAACCAGGTTTGATGAAGTAGTATTATCTCTTCTATCTATCTCCCTCTTATCTTCTTAAATGTTAAAAAGGAAAGGACAAAGATCTAAGATGGAAATAATGAGCTGTGCTGTGCTCCCACACTCTCACTGTCTCTTCCATTCCATTTCCTTTCTCTCCCCGTTCCTCCTCCTTTTTTTCACCCTTTGATTTAAGATATTTTTTTATAGCCTGAGATCAAATTCACTCTCGTTTGACTTTGAACTCATGTCTGGCGTTGCAATCAAGTAATGTATGTTTTTAACATCCTGTTGTGAAGGGCTTTGTTAGTTCTGTTTCTCAGTCTTCACTTTACTTCAAGTAGAAACTGCATCAGTCGTCACAATCACTGTACATATATGTAACCTCAACACACTCCTAACAAATCACTTGAATAAGAGCAATGGAAAACAGTTTGATGGTGTTCTCACTGCTCCCGCAATCCATTTTATTGAGACTCCAGGTTGAACAAGCACATAGCAGAATATAACCATGTAAAAAACCCACATGTGTCTGCACCACATATGTCGGTCTGCATTTGATTAAGAAGAAAATGTACTGAACTGACTAAAGACCAGGCAAAGGCCAACTTTCCCCTGCTGCTTTTTTTGTTCTTTTGCCATCGCTTGGTTAGCAGTGTGCTCCTCCTGCTTCCAGGAAAGAAATGTCAAGCTGTACTGAATGCACACGCTCATGATGCGCAGAGTGTTTTAGCCCAGCATGCATTGTGCAATCACCTCCGGTTTTCTCCAGGAATTTGCATTTGTATCGCTGAATGAATTGAAACTAATTCTACCAAATCCTTGTATGATTTCTGAAGTTATGTTTTCAACCCCCCTTTTCTTTAAAAAATGGTCGGATTGAAAGAATGTTGCCAAGCACTGCATAAAAATAGTCAAGTTTCATTACCATGTTTACCACTCAGAGTCAGATAAAAATCTAGCTTCACACTCCACTAACACATTTCTTTTTTAAGTACATAAGGGAGAACTTTGCTCCAACCAGAGTTCTCCAATTTAAGTCACCAAACTTATTCATGTTTATTCTAATATCTTATTCTGACCATTTGGTTTGCAGAATTTTTGGACAGTGCTGTACGACATAGTAGGAAGCCCTATGGTTACCTTTTAGACTGTACTCAAACATGTCCAAATTCCAGGCTAGATCTTTGAGGGACTACCTAAAGGTGTCAGTATGCTTCAAAATAAATGCTTGTTGGATTGTTCAGCAGAATTTTGAATGTCAGATTTTTTTTTTGGGGGGGGGGGGCTGCATCAGAATATTTGTAACTTCTGAAATCCGACAGTCACACCTACTTTACGCAGCGGTTGGCTAAGTGCAATGTCATGAATGCACCTGAAAAGAGACTGGCCCAGGGTGTCCACCGTCATCCTCGTCTGTATGAATCTTTAAGTCTCGCTCCTGTCTCTCACCACCCTCTAGTAAGGGCCTGCAGAACAGATAGAGATGCCAGGGTTGCATGATTGGACAAATATATCGGCCCTGGATGTTTGTTTTTTTTTGGGGGGGGGGGTCATTTTGGGGCAATTTCTCTAATTTAATTTTTGCTAATTTAATGCTGTGCCTCCTTGCAAATTCAACTTGGTAAATGATTAACCTCTAAAGTGCGGTTCAAAGTGTGCGCTAATAGGAACAAGCAGTTGGGAGTTGGGCACGTTCCTGTTGCACTGATTGCTGTCTTTCACAAAACAGGGCAGTGATGAAGGGACAATTAAGCCGCCTTTGACAGAGGATACAGTGAAGGTGCAGGCGCAGCACTCACCTGTGCAAATATATATCGGCAATCGCCGGTTGTTGGACCGACGGTGGTTGGTTGGGAAAGTTTTCGACATACCTCCCGACCCTAGTAGATGCTTTTGCTTTTAGACGACTTTGTACTAACTACTTCATGCTGGATCCCTGTGCTCATTCATTCTGTACTGGATATTGTGATCACCCCACCACCACCACCACCTTCTCCTTTTTACGGGAAACCTCCATCGGCATTTGTTCTTCCTCTGTCATACCATCGCTTGCCCCCACCACCACCACCACCACCACCACCACCACCATCTCCAACTCCTATTTCTTCCAGATATCCCAGCCTGCTCGTCTCTTTGCTAACCATTCATAATGACTGCCATTCATAACATGTCACCATCGGCAGGGTTTTATTTTCCTTACAAGCCAGTCACGGCGAGTTCAAGTTACCCCTCCGCCTCCCCTCTCCTCCCCCTGCCCCTCACACTCAGCCCTCCTTGACCCCCACGCTCCCAGCGTATTCATTCTCTCCCATTTGTCTCGGCCCAGTCTAAACAAGCAGCCACGGAGGGGAGGGAGGGAGCGAGTGAGAGAGTGAGGGATAATTGAGAGGGAGAGAATGATGAATGAAGGGGAAGAAAGGAAGGGTGAGAGCTGATTGAAATGGAGTAATTGTATCAAGACAGCATTTTATTCTTTCCATCTTCTCTCCTCTCATCTTCCATTTTGCTTTTTATTTTTGGGAGGAAGGGGAAGATAGGAGAGAGATGGTGGATGTGGGAGTCATCAGTAGTGATACCAGCAGGTGGGAGTGAAAAGACAGGTAGATGAGAGATGAGTGGGGTGGAGTGCTGTGAGATAAGATGAGCAGTTTGATCCATCTTCTCTCCTCCATTCATTTTTCCTCTTTCATTTCCCAATCAGTTTCTCTTACTTGTTGTGGTTTTGTGACTTCCTGTTTGCTGTTCTTCATCCAGTCTTCTCTCCATCACACCCTCATCTTCAAGCCTCACATGTCTTGAATTGTTCTTGAAGGATGCATTGCCTCAGACACTTAACTCTTCCATCAATTTCAGCTCCAACTTCAAAATGAAGATACACTTTGGAAGCTCTTTGAGTGCATTTTTCTTATGTTTCTGCATCATGGTAATGATGGTAATGATACTAGCATGCGATAGTTAAAGCGGCACATGTGGCACGTTAATGTATGGATATAAATACAGATGTATAGAGTGGGTCATTTGCGGATAGCCATGAGTAGTGAGGCTGTAGGAAATTTGGGTCCTATTTCTTGGCTTGTCCATCTGTTTCTGGGAAGATTTAAACATTGGTGGCAGAGTGGAGCACCGTGGCCTGACAGATGTATACAGAGCCCTTCTTCCACTGTCAACACAACTGAGTGGTTCCTGTTTATATGAGCCCCAGAGATGGATGGAGTGACTGGGCAGGGAAAAATATATGATGAGCGAGCTCAGTTCATGTGCAAGAACCTGCCGTGTCTCAAAAAAAGTAGTTCTTTGCCAAGTACATGTAGCCAGTGGTGCTTTTTTTGGTGTTGTTTATAATTTTTGGCAGTTGGATGATTTCACGGTTGTTCTGTAATTTATCTATATGCTTGTGTACGGTATATGCTTCATTTCTTTCAGATTTTAATGTTACTTGAATATTTGACTTTCGATTTCTTTTGGCTGGTAATATTGTTAGTAGGCTGGAAAAGGTGATTAATTCAATGTGATCACAAGCCAAGAACCACATTTTGGGATTATTTATAAGCAGCTGACATGCAAGAATGGCAAATCAAGCGTGTCAGGTAAAGACTGTAGACTTAATTAACAAGATATTTGATATCCAATTCCAGGTCATGAAAATCCCCATCTGACTCATATCAAATAGTCATCTAATTAGCAAAAGGCTTTGAATGCATACTACTGCTAATGAACTCCAGAAACCGCAAAGAATGGTTTATTAGAAGTGAGATTTTAAATGTTGGAACATGTGGCTACATCAAACCAAAACTTTCTCTTTGAAAAGATTATATTGGGCGGAATACAAGACCAGATTCATTTCTAACCAAAAAGGGGAAATGGTAGTCCTGTGTGGCTAATAGGATTTAAGTCATGACACTAAACGGACAAGTGTTTGAAATTTCAATTTGTATTATAGCTAGATTTTCTTAACTCTTTGCCTTTCATATCTAATGTGCATCCTAACAGAATGTCTGATCGACTGTCAAGCGAAACGTTATTTTAACAGCTGCATTGCTGTTTATTTTAATGAAGCCTACTGTGATGGCTACAGTCTGCTTATTCCCTCTCTGTCTCTCTTTTAGCCTGGTTAAAGGCCCGAAGTTTCTATTTGTGTCTCCCTAACTCACCCCCCCACCCCCACCCCCCGCCCCCTCCATCTCTTTGTGAAAGGCCGTTTTGTGTTGCAGTGAGCGGAAAGGAAGTTGCTGGCTTTGTGATGGGATCTCTGTGAAGATACTGTTTACTCTGTGACCCAGTAAAAAATCTGCCTGTTAGTGTTGAGCAAATACTTAGGCTCGGTGTCTCAGCAGAGAGTTTGTATTATAAGGCTGTTATTTCAGCTTTCCCCCGCAGTCACAGTTATGCCACGCGGATCAAAATCCGGTATCCAAATGAATGAAATGTACTGTACGCTTCCCAGTAGACGAGTAGTTCAAACTTCTTTTTCCTCTTGAAGTTAATTTATTCTGTGAGAGGTGTGAGGGGGGAAATGCATTTACATGTGTATACTTTATGTCTAGCCAGAAAGGGATGTTTTTAATTCCTTGTCATGTCTGAATGGTTAGACTTGTATACACCTGCACTAGGTTTGAAAAGGCCAGAAACGGAAAACAATACACAAATGTTTGAGCGGGAAAGGAACGTTTGTGTGCAGCAGCTCACAAGATATTCTTTCTACTAAAACATGTTTCAATCCTGAAACGATTTACCTGTTTGTTCAGACAAAACACAAAGCAAATTTTAGAGGCAGCACTATTGCATACACAGTCAGCTGAGAGACCTGTTTCGGCACGAATGCAACTTACTTTTTGTGCGGCTGAAATTTGCTTTCTGTCTGAATATGCTTTGAGCGTGACACGTTGATACCTACTTTACTGCATGTTCCCACACATAATACTGGTATTTTAACTGAAGATACCCAACATTACGTCCACCGGTTCTAGCATTCACGTTCGTCATTTCTGTCGTATGACAATGTGTAATATATTATTCCCAAATGTATATTTAGGTCAAGTTAAGTCAAGTCAGATTTATTTGTAAAGCCTAGTCTTATTCATAGTGTCTCAAAAGGCTTCACAATGTGCCTTCCAAACCCAGCCCAAACTATCTAAAAGGCATTAAGACAATAAGACATATTATGATATGATGATGTAGCCAGTGATGATCAAGTGTTGAGCATGAACACATAGTGTGTTTGTTTTTCACGTATAGCCATGTGAGTGCTTTCTGTCACACACTCTTATTCACACAGGATTCACAGTTGACCCCTGAACTTGAGAGGTCTCCTTCCCTGAAGAGGTTAAATCTGAGCCAAAGAAAGACTCAGTTACTCGTCTGTTTTCTTTCCTTCTCTTCTGACCGTCCCGTTTCCCATTTTATCTTCCCTGATCTTTATGCTCCCTTTTCCTCGATCCATGTCCAATACGTTCTGCTCACTTATTTTTAATTGTCCCTGTTCTCCCTGTGTCTCTTCCTTCTGCAGTGTTGGCAGACAACCTTAAGTCCAACCCGGGGATAAAGTGGCAGTACTTCAGCTCAGAGGAGGGCATCTTCACCGTCTTCCCCGCCCACAAGTTCCACTGTAAAGGAAGCTACGAGCACCGCAGCAGGTCTCCAACAACCTCTCCTCTCTTCAAATCATTTGGTTTTGTTTTTTCTTTTTATGTCATTCAGATGAGTAAAGCGACATGATAATGAAGCTTCTGCCAACTTCCTGCCAGACATATCATCTGTCAGCAGGTATCACTCACTTAGACTCCTAGAACAGACTGGCTGAGGTTAAAGCCACAACTACTCATTCCTGCCTCTTCCTCTCCCTCTTCCCTCCTCCTCCTCCTCCTCTTCCTCCTCCTCCTCTGTCAGTTGCTGTGGGGAGGCCCAGAGGGCATGTCGATGGCATGCTGCCCCCACACACCCTGACACACATGCCCTTGGCAGGAATGTGGCTCTATACCACTAAAGCCCACTGGAATTTCACACCTTCAGTGTTGTGGGTTTCTTTTTTTTCTTTTCTTTTTTTTTCATGGCCGCGGCTGAAAGATGTCTCTTTCTCTCTTGTTTTTTTAAAATATATCTTTGTGTCTCTGTTGCCTTTCTTTTCCCCCAATCATTTCCATTGGACTTTTTTTTTTTCTTGCTGTTCGAGTCAGTGAGCTGGCATACGGCCATGAGAGAAATTACGTTGCCTGGCTTGCTTCAAGTGTGAATGAAGCTTTGTGAATACAGTGTTCCCCTTCTCCACCCTGTGTTACTGTCTCCTTGTCCAGCAGACCACACACACAGAGCCGCTGACCCCCCCCACCCCTCTGTACCCCACCATGCTGATAATACATGTACAAACAGTGACAGACACCAAACATAAAAATTTAAATAAGGGTTGAAAATAAAAATTCTTTAATAATCTTAATAATATTTTACTACCTCAACACTACGATTGTAGTTACCTCAGAATAATAGATTTAGACCTGTCATTATGCCGACTCCAGGCCGACGGTGAGCCACATATTCTGCTTTTTGGTTGTGTTGCCTTCAGAGGGTCATTCACTTTTTGTCACGAAAAGATAAGAGGTATCTGGGGTTTTTTTTATATTATCACAGTTTTCTATGTAACAATGAGCCTATAGGGAAATCTTATTTTATTGTTCAAAAACACATGGGCAGAAAGTGAAAAGTAAAATTCCCTTTTGAGCCTTGAAGACGTCCCATATAATTGCTGGAAGTGTAAGTGAGCAATGACAACGTGAAACGCAGTGGGCATTGAATCTCCACCTAAAATGACAGTAAAGGGAGGAGAACCTCTTGTGAAAAGTGTAGCAGAGTGCAGGCCAGACAGGGAAAGACAACTCAGACAAAAGTGATCAGGGGAAGAAGATGAGGAACGAGGAAAGAGAAGAAGAGGAAAAGACAAAGACGTTCTGTTTTGTCAGCAGATTCATGAGACAGTTGCAGAGTCACGTTGCTGCTTTCGGTAAACATTCATTCCAGCTTATAGAAGACTACGCTGTTTGTTTCCGTTGTTAATGCACTTAACTCTGTTTGTGTTTCCTGTTAATTTCAGCATTTTATTATCACTGCACACTGTCACAGTCTGTGTTAATATTATCTTCAGTTTGAGGATTGTGTCTATATTTCTTTCTACTCCAGTATCTGATCTGGACACCAACCTCCGTGTGTATACATGTGTGTATTCCTGCAGGCCTGTGTACGTGGCTGCAGTTCGCCCCCAGTCTAAACACATCGTGGTGATGGTCGACCATGGAGCGTCTGTTACGGACACCCAGCTTCAGATTGCCCGAGACTCTGCACTTGTCATCCTTAACGCCATAGATGAACACGACAAGGTTAGTGGAAGGAAATACACCTCATCATGCTTACCTTGCTTTATTTATTTCCTTCTTTATTTACGGCGCACCATATCTGCTGAAATGCTTTGGGAAACTTTCAACGACACCAGTGGTAACCCCACTGCCTTGTTCTCTCGTCATCACTACTCTCCAGATCTCCATTCTGTCAGTGGCGGAGACGGTTCGTTCCTGCTCTCTGGACCAGTGCTACAAGAGTCTGCTGTCTCCAGCCACCAGCGAGACCAAAAGGAAGATGAGCACCTTCATCTCCAACATCAAGGCTTCCGATGGCGCCACACAGCACGCGGCGGGCTTCCAGAAGGCGTTCCAGCTACTCCGAAACACCACCAGCCTCAGCAAGCAGGGCACCAGTAAGAGCCCTCCTAAAAGATATTGTTAAACCGTGGTTGATGGTGCATGTCGTGCGTGCTGGTACAGGTTTTATTGCCATTCACAGCTTTATCAACTCTCTTTGTCATCTCATTTGGTGTGAACTAATATGTGCGGTGTGTGCTCCTTCAGCGACAGACATGGTGATCATCTACCTGTCGTCCGGTATCACGTCTCGAGAATCGTCGGAGCAGGAGAAGAGAGCGACGCTCAGCGTGGTCAGAGAGGAGAACCGACACCTCAACAACTCGGTCATGATCCTCACCTACGCCCTCATGAACGGTAGGTCACTCCTATTTAAGAAAGAGGGTGGTTTTTCGATTGATGTTCACCTGGATTTGACGTCCACACCTTAAAAAATGGTTGTTTTCTGCTGCAAGACACGACTCACAACAGGTAACATTTTCTCCTGAGGCTGCTGATTTCATTTCTTGCTCTGCACATATCTAGAGCTTCGTTCCTCTTTGCCTCTGCTGGGAGCTGTTTGTGGTTGTTCGATATCCTTTCTCTCGGGTACAATGTGCTCCAGAGAAGACTGAAGGTTGTAGAGAGGTGCTCAGAAACCTCAAAGGCTTTTTGTTTCCATCGTGTGTGTGTGTGTGTGTGTGTGTGTGTGTGTGTGTGTGTGTGTGTGTGTGTGTGTGTGTGTGTGTGTGTGTGTGTGTGTGTGTGTGTGTGTGTTGGTGTGTGTGTGTGTGTGTGTGTGTGTTGGTGTGCCTGTGTGTTGGTGTGTATGCTTCCTTTTCCTCTTTCATTGTGCTTGTCCATGCATCTGCCTCCTCTAATTCCCACCTCCCTCTGCAACACACACACACACACACACACACACACACACACACACATGCACGTCTGCTGTGCATGCATTAGTCCACCATTAATACAAATAATTTTTGCATTGGAGAATGGAAATGAGGGACATCTAAGAGAGGAGAGAGTGAGACTTCAAAGGGCGTGCTGCTCACTGTGTGTGACTGACAGAGGACCTTGGCTGTTTTTAAAGAGCTCCATGATGAAAAGGATGCAGAAATCTGTCGCCCTCCGAGTTTATTAGCATTGCATATCCAAAAAAACATTTGTTTTGTTGCTAACGCCGTTGCACTCAGCTGAAAGGCCCACTGTGGGTTGTGTGCGTCTTAGTCCCTGCATCCCCTGCCAAATGTGAAGTGCTGATTGTTGAAGGAGATCGGTGGTCTCCTGGCAGGAGAATACAGAGTTGTTTGTGTGTACATTGATGAGGTGCCTGCCCCCCTCACCACAACAGTGTATGTTAGCCTGACTAAAATGCTGCCTTGTACCTTACAGTATGTTTTCTATTCGGTTCTCCTCCACATGTGGTCTACCTGCTTACTCTTTGCATTTAGAACATACCTGTGTCTTTCTATTGATGATATAGTGTAAATGCTCACCACCTTTTCACAGACCCCAAAATGATGTCTTCACTTTTGTTTTATCTGAAAAAAACAAAACATATTTAGTTCACAATCATATAAAACAGAAAAAAAGTAGCACACTTTCACGTTTGAAAAAGCTTGAGCCAGTTATTGGCGTATTTATCTGGATAAATGACTTCTGCCAACTTCTTCTTTCAGCACTTTTTGAGATTTTGATGAGTTGATCTGATTGTTGGACCCTTCATCAGAGATCTCCGAAGGCAGCAGGTTTCACTGTGATCAATTTCTCTTCAGTCCGGTTTGCTTAAAGGTAACCTGTGGAGGTTTTGACCAGCAGTGGGAAAGGCTACTCCCGCAGATATGAAAGTGAAAAGAAACCCGTGCTGTCAGCAACTTTCCCCTTTGTGTTCGTTTGACATTGCCACCCATGACGACACGGCACCCGTCAGTCGCCCACAGCATGATGATCAGCAGAGCAGAGCCTTGGCATTAGAAAGGGATTCTGCTGTAATCCAGTCAATGATTGGATACTGGCAAACATTCTATGCTCTATCCGTCCTAATAGGTTGTGGGATGCCAAATGTTCCAGGTGACAGCTGTAGGGGCCAGCCGTAGTCATCCGTTCTCCCCTAAATGACCTTATGAAGCTTGGAAAGTTAAAGTCTCCACCACATATTTTCTTTCAAGTGAGGAGGGATTTATTCCTGTTGTGATTTCTCAGCGTGACAGATGAGAGTTGGGTCTGGCAGATGCATGGGATTGTAGGAATAAAGCCTATAGAGACACAGGATGACAAGTCAGGGCCTGCGTGCGTGAAATATCTCTGCTGCTGACGTCATATCAATGTGGAAAATCCATGTGACAACGTGTAGTATGTGCCTTGATTAATGATCCCTTTTAATGCGAGCCTCTTGCTGCTTGACCATGTGAACTGCATGAGGTTAATTGTTCTCAAAAACACACCTCTCCTCTCAAAGATTCTCCATGAGTTCAGCCTGAGTGTGATTTCTCTTTCTCCAGCTCCTTGAAGGAATTGTTTTTTACAGCTAGAGGGGAAAGAGAACTGTGGGTTTCCTTTTATAACAGGAATTTGAGTCATGCGCTCTTTAGTGAAGAGCTGTTCCCTCTTTTTACCTCCCTGTCAACCACTCCCTCCTCTTTTCATTTGCACAATTACCCCATTCAATAGCCCTTTAGCTATGCCATCAGTTACGGATTTGCTCTCAATATCCCCGCTTGATTAAATCAAACAAATTCCGTCGTCGTCTCTCCCTCCCCATCCTGAACTCATTCTCTATCCCATTCCCTCCTTCCTCAGAGGGAGTAACGGGCCTGAAGGAGTTGGCCTTCCTCAGGGACCTCGCAGAGCAGAATTCGGTGAAGTACGGCGTCGACAGAACGGCAGACCGCTCCTCTTTGGTGTCGTCATCTGGATCAGCAGGAGCTTCGGTGATGCCGGTGGTGAAGGGAAGCATGATGGTGCTGAACCAGCTGAGCAACCTGGAGACAACAGTGGGCCGCTTCTACATCAACCTGCCCAACCGCATGATCGACCTGGCCCGCTTTAGCCTGCCCTACGCTGACCCCATGGGAGACGGTGAGTAGTCTGGACCCAGCTCGACCGTGATGAACTGATACTGAGCTTATGGCCAAATAACAGAGGTTCTTCTCCAGGACGAGTTGTACTGAGATGAATGAGAAGCAACGAAACATGAACCGATCAGTGGTATTGAACGCACGGCCTGATGATCAGACTGAATGTGTTACTGACATTAAGTTGGTAGCAGTTACTAGGGGCTGTTAACTCAACATTTGTCACGTCAGTCGAAGAAACACACAAAATTTAAGAGCCATACATGTGTAACTGTGTCAGTCTCATCCTGACTTGTTGCCATTTTTATGCAATTTGTACAATATTGTGCTAAACGTTTTAGGCACTTAAAGTAAAGTGAGAATG
Source organism: Seriola dumerili (assembly GCF_002260705.1). NCBI lineage: Eukaryota > Metazoa > Chordata > Actinopteri > Carangiformes > Carangidae > Seriola > Seriola dumerili. The sequence goes on along the minus strand of NW_019174257.1, from coordinate 9,101,132 downwards.
CTTTCAAAAATAAATAAAATTAATTAAATTTGTGTGATCACCCTTTGCCTTTAAAACAACACCACTTCTCTTCGGTACGTTTGTGCAGACTTTTGTTGAGATCAGGGCTCTGCGGAGGCCGTACCATCAAGAGAGTTTCGGGCTAGGTGTCTGTAGAATTAATTTTGGACCGATCATTCACCTCCATGATAGTATTATGTGATGGTGGATAAAAATCTAAACATCTAAAGTGCCTAAAACATTTGCATATTACATTTTTACTGCTCTGGCAGCAGAAGATGATGTTGGTATTCTTAATCCAAAACTATGGTTGGCATGGTGTCTTTTCGGGAGCTGTCATCACATATGCGGGAGGCGATTCTAAAGTCTGCAACCAAGCTAATAAACACTTTTACTCGACTGAGTTTGACTGAACTACACAGATATAAATGACATTAACCCTATAAAATAAAATGGTTAACACAAGATGAGTTTGTATAATCAATGTGAGCTATTGAATGAACTAAAGTTAGATTCTTCTTCTCCAGGATTTATTATGACTGTGAGCCGGCCGTGTTACTTTGGTAACCTGCTGCTGGGCGTGGTCGGGGTGGATGTGAACCTGGCCTACATCTTAGAGGATGTCACCTACTACCAAGACTCACTGGCTTCATACACCTTCCTCATCGACAACAAAGGTCAGTCGCATGAAAACGGAAAGTGGTTGTAACCATCTCCATTGTTGTTGGGCTCCTGACTCTCCCACACACGCACGCTCGCTCGCTCGCTCGTCATCACAGAAGAATTGGCAGGATTATCTACCGCCGCCATTTTTTTTTTTTTTTTTCAACTTGTGGTCAGCAGCACTAACAGCAGGTGTTAGTAGATGTATTAGCAAGCAAAGCTTTAAATTGTTACAGCCTGTTCTCTACAAAAAAGTTTTCTCCAGGTTATACAAACAGCAGAATAAATCAAAGTCACTCATTGCCTGTTGCTGAGATTGCCTAAGCCAGTAACCAAACAAACATCAGTGCAGACTACAGCTCCGACAGACTCCAGTGGTATCAATCTTCATTAGTCACGGACTTGCAGAAACAACAACATAGTTGGAAAAGAACGCATTTTGGCGTTCTTGTTTCACATACAAGGGGAATTACACTTTATTTTGTCCTTCTCAACTTCCTCCACATCCATTATCCCTTATTAGACTTAATTGACGTCTTCTTGGTAGCACTGGCACTTCTTTGGCATTTCATTCTCGGTTGAGCCATGCCTCAGCGCGTTGCCACAGTGCAGGGCGGTAGTGCTCATGTCCGGTCTGGGTTTGTCTTGGCCCCAGCTGAGGGGGTCTTGACAGAACCGCCGGTGCTGTACACTGGTGCTCTGTGGGCCTGTAGACAAGTGTCATTAATGGACAGATAGTTGTAGGAAAAAAAAAGAAAAAAGGTGACACTGCTCTTGGTGACATTGTCTTTCTGCCAGGTTGACGGGATAGCTGCAGCAAACTAAAATGAAAACTAGAAATAAAGCTGTAACTTTTTTGAAAGCTGTGAACTAGATTTTTTTAATGCATTTGCAGCTAACACACCTACACTTTTATACGTTTAATAGCAGTTGTTTTTAATCCAGAAGTGTAAAGGGAGAGCCAATGCAGAACTATTCTCCAGCTCCAGCCTGTTGTTCAGAAACATGATCCAAATTTCAGTTGCAGTATTTCTGTCTTTCCTGAACGCACTCTGCATCTGCTGCTGCCAACACACAGGTGAAAATGTACGGTGTCATAAGGAGGAATGTCAGGAATGTGAAGGGCAGAGTTTGTGGAGTGCTCGCAGGGCGTCTGATTTTCACACCTTTGTGGATAAATGTGCCTCTCACCTTGTATTTTCTACCTTTTTAAATGCCACCCCTTTTGAAAACTGTAAAATAAATAACCCTAACTAACTTGAAATGTTACGCAGGGGACACATTTTTACTGGAAACTAAAACTGCAATAACCAGGCTTGATTTGTAAATGGTTTGGAGCCTGAGAGGCTGAACTGTGGTGATTAAATGCAAGAAGGAGGAAGAAATAAAAAAGAAAAAAAAAAAATGCTAAAGCTGAAGGGAATGGCGGGAGAAGTTTCCGAGGAGCTTAGAGGAAGGCTAAGGTGAAGATTAAGGACAGGCGGGAGACGTTTAGAGGTGAGGTAAAGTGTGGTAGAGGAAAGTCATAAAACATTCAGAATAAATGACATGTACTCTCCTGGATGGTTGGAGTGTGTTCATCATCAGAATTTTTCAGAATTAAAGTTAATTATTGCGAGTGAATTTTTGCAGCTGCGCGAGTTTTGTTCCTCTGCTGCACTCATTCAATGAGTCTCTTTTTTTTTCCTTTAAAATGTTTATTATTGTAATAAATATGCCATCAAATTATAGCTTATTACTGCACCGTGCTTATTAGTGCAGCAACTTGGGGAACACTGACAAATGACTACCATTAAAGTTATTAGCTGGCATTTAAATTGGCTGCTGCCAATTAGAGTTTACGTAAATATAATTAGGTAAATATGCCGCTGACAAGTGGCTTCTGAGGCTAAAAATAGTGGATGAGTATTAGACATATTTTTGCATTTAGTTGATCTTATTCATTGACTTCATGAGACTGTATGTGCATTAAACAAGCTGCTACCTGAACAGAATTACGTAGAGATTTATGTATGACAAGCACTGCAGTCAGCTGTATTCATTAAGAACAGAGATGCCTTATACAGCAGATTAAGAGTGTGATTCACCACACCTGCTGCTACTTTGTTGAATACACACACACTCTTTTTCACTAGACAAACACAGTGTATTAGAACTGTGTAAAAAAAAAAAAAAAAATTTTGTTTGTTGACTCCCTTCAAAACAGATGGGCTTTTTATCCAGTTTTTCTCGAGGGCTTTTTGGCTCCCAAAATGATTCCTGCTGCTGTTAGGAGCTGTGTTTATCACAGCACTACCCTCCTCAGCACTGTGTTGGAGCTCCATTAGAACAGGTTAAATGTTGTTGTTTTTTTTACTCAGTGAAATTTTAGATTTTGGAGATTAAAACAGAGCATTGTCCACTTTGATTTATGCTGTGACATTGTAGCATCAACAGCTTTATATTATTAGATTCAAATATCAAGTGTTGCAATGGTCATGGCCTATACATTGACATGCCTAACTAACACTTACTATGCTTTTTCAGTGCAGTTCTATTTGATCTCCTTGCACCTATTGAAAAGATGTAGTTGTTGGTACTTAGGCCAGCTCTTAGTGTTGTCCCTCACTTGTAAGTCACTTTGCATAAAAGCATCTGCCAAGTGAGAAAATGTAATGTAATAATGTAATGTGTATACTGCCTAAAGTAAATTTCTTTGCGATTTTGATCCATCTACCACCCACAGCTGGTTTTTGGGAGAGCCGACAAATGTCTAAATTTATCAGGTGTGACAAACAACTAAAAGTTTGTAATTCCACACTCCAAAATAGAAATAAGCAGGAGATTTTTCCTCCCTTTGAAATGTTTCAAACTGCATTCAGAAAGTCTTCAGACCCCTTCAAATTTTTATTTTTTACATTTTGTTATGTTGCTGGTTCACAACAGTTTGTTGTTTTCATGAATTATGAGGACCCAGTTTTTCTTTTACTGGCATGTTTTTGTTTCTGTCTCAGTATGCGTGAGCGGTATTTAACGATGCTGCTGGTGCGAACTTGTTTGATTTCCCAGGTTACACCCTGATGCACCCATCGCTGACACGGCCTTACCTGATGACAGAGCCTCCCCTGCACACTGACATTATCCACTACGAGAATATCCCAGGATTCCCTGCTGTCCGACAGAACATCCTCAGGTAGGAAATTATCACTGAATTAAAGCTATTGATACAAAGATAATATATTTCATGACTGATACATGCTGTGTGTTTCTTGCAGCCTCCCCCTGGGCAGTCAGGTCATCGCTGTTCCAGTCAACTCCTCTCTGTCCTGGCACACCAACCGGCTCAGGGACAACAGCAAAGAGGCATACAATGTCAGCTACGCCTGGAAACTGGTACGTGATGGTGTAGACAGCTGAGACAACATTTAGTTTCACTGTCTCAACATTTTGCCTTCAGCCCAGATTGGACCACAGACTCTTTCCTCTGTATTTTCTGCTCGCAAAAACGCACACACACACACACACATAAGAAAACTTGCATACATTTAAAAGCTATTTGCAATAAGAAGTCCTTACATACAGTAGTACACGCAACATCATCTTGTTCTTATAGCAAGAACATGCCTGCAGAGGAGTCAAACAAATGATGCAGTAGGATACAGTATTTTCTTGCCAGAGAGTAATTATAAATTGACACATGTGAAGATGGAAATTATAAACTGGCAGTTGCTTATTTTTTTCTTAATTTGTCCCAAAAGGATCATATCTGTGAAGCAGAACCAGCACTTGCACACTCAATACCAGAAACAAATGATCATCTTTGGCTTAGGGCCAGTAAGGCTTTATCATGCTGGGACCATAACTCACTCATATACTTTCTCTCCAACTCTTCCATTTCTGTCCATAGCTCTTTGTTATTACTGTACCGCTGTCTAAAAGTGGTATAGAGATTTATATTCCCAGCCTTTGTGTCTCCACCAAACCCCCCCCGCGCCACCTTAAATTAGTTGGTGTAATAAAGACCAAGTGCTCCCACACCCAGAAACTGTCTATCCCTCCGATCTGCTTTTCCTCTCAGGGCTTGAAGTGTCGTGTTTTAGGAACAAATGGCATCAGGACAGCAATAACATCACGCCATATTGACTCTTTTTGCTTTCTGACATTTAAACTTTTGGCAGGAGCAGAAATATCACACTTAATTCAGGCATTTCACTTTTAGCCTTTTTTAAAAAGCTTTTGACATTTTGTTTCTTTTTTTTTCCCACACAGGCGAGTTCAAACGCGTCACCTTTGCCATGAGTTTGGCAGCTGTCTCGGTTTTTTAAAATGAACTTTCCAGAGCCAGTAAAATAGTAAATTGACTGAGAGAGCATCAATCCAAAAGAGTTTGTTGTTTCCCCACACCATTCTGTCCTTTTGTCGGCCTGATGATATCAGGTCATTCATTTATGAGTAGTTAATATTGTTCATTCTTGTGATTGTGACCAGAATTAAGATTTGAAGCTAAGGCCATTTTCCCCTGTTTCCTGTTCAGGGACCAGAAGCTCCCAGATCTTTCTGAAAGCTGTTTACTGTTTGTTTGACAGTTTGCATGATTTAATAACAACGTCTCAGAATTCAGCAGCAGACTGGTGCTGCATGGTTTATTTAGAATCAGTCGGGTGAAAGCAGTTGTTAAACTGGACACATTTATCTCCTCTGGAAGACGCCTGCAGCCTATAAAACACCAGCTCTGATGTCTGACACTAAACACTGAAAAAAAAGAAGAGAAGACACATAGGGATGGAGAGTGTGTGTAATGTCACGGTCTCCCTGGCGTCTAGTTTGGACAAAATATGTTGGAGTGGATCCTATAAATTACATTAACAGCCTGTATTTTATTCGTAGGCTCGCCATGGTCACGGAGCATGTTCTTGGGGTGAAAGTTGTTTTTTATCATGAAAATGAACATACTTAAAGTCAGGGAAGGTAAATCTCCTCCTGTCCTGTCTTGTCCTCTAGGTTCAGGACACGTCGTTCATCCTGTGCATTGTGTACGTGCAGCCTGAGATCCCAGTAAAGCAGCTGAAGAACCTGAACACAGCTCCCAGTTCAAAGCTGCTCTACCACCGTTTAGACCTGCTGGGTCAACCCAGTTCCTGTCTGCACTTCAAACAGCTTGCCACTGTCGGTAAGAAAAGCACCAGATCCAGAGATCTGGACTAATGTACAATAACTTCAACTAATAACTTTGTTTACAAACTTTTTTTTTTTCCCCGTAGCCAGCTTTAAAACATTGATTCAATTGAACACCTCTCACTGTCTCTCTTTCCCAGAGTCCCCCACAGTGATGTTGGCAGCTGGTAGCTTCTCCTCTCCCTATGAGCACCTCAGTCAGCCAGAAACAAAGCGTATGGTGGAGCACTACACCGCCTACCTGAGTGATAACACCCGGCTCATAGCCAACCCAGGCCTCAAGGTACACAAGCACCCAAGCCTGGAAACTTACATTTGAGTCGTGACGAAAACCAGCCTGGCAGCGCACACACTCAAACGCAAGAATTAATGTTGTTTACCTGACAAACATATGGCACACAGCCAGCCCAGCGGTCAGGTTACAGGCATGTACACAAATATTCCCGCATGCAAATATGTACAAACACTATTAAGCACAATTTATTTGCCCCAAGACAGTTTTTTTTTATGTATGAGTTCTTTTAATGCACCTTTTACTTCTGTTTCTTGCACCATCTGACAAGCATATCTAGATTTTTTTAGGCTGCTTAAAATTCACAAATTTTAAATGAAGTCCTGCATCTTTAAGTCAGGGATAAACCCCCACGTGGTTTTGGCAGTCTGTGTGCATTCCGGTCCTGGGGGGAGTAGGGGGTTAGAGTTTGAACTCTAAGCTTCAGTCCCAGCTCTGATTCCCAGGCTGGTCTTAAAGGCCCCCTCCAGTGACCTGATCACCTCTTTCAAACTTTGAAGCTTCTATGAAAATGGTACTGAGACGTGATTTTTCAGGGTGTTTTTCAGGGCTTTAGGACTTATCAAGTCCAAATTTATTCCTGAATACTGGTTGCCTAAGGCTTGCTATTTGTGATTTCTTGATCAGAATGATCTTATATCTTACAATGCAGTACAATAAGTTCAAGTTTAGATGCAGCATCATTGTGCCTGTTTGAAAACAGGATGAACTTTTTTCTCATGTTGTTTGTGGTTTGACCGGAAGCCAGAAAGTTTCCCAGAGTTTTAGCAGACTTACATCTCAAGCTAACCCGAGATTAAATCTCTTACTTCTCTCCTCCTCCCTCCTTACCTCTTCCTCCCCCCCTTATCTCCTCTCACCTTTCTTTCTACCCTCAACGCCTCTCTCCTCCCTCTGTCTGCCTCCATCCCTCCATCCCCGCTCCTCTGCAGTCCTCTGTCAGGAACGAGGTTATGGCGACCAGTCACGTCACGGATGAGTGGATGACACTAATGGAAATGAGTAGCCTCAACTGCTACATTGTGCGCCGTTACATAGCAACCCCCAGTGGGGTGCTCCGGATTTACCCAGGATCGCTGATGGACAAAGCCTTCGACCCGACCCGCAGACAATGGTGAGGCTTACTTTGGAGGGTGTGAAGAGGGGGAGAAAAAGAGTGAAGGTGTGTGTGTGTGTGTGTGTGTGTGTGTTTGTGTTTGTGTTTGTGTGTGTGTGTGTGTGTGTGTGTGTGTGTGTGTGTGTGTGTGTGTGTGTGTGTGTGTTTTAGGGAAGCAAAAGGACTTATGAAAGAGTGTTGGGTAGGAAGGAGTTAAAGGGAATGAGTATGTGTCCAAACTGCAGGTGCATGTTTGTGCTTAATGATCTACTGCCTTTACTGAGTTCAATCCGGTTATGGTTCCTCATTAAACTGTTGAATTGTAAGGGGCTTTTATAGTTCAGCCTACAGTATAATACATTTTTCCAAAGTAGAGTAAATTGAAGTCAATTATGATCATCAATAAATGACAGTTTGTGTGCAGTCAAAACCAAAACTAATGCACCAGCAATGCTCGGATTTCCCCACAAAAAGTACAGTTCACATTCTCAAGTGTCTCGGGGTTGAATGAATGAAAACCTGTGAAGCATCTTAAAAAATAATCTCATTGACCTCTTGTTAGTCAGGGAAAGGGTATGAGATGGTTTTAACTATGTGAGATAACCCCATGCTTGTGTGATGTGTCGTGCAGGTACCAGCATGCTGTGGCTAACCCTGGCCTCATCACCTTCACGGGGCCATACCTGGATGTGGGCGGGGCGGGATACGTTGTCACAATCAGCCACACCATCCACGCCTCCAGGTATGTGTGCTTTCCCCACAATAAACTCCTCCGCTATCAAACTGTTTGACCGGTCTCTTCCTGAAGTATCTGTTTAATGGAAGTATACACTTAAGCATTTTCATGGTTGAATTTGGGTGATTTTTTTTTTTTACACTTAGGCAATAAAATGATCAGCTCTCCTTATAAGATAATTGCTCATCAACAGATTCATTGTTGTTATGAGCCCAGACATCATTGTGGGCAGTTAGGATCTCAGCCTGGAAATCAAATCAGCCAGATCTCACCATCTCTGAAGAGAGGAAATAATTTGAGGGAAACTAAAGGAGACCATTGACCAGTTTTGCTTCGGGGCTGTGTAGTGAGTGACATAATATTCTTCATCCGAATGGTCTGGGTTCAGTCACAGTTATCGTCAAGTATGTGCTCTTCCACAGTCCCCTCGAGCGAGTCATTGTATTCCTACCAACTGAAGGAAGAAGAGCCAAATAACAAATTGAGTGTCACACCACGTCCCTTCGGCCAGTTATAAAAGTTATAGTATAAGTTATAGCAGTGATGTTTTCTACACAGCCGGTGCGAATGGGAGGATTGAAAAAGTCTGTGACTGTCGCTGAGATTAACATGTTTATGTTTCTAGCTCAGTGACCTTAAAGTGCAACTCACCACAATGGCCAGCGTCACTGTTTGCATCCGCACAATAAGAACTGTTTACCATGGTCCATGCAAATGTTCAGTGTACACACAAACAGTCAGTATCAGCGTGTGATAAACCAGGATTAGTGTGCTGTTATGTGCTGGCTCAGTGAGCATACAATCACGCAGCCTGTAATCTGTAAACACAGATTTACAGACCGTGCAGGTGTATGTGTGTGGTGTGTATTTTGTGTTTGAGTTTAGGCGGGATTTTCATTCATGTTATCCTAAAGGTCTGCAGAGTAATGAGCCATAGACCAGCAGTGTAACTGACAATTACTTTCAGCATGCAGCTCACCACACAATCACAGCAAACAGTGTCACAGATTTTTTTATTTTTTTTTTATTTTTATTTTTTTTAATAATTTCTTCTTCTCTTTCTGTGTCTGTTACTTTTCTCTGGACGTCTTCTGCTCTGTCCTCTCTGCTCCTTCTCTCTCTCCAGCTCTCAGATGGCTCCTGGTTATGCAGTCGCAGTGATGGGCATCGACTTCACCCTTCGCTACTTCTATAAAGTCTTGCTCGACCTGCTGCCCATCTGCAACCAGGACAAAGGCAACAAGATCAGGTAAAAGAATGAATGGATGTGATGATCGGACGACCGTCTCTTCTTCTGTTCTCCTCGCTTCTTTTTGCGATATCATTGCTTCTTTTTCAATTTCTTCTTCTTGCTTTCCCCCTGATTGGCTTTTGGGGTGGCAACATTTCTGTTTTACTGAGCAAGAATTCAGCTTCCAGAGAGATCAAGAAGAAAAAAAGAGAGAGGGGGAAAAAGAGATAAGCTGATTATCACAGCATTCCTGCTGGAGATGTGGCGTTGCTGCTGCTCCAGTCCTACATACTTTCTCCAGCTTTAATGTCTCCCTTTTTAATTTTTTCTTCATCTTTTCTTTTCCACCCCCTCCACTTCCAGTCCCCTCTCTCTCTCTCTCTCTCCATTTCCTTCATATGCTCTCTCTGTTGGCGTTCTGAGGCCATATAAGACAGGATTAGCTCAAAGGGGGTGTGGGGCGGAGAGGAGCAATATTTGGCAGAATGTTTAAGAAACAGAGGGAAGCAGAATGGAGCTGTATTATACATATGATTTAAGATGAATTTAGCACTGGAAAAAAAAATTAAGGATCCAAACAAATAATCGACATATATTCTTTGAATTGATCCAAACTGTTCTTCTGCTGTTAACCCTTAAAGAATTAAGAATCACATTTACATTTGTGTGTGTATATTACAGGTGCTTCATAATGGAGGACCGAGGCTACTTAGTAGCACACCCCACTCTCATTGACCCCAAAGGTCATGCCCCTGCAGAGCAACAGCACATCACACACAAGGTAAAGCACCCAGAGACAAATACACAGATGTAACACAACCACACACAGTGTATCAGTCACATCAGATATAAATAAACCATTCAACGTTTCTTTCATTCTAAACATGTCCTTTACCGATGGCCAAACATTAGAAACTGTCGCCTTCTTAATATTTCATTCCTCAATTTGTCCTTCTGTTTTCCTGATGGCAGGAGCCTCTGGTGGCTAACGACATCCTTAACCATCCCAATTTTGTCAAGAAGAACCTGTGCAACAGCTTCAGCGACCGCACCGTGCAGCGCTTCTACAAGTTCAACACCAGCATCGTGGTAAGTCAGAGACGCACAGAGAGACTGGATGTATGGATGGCAACACAGGAGACATAGACACACACAGGCTCCTCACTCCTCAAGGCCTTTGTAAGCAATATGTTAATATTTGATAGTATAACACTGCTTCCTAGTGGTGACCATTGGTGTCGCAACCATGAATTATTCCTACACTATTAAAACTGCAGTGTAGTGTGCAGTGTGTAGTTAAGGAGTCTGAGAGTATGCTGTATATCCCAATTTAAAAGGTGCACCTTTATTGTTTTTCAGCACGTCTTCATTTCCCACTTTTAGGTTAACAGCTTTAGTATAATGTCACAAATTCGAATCTGAGTTTGTCTAAATACCTCATGTTGCTTACTGGTTACTTTACCAATGTCTTGTTCATTTTTATGCTCATAGATTGTTTTGTTCCTAGATAGATCCTTGTCTTTTGAATTTTTGGTGAACTGGATTTTAAATAGGATTATAAAGTACTATAAACTTCCAGTTACCCCGTGGGATGATGTGTTGATCTCTCTCTCTCTCTCTCTCTCTCTCTACTCCAGGGGGACCTCACCAATCTGGTCCATGGCAGCCACTGTTCAAAATACCGTCTGACCAGAATCCCTGGTACCAACGCCTTCGCTGGTATCGTCAACGAGACGTGTGACTCCCTGGCGTTCTGCGCCTGCAGCACCGTGGACCGGCTCTGCCTTAACTGCCACAGGTCTCTGCTTTACCCACCCACCAATGAGGGATTTACTGTTAGATGATGGCACTTGGGAAATATTAAAGAACAAGTCTGATTTCTGCACGTTTGTTAAGTAAAGCTCCAGATATGATAGTATACTGCAGCTGCAGAGTCATCACAGATTGTGTGAATTGTATTTACAGTCACATCATGCAACCAAACAGAAACTCTGCTAATGAAGCGTTACATACAGTATGTGGACAGAGCTCATGGTTTTTTTCTCCTTCAGGATGGAGCAGAATGAGTGTGAGTGTCCATGTGAGTGCCCCCTAGAGGTGAACGAGTGCACAGGCAACCTCACCAACGCTGAAAACAGGTCCGTACTGAACCGCATAGACACTACATTTATATCCGCTAATATTGCTTTGCTCATGAGTTATGCTTAATGATGTAATAGGGAGAAAAAAAAATAAAAGGTAATTTGGAGCAGGCAGCATAGAAAAGTGTTCACCTTTCAGATGATGCCTGTGGACTGTAGCAGTAATGTAGCCCTGAGGTGTAGTCACATCCACATTGTCTCTTAAGTGCTTGAAGTGTGTCTAGCTGACTTCCAAAAAGCAGGGCATATAATAACAGAGGCCAATGGAAACCAACAGTTTTAAATACTAGGATTTACATTCTATTAAAATCTTTGTTATTCGTGTTAATATTACTATTTTGTTTGATTTGTTTGAAACCCCTTCACTGGGGATATTGATTAAGACTACAAAGAGTTAGCATGCTTGGTGTGAATGTTGGAGCATACCAGGTTATGATGAGTTGCAGTTCTCTATTACTTATGTCTTCAATGTAAACAAGCTTTCTATCAGTAATATTCAGCACTAATAACCGGGTTTCAGTGAAAACGTAGTCTGTAGTCTCTGTACCTGACTGTCTTGAAATGCGTCCCTTTCATATTCCTGTCATTATGAATTTAATTGTGGACACTTGCATGCTTCAAACATCTTAGGAGCTCTGTAAATGTTTGTTGGTGTTTCCCTTTCTCTCTCTCTCTCTCTCTTCTCTCTCTCTCTCTCTCTCTCTCTCTCTCGTTTTATCTGTCTGTCTTTTCCTCTACTGTTTTTGCCACTCTGTCTATCATGCTGTTTGCCTCTCACATCTCCCGCTCTCTCTCTCTTGTTTTACCCACCTCCGTTCATCAACCATCAGCAGCCTTTGACAGCTCGTCAATGTTTCAAATGCCAATTCATCTTTTATTTCAGGAAGACGTGCAATTATCGTTTTTCACTGTCTATTTTGTGTCGAGCAGCATTGATGTTTGTCCTTTTTAGAGCTGATTTGCATACATTGACATGCCAAAGATGTTACTTTGCATGTTTATGCTTGGATTTTCTTTTTATGTCAGTTTTACTGTGTTTGCTTTTGTTGAGTGTAATCGTGTTTCATGCTAGGATTTGGAAGGATTTAGTTGGCTGAATGTTTTGACCAAGAACATGTGCTGTACCTCCACCTTTCGGCATTTTCACCTTGTGTGTGTTATGATTGTGTCTTTGTGTTATACAGGAACCCCAGCTGTGAGGTGCATCAGGAGCCAGTCAGTCTGAATGTGATTGATCCCAGTCTGCATGATACCCTGCCCCAGTGCATCAACACGCGCTGTAGCCAGAGATACACCAGCAGGTACACACACACACACACACACACTAAACCACACACATTCACATTATATACCAACACATTCTTACAGAGCCGTATGCCTGCAGACACATACAATGGAGACACATAAATCTACCATTTATATTACTTGTAAAGCATAGTGCCACCCAGTGGCAATAAATGGGAAGTGTAGATTCGCGTTGATGTTGACATTGGATTCCCAGACACTTGACTTTGTCACTCTGCATGATACACACCAGTGTTTTGGGAGCGAGAAAAAGAGAGGCTAAAGCAATTTTAATGAAACTACTAGTAGGTTTTGTGAATATTTATCAGTGATACAGTGCTGACTTCCTGTCTAAGTTTGTCAAAATAAATACATAAAAAATGTAGAGAAAGTATTCCTAAATCTATAGGTCAAGAACCACTTGGCCCATCTTTAAAAAATTTCTTCAAGTGTTAGCTGTTCATGAGTATTATTTTCATGTCTTTTATTCTGCGCCCTGTTTCAGTGACTGTTTCGGCGTGTTGGACTGTGAGTGGTGCATGGTGGACAGCGATGGTAAGACTCATCTGGACAAGCCATACTGTGCCCTGCAGAAGGAGTGTTTCGGAGGCATCGTCGGCGCCAAGAGTCCCTATGCGGACGGTCTGGGGCTCTTAGGTGAGATGCTTACTCCAAAGAAAGATCAGATACATAATTTCCTCTGCAAATATTGTGATTTTTCTTTTGTGTGCAAAGTGGCTGAGCCATTCAGACTCATCAGCATGTCTCAATTCAGGAACTTGTGCTCACGTATAGTGCTTTAGCTTGATTTTCTGAGTAATGAGACATTGTTCCTAGATGTACTGTGGGGCCTTATGTCAGCCAGTAAGGAAATAAACAAGCAACAACAGAAGAAGACAAAATTCTAATTATTTCCTTGGTCCTTGAGGCAGCAGAAATGTGACCTATGTAAGTGTAGACTGAAACTTTTCTGTTGCTTGGTTATTTTTCCTTTAGTTCTGTCATCAGTTTTTTTCAAAAGGGGAACTGGTTGTTTGATTGCTGTTGAATAATTTTTCTGTGGCATTTCTCTCTGATGAGAGAATAGAAAAAAATAATAGAAAATGTGCCAGCATCGCAGCATGAGTTGGGATCTGAGCGCGAGCTGTTTGATACTGGCTTATTGTAATGTCACCTCTCGAGCCATCTGAAATCTTTTGTAACTTCTTTAAACAACCTTCTGCCCGTGCCTCTCTCTTCTCTCTTTCTTCAGCAGATGAGGAGGTGGCGTCTCTGAACATGATCAAGAGTGCCCCTGTGGGTCCAGTTGCTGGGGGCATTATGGGATGTATCATGGTGTTGGTGCTGGCTGTGTATGCTTACAGACACCAGATTCACAGGCGCTCGCACCAGCACATGTCACCACTGGCGGCGCAGGGTACGTATGACTGATAGTTGGATTCTCTCTCACATATACACATATTTTTACAGTTAAAGTCAAACCTTGCAACTTACAGGTCAATGAAATTGAAATTGAAATTGTAGTTTTTTGGCAACTAGGGCAACTATGGAAGTCTATCCGCTTGTTTTAACCTTCACAGTTTCTTCTTCACATGCTGACATTTCTGTAAATATCAAAGAAAGAAAGAAAGTTTTAAAGCAGCATGATTAACAAGCAGTGCAGCGAGTGCTGTTGCCGCTAAACAGCTGACATTAGCATCGCACAGTAGCAGCAGCTGCTGCTGCATGATTTGTGTAATTACTCAGCAATATTGACAAAAACATCAAACAAGATTACAACCTCATTAAGAATCTTCGGTCCAAGTCACTTTAAGTTTGATAGTTTGGTAAACAACTTAGAATCGATGGTGGCTATGTTATCACAAGGCATTCAATTGAGGAATTGGCTCATAAAGTCACAATACTCAGCTTTGTGTTTGTGGGTGGTTGTGTAGGGCATGTTTGCAGCTGCAGGTTGCACCAACAGTACACAACTGCACGATCAAAGGCAAGGTCAAGTGAAATAATACGAATGGCAAAAAAATTGCTTCTATTTGTGGATAGTGGTTTTATTAATTGAGTGGGGAAAGATCTGATGACAGTGAACCAGTTGTTTAATGGAACAACTCTCAAGGCATTACAGGCCCAGTATGGTATTGCATCTAATGAACTGAAACTTACAGATAAGAGACTATTTGGAGACACACAAGGAGCTGCACTAAATTAAAAGTACTTTGAATAGTACTGGTTAGAGACGTTTGAGAAACAAATATCCCAGAGGACAACAATATTGTGTAAGATTTACATGGACTCAACAGACAATACATTAGATGTGAAAAGTAAATAGAGGTCAACAGGAGTGGGAGAGGGCCTCAATGTGGTAGAGTAGCTCAACTTGGAAAGAATTTGGTTGGAAGCTGAGAATGAGATTTTTTGAAACACCACCACTTATAGCCAACTATGACAATAAAAGGAATCCTCTCTGTTTCTGGAATAAATCTCATGTTTTTTGAGAGGAGGTAAATGAAGAGAAATTCTGAACTTACAGTCCATTTGAACCACATCAGTTTATTCTAGGCAATGCATCTCTAAGAGAAAAACAAATTATATTTGCCCTGAGCTCTTGTGTTATTAGCCCATGAAATGATTACTATAAACGGAATAAAGCACCATCTACTTTGGGCCAATGGACCCAAAGACTCAAGGCTATCAACTGTACATAACCGCAAGTTTGCAGGTCTGGGCACTTATTCATAAAGATGGTCTTCTGTTATAGTGTACCAAGCAAAGTGAACATAGTGTAAATTTCTAATGGGATGATTGGGGGGTGAATCTCAAAGTATGTATAACCTGACTTATGTCTTTATATTGCTAGTAATTCTTCCATACTAACATTGTTTCATGAAAAGTTACGTGAGACTAGTTGTCAAGGAACCTGTTCTAATGAATGTTAAAAAAAATGTAATTAATCAAATGTAATTAATTCATTAGATGTAATTCCTCTGCCATTAGTTTGTGGCTTGATACAGAAACCCTGTTCACATATCATTCCTACTTGTCATGCTTGTAATACCTCATTAGTTTAAGAATAGTAGCATCTATCTCATCTGGGCCTTCTGCTTCTTTCCTCCCACTCTGCTCACCTCCATGTTGCTCCAGAAATGTCAGTGAGAATGTCTAACCTGGATAATGAGAGAGATGAGAGAGATGAAGACAGCCACGAAGACCGAGGAATCAGTAAGTTCTGTTTGACATGTGATGGAGAAACATTTAAATATAATGGCTTGAACGCTACAGTACTGTAATCACGTCTCGCTATTTCACACTAGACATATTTGAGTACCACTTAACTGTGCTTTTGTATTGACCTGTGTGCTCTCTTCACTTTCAGTCAGTAACACTAGATTTATAGCTGCGGTGATTGAGAGACACACACACACTCCTGAACGGAGACGGCGGTACTGGGGTCGATCCGGGACAGAGAGCGACCATGGTAAGACATTTTGTTTCTCTGCCCTATACATAGATTAACATGAAGGTGGGGAGGTTTACAAAAAAAACACAAACGTGTCGACACTCAAAACTACTAATTGTGCTCTCTGCGTACTGTCCTTCATTATGTCAGCATTAGGTAATAGAAAGAGGAATTGAGTAGTTTCTGTATGAAATGCCAGTAATGATGTGTCAAACCAAAAATTACTACTTATAAAATTCCCCTTACTTACTAATAGTTACATGGATTTTATGTGGGTTGTCAATGACGGAAATCCTTTCAAACTGGACTAAAAATACCACAATGGATGGTGGTCAAGCTGAAGTCATCATGGTTGTTTAGGAAGTTGATATTCAGTGACATCTGAGTTTTGAGTCACAACAAGCATTGGGTATTGTTTGGTAAAAAAAAAAAATTACATTATGCGGGCTTAGTTTTACTTCATTTTCACTCTCTGGAGATGAAACATAATCATGATAAGTTTACCATGGAAGTGATTCTAGCAATATTTCCTCCACGTGACGTTCATGTTCTGTCATGGTGTTATACAATAGACAGTTAAATCTAAAATAACCTGCTCTGTGGAAAATGAGTCAGTCATCCACTGGTTACGAAACAGGCCCAATCCTGTACAAAATAAGTGTTAGCCACTTGAGTTGTTCTAAAATTTTGTTTATCACAACCACAACCACGTAGGCTCAAGAACACGGCTACAGACAGCAACAGGTGCTGTACCAAACTCCTGGATCAGGAGGTGGACTCTCCTGAGTTGCCTAGGGAGAGAAGTGCAGGTTTTCTGGGCTCGTTGTTGGGGACACGGTGAGGAGTTCAGATATACAGGGGGAGCTTGGAATAGAGCCGCTATTCCCTAGTGTGGAAAGAAGCCAGTTAAGGTTTCGGAAGGATAGACTCAGAATATGCTGAAGGGATACATACCCTCGTCCGGTCTGGGAAAGCCTCTGGATCCCTAAGAAAGAGCTGGAAGACACAAGATAAAGAATGTCTGGATTACCTTGATTAACCGTCTCCCACAGTGACTCAGGCCCAGAGAAGTGACAGAACATTGAATACTTTTTCCACGTTAAATACTTCTTCCTCTAAAACGGGGATCTTTTAATAACATGCAGAGTTTTCACATGCGCACTAGTATCCTGGTTATGATCAGATTTATCTTGGTGTCAGAAACCTGGATATGGTCTTAACCAGGTTTTGAGAGACCTGGAAATGCCACACAGAGAAATTGGGAGGGATACTGTGACATGATAACACCTTATCCAGGTTTCTGAAGATTCTTTGTTGGTACAGAGCGTAGTGGCTGAGATGGTCAGTAATGAAGACACAAATGTAAACAGATGATCATAAACCTGGAGTCTATTATGATCATGTAAACAGGCATCAAAACCAGGATAAGAGTCAAACCCGAGGTAATAATGTGCATGTGAGCATACTCATAATAGAGCGTAAAACCTTAACAAGATAGATTTAAGCTACACTGTCAAAAATCAGATTTGGGGCTTAGGTTTTTTAAATGAAAATTATTCCTTTTTGAATGTTACAGTCTCAAATCCACAGTTAGCTCTCAATTCACTGGCTGCGGTTCAGCTCCTGGCTTGTTCTTTTCATTATATCACAGCTCAGAACCTTGTTTTCTCTCGTCTCTAGCTTTGGGAGAGTTGCTCGTGTTCACTGTAACCATTTGTGGAGCTTGTAAGTCTGACACTCGATGAGCGTGGATGGATAGTTTCACCCACATGGGCTCTTACCACCTACATGTGGCATCACTCCACTTCCTGGCGATGAGTGTCTCTGTTACTTGTTGCATAACTGATGATGACAGAGAGGATGAGCATGAAGGGAGGAGAGTGGGCTAAAGTGAAACAAAGACGAGTCGGCTTAAACTAGGGAGGATAAAGACATGTGGGATAGAGCTGTAGGGGAATGGAGAAAATTAATTTATTAGTAAGATGAGCTCATCTGTAGTGACTGAAGTGTTATTTTCTCTGTAGTTCATTAAAGATTATAATCAATTCTCCTGCATAGCACATTTTTACAGTGAATGCTAACTTTAGATAATCCTAAATATCAGTGTTTTTTTACATAGCTACATATTTTTGAAGGAATGTTTTGAGGAAGAAATATTGAATAAATTTAAGTTTGTAATCTGGAATATGATTTATGAACGACACCTGAATTGTTTCTCTCGTATTATAAAATAACTAAAGAGAGAGCATAACTCAGTGATTAAAAAGGCCTAATAAAAAGGGCGATGATGAGAAATGGACGGGAAAGACTATCTCATGTTGTGTAACTGGGGATGGGAAAGAAAAAGCTGAAAATTAAGGACAAGTGCAGAGATGCAAACATGCAAAAATGATGAAAGAGGGGAAATTAGAGTGAAATGGAAGGGCAAGAGGACAGGGACAGAGAGGCAGATGAGTTTGAAATAATGGAGAGAGGGGGTGTAAGTCCGTCAGGGAGTAAAACAAACTCATAAGTTGACGCAACAAAGTTGCTGCTCTTCTCTGCTCGGTCAAAGGTGCCCTCCCACCACAGTCCACACACTCATACTGCATAAGGGTGTGACACACAGACACAAACCATCGCCGAAGGATCAGAGCATTAAATCTGTTAAGTGAGTGACGCACACATACATAGTTTGACCATGGTGGTTTTCAGCTGCAGTTTTAGCTTCCAGGAGATGGTTAGAACTACCCAGTGCAAAATGAGCACTGTGCATAAATGCATACGTATATATAATCTCCAACTTTAATCGACACACCCTAACATAATAATAACAATAATGTTTATACTTTCAATGGCAATGTGCAATATCAGTCATATGTAGAGAGAAGAGGAGGCACATATCGTTACATTTGTATGGTGTTTTGTGCATCTTCAAAATAACAAAGAAATTCACTTTTACAAGTCACATACTTCCAGACCTGTTAGCATAGTTAATCTGGACAAAGAATTATGCAAAAAAAAAAAGAGGATGAGAGGAGGAGGAGAATGATTTGTGTGCCATTTCTATATTTCGGCATTGGATTAGAAATCCTAAAGCCACAACGTACATTATGCAAGTTACAGGAATAGTTTGACAGTTTTGCATTTTGGGTCGTATATACAGTAAAGCTTAGCCAGTTACTGGTCTCAGCTAAGAACACATAATCCTGTAAAACCACACATTGTCACTTTTCGAGTTTGTTTTTTATACAGAATAAACAGACAGAATGTAGCATGTTAATTGAGTTGGTAGGTAGATTTTTTTTAACCTTTTGGAGTTTGGTGTTTATTCTAAGCAAAGATAACCGGCTGCTGGTGGTAGTGCACTCAATGCACAGACATCTAATCTAACTCTCCGTAAGAAGGCGAATAAGAGTATTCCCCAGAGATAACAAACTATTTCATAAATCAACATCTCATTCAGTTTGTCACACACCTAATAACACTGTCTTTCACTTGTCATTAAACTGTCTCTAGTACTTGTTTCCAGCTGTTAAAAGAAAGATCTCCAAGTTTGCAGAAATCTCAAAGGTGCAATACTTTTTACTGTTTCTCCACATCTCTTGGCTTTAAGAGGGATTTGATTTCCTTTCCTGGTTCAGCTGAGAATTGTCAACTGGACATGGTTAGCTGTAGACCTGCCTAAAACTCTGGCTCTTGCTTTGGGGAAAAGAGGGATAAACTGTGCTGAAGTTGGCATCTTCCAAGTCTGGAACTTCTTTGAAGTCTCCATCCCTCCCTTTCCTTTAATCCCCCCTTTCCTCTATCCCTACCTTAGCCCCCCTCCTCTCTTTTTCTCTCCTTGTCTCTCCCTCCGCTCATTTTTCTGTCTCTCCATGTCTTTGTCTGCTTTATTTCTTTTGGTATCAAAGCCAGGCTAATCTTTTGAGAATCAGGGAGGGAAACTTGTGAGAAAGCTTCTCAGTTTGACTGTAGTACAGGATTTTAGAACACCATGAAGGACATTTCCTTATTTTACATGATGCCACCGAGTGGGGCATACATTACCTTCTGTTGTATCACATTATATCACAGGATATACAGCACTAAAAATGACAGGAAGATACAGATGCCAGTGTTGGTTGGTTGGTCTGTGACTGAAATATCTCAATAAATTAATGAAATTTGGGGGCGTCAAGTAGCTCAGTTGGATGAGCATCCGCCCCATGTGTAGAGGCTACAGTCCACGCTGCAGTTGGCCCCGGTTTGAGTCCCGCATCGGACAGCCCTTAGCTGCATGTCATTCCCCCTCTCTCTGCCTCCCCATTTCCTGTCTCTCTCTACTGCACTATCAATAAAGGCACAAAAAGCCCGAAAAAATAAATAAATAAATAAATAAATAAAAATGAATGAAATTTGGTCCACATTCGTATTCCATGTACTTTTCATCTAGCTCCATCATAAGTTTAATGAAAATTAAATTGTCCAATACTTTGTTTATGGCTACTATACTTTAAGTTTATGGCAGAATACTTTGAAAACTAACTCAATTACACTTCGGTTTTATGCTAATTAGCAAATGTTATCATGAAAACATGCTAAACTAAGATGGTGAATATGCTAAACAAAACCTATACAATACATTTAAGAATCAGCTTGTAAGCCTTGTCATTGTGAGTGTGCTAGCATACTGACATTAGCATTTATCCCAAAGCACCACTAATTACAGACTCATGGAGCTGCTAGCATGGCTGGGAACTCTTAGGTTTGTTTATAGTTTGACTTGGTTCTGGACTTACTAAGCATTTGCCTGGGGATGTAGCCAATACAACACAAGGTTTCTGCTACATAATGTGAGCCCACAAAACCCTGACAAGAATCTTGAGGGATCAGATATGTGTATGTGATGTTTAGACTGTATAGGATAGAAAAAGGTTGTTGGGAGATCAATTTGACACAAGGCCACACAAATGCATATACATCTGGCTACCGCCTTCAGCCTGCATGACACACACACACCGTCACGCACACATACACAGACACATCCTCACAAATCACTTGGTTCAGTATCTGTGGAGGTTTAATGTTTCATCATCCAAAATGGCAACGATTCTTCTATAAATATAATCGTTGAGGCACTCAGGCTTACAGGGTTATTTGCTCGAATAGTAATAGCAGATGTTCCCATCGTGCTGAATGTTGCTGGTGTCATTTCAGAAGCTAAAAAAACACGGTGCTAAAGGAATTAAGGAAAATGGGTTTATTTCCAGATCAACTACCAAATATTTTTTTATAGTCACACTATGTGTTTCAGATGAATTTCATGGCTCTGATGGTGACGAAGCCCACTTAGTAGATGAAGGGTTGTGTCGAATTTGAGTTCAAATGAAAAATGTAAGCAATTAAGCAAACTGAATAAACACAGAACTACAAGGCTTTCATGAAATTTTGCTTGTGGGAGCTTTGAACAGTCAGAGTAGACGATTTGTTATCTCAATCGTCAGAAACTTACAGTTAGGTTTGGCCTTGCATAAATGTTAAAATTGTCACTCATCAGAATTTAGTATCATAAAATATTAGTCTCCTTATGTTCAATCTGTTATTTACTTGGTCTTTGACCCAGTAATCCCTTTTCACTGTGACAGCAGTACTGTCCCCCCCCCACTGCTCCAGTTACCCATGTATCCGAACTGCCATGTTGGCTTTGGATGCCGTCTCCTCAGGCTAAACGTATGTGCAAAATATGTAGGAAAGTGGTCATAAATATGTATGCTCCTTTTGTGTTCAAGTTGTAGTGAGAAAGCTGAATACATATGGAGAAGAAAATGCCCAACAGGGATATTTAGTTGTCAGTGCACCATAAATGTAAGGCTTCAGAAACATTGTGTGTTAGCCTGTATCCACAAGCATGTTTCTGTGTTGAATGTCTATGACTGGAGGGCGTCATTTGTTGAGTAGTTTCTTTCATGCCGTCTTCCATTTCTTTGTACACAAACCTATGCCAAAATCCTTTCCCTTTCTACCCAGTGCTTGAATGAGGCTTATATATAATACTTAATGTGGTTGGTTTGTGCTGGATTCTCTACAAACCAAGGAGGTTTTGTGTTTTTTGTGAATTTAAGTTGTAGAGTAAACGTGAAACGTGAAGATAAAAGGATTTACTAGTAGGGGTTAACATTGGATTTCTCAAAAATGTATTACTCATGACCCAACTTTCAGGCTTTAAAATGATCACGAGCCAAGTTGTACTAAAATGATAAGTCAGTTAAACTGATTATCTGGGTTTTTGGGGGTAGTTGGACAATACAATACATTTTAAATATTACTACACTTTGGCAAATTACTTTTTTTTCTGACATTTTATTGACTAAATGATCAATTACCAAATAATAAACATATTAATTTGGTAATAATGGCATTAGTTTGAACCTTGATTGGCAGTAGGGGACAGACTTAAAAATGAATTAGTGTGTTACACGTAACAAGTAGGGGCAAGGTTGCTCAACAATTTCAGGCTCATGATCCAACCTTTAGGCTTTTTAAGTCTTAAGTCATAAGAATGAGTGTGGCATACCTCTGTAGTCTGTTTTCATGAGTGTGCATGCAGCTCCAAATCGATTACATGGAAAACGTGATACAAGCCCATTAAATCAAATCTGTCAGTGATACCGGACAATCTAATTTTTCGCAAATTTCGCACAGCCCCATCTGCACATTCAGTGAGCCCATGTGAAGTCATGACCCTGAGATTGAGCAACTGGTTCACGAGGGCTGTGCATACTGAAAAGATTGAGGCTATGGAATAACTTAGAGGTTTTTTTTAGGGGAAAGAGTTGTAAGATAACAAGTCCAGTAATGCCAAACTCTGCATATTTTTTGTTTCCAGGTTACAGCACCATGAGTCCGCAGGAGGACAGCGAGAATCCACCCGGAAACAACGATCCGCTCTCAGCAGGCGTCGACGTTGGTAACCACGATGACGACCTCGACCTGGATACACCTCCCCAAACGGCTGCGTTGCTCAGCCACAAGTTTCATCCCTACCGGCACACGCATACACACCACCACCCGCTGCACACGCACCACCTGCAAGCTGCAGTCACCGTGCACAGTGTGGACGCTGAGTGCTGATCCTCAGCATGGCATTGCACCTCCTGCCAAGGATGGAACTTTTTTTTTATTAAAGACTATTTTTTAAAAAAAACAACATTTGTGCTTGATTACACAGTGGGTACTGTCAGGATGGACGGAGGGAGTGAGACGCCACATCTGGACTCAAACCCCATGGTGCCACTGCGCTGCTGGGACCCCCGCCCCGAGTGGATCTTATCTTAATATGGGCCTCATGGTCTCATTGTGCCAACATCTCCATCTCAGTTCTTTCTTCACTGATCCCAATCTAAAACCTCTGAAGTGTACACAGTTTTTACAAACACCGAAAATGAGGAGACCTGGGCCAGTGGAAATAACCAAATGGGAAATTTTGTTTGTTTTCTGAAGACATTTGGCATTCAGGACGCTGTATGTGCATACAACATTTTTTGGGAGCAAACACAGCACTGTTTGAGCTCATTCACTGGCCTTCAGTGAGGAGAGGACACAACTGGAACCTAAAAGCCTAGAGGGAGGACAAACTTGTTCACTTTCACATGGAAGGCCAGTGCAAACACTGTGTTGGATCAGTGGATAATCTGATTAAATCTAGAGCTTGATGTGGACCCTTGTTGCCTCAGGGCTTCATCCCAGTCCCCATACAGGTTGTCCTCTAAGCCCACTTGTGATGAGGGGAACAGAGCACTCCTTTCATTTGTGAAAACTGCTGGATGTCTCTGAAGAGAAAAAGATATCAACTTTCCAACACTTACGTGGATCTAATATGGGATTATACTATGAACTCTATTACAGCTTTACTCTCCTTGGTTCTGCAGATGGACACTCCCAACTTTTTGCCTTTATCCAAAGGAGTAAGCTGCTGGTCTCACAAAATGGCTTGGGAAGATATTTGGACATTTCCATGAATATCTGTGAACTTCAA
This sequence comes from Seriola dumerili, assembly GCF_002260705.1. Lineage (NCBI taxonomy): Eukaryota > Metazoa > Chordata > Actinopteri > Carangiformes > Carangidae > Seriola > Seriola dumerili. The sequence goes on along the minus strand of NW_019174257.1, from coordinate 9,077,085 downwards.
AGTAGAAAATTCTTCAGTGAATCACATAAAAACAGGAAGAAACACTTAAAAAGAGGAAAATATTATTTTTCTACTATTTATTAAAGAGGTAGATTTTCAGGACAGATGAGCAAACAGCTGTCGCCAACACAAACAAGACAGCCGTCAGGATAAGTAACACGTACCAACCCCCTTCCCATAACCAGCGCATCATATTTAGGGCTCATTATTTTCAGTTTTTAATTCCCTAAAAAAACAGTGAATGGTTGTTTATTTCGATTTTTTTTTTTTATATCGGTAAAACAACAGACCATGTGAACACTTTTTTTTTTTTTTTTAATATTTTTTAATATTTTTCTCAATGTTGTGTCAATTTGGTGCAGAATCAGCAGCTCATCTGTGTTTTTTTTCCATTTGTCTGTCCAAATATTACCAGAAGCATCCTCTCTCCACTAGAGGATCCTGTTTACCATATAGTGTAGTGACAAGTGTCCCCTTAAAGTAAGAAACATTTTGTAGATGAGCATGGACCTAAAATCCGAGTCAAAATCAGTTCTGCTCCTTTCAAAAAAAAAAAATCCAGCTATATTTCATATATTGATATTGATTTTTTAAAAAAAATGAAAACAATGAGCCTTAACCGCATCCTGTGTCAGAGCATTTAGGAGGAAGTGGTGTTTGAGATGTAGCACATTTTACTGTGTGTTTTCACAGTTTTGAATCACAGAGGTGCTTTTGTCTTCTTGTGAGGTAAGATGTGCTGTGCCGAACAAGTTGCAAACGTCCTCATTCTGGACATGTCCTCTGTATCAGGAGGCAGAACTTGTATGCTTGCTGGCCTTTTAAAGCCTCCTGAGGATGGAGGAGGGAAGAGCGACACTAACACCGGCAAAACATTCCTGGCTTTAGTCACTGCTGGGGATTTGGTGTGTGAGGATAATTGGGGACCATCACAGAGGTCCTACGAGATTTTCAGAGATTGAGTGCTGTCCTCTCTAACTGCCCCAGTAGAAAAACCAGAACAGAACAGAATGTTGTTGTTTTTTTGACCTTATTTTACCACAAATTTTTGCCTCTGAGTCCAAGCTGATATTATACGTGTGTTGAGGTTGTGTACTGGATTTTGTGCAAATCAATTTAAATTTCCATTCATGCCCGAGATGGAATCTCCTTCTTGTCAAAGAGAGTGAAAGAGGGAGAGATGCTGCTGTTGATGTACAGAGGTTACACCCATCTGTCAGCTCCTCTGTGGTTAACCACTCAAAATGTCTTTTCTACACATCTCTAGTTTAACTTTTGTTTTTTTGTGTACAAGTGTATGTGTGTGTGTGTGTGTGTGTGTGTCTGTCTGTGTGAGTGAGAGAGAGAGAGAGAGAGAGAGGGAGGAAGGAAAGAATGAGTATCCGCCTGGAATATTTTTATGCATTATTGTATTTTTTTCAAGATAGTATTAGAGAATTATAGGTGAAATTATTATGATTGAGAAATCCACTTATTTTTATTCTGATGAAGAGTCACTTGACCCGATCTGTGCTTCATGGGTTTGGTTGTTCAACAGCTCAAATCACGTCGGTGTGGCATCCGTTCATTTCTGGGTGCCAAAATGTCTATTGTTCTTCAGAGATTCAATATGAAGTGTAAATACAGAAATCACAAATAGCTATTAATGTCCTGTACACTCCATTTTTTATGTTGGTAAGATAACGTATGCTTCAAATGATGCTCAGATATTTGGGTTGATATTTTGAATTGTCTGTTCATGGTGTCTCACTATATTTTTGATGCCTTGGATGTTTTTTTTTTTTTTTTAGATTTATTTCTCTTTAGGTCCATATTGGATGGAAGTCAGTACTTGGAAAAATTAATACACACTTTTATGTTTGAGAGACTTCTAGTTTTTAAAGTTTTATTGTGTGTCTTCAAAATGTTAAAGAAAACCTTATCTCTCCATGAACTGATTTAGAATTGCAAAATAACGGTACAACATCTTTTCACTGAGGTAATGGCCAAAACAAGAACCTAGTAGTGGATTCAGGGCTTACAGGAGACTGCTGTAAGCCGTGCGATGGCTCTGTTGCTACTAAAGACTGTCAGCCATTTTCATTTACAATCATTTTAGTGTGCTTAACACTTCAGTAGAATATTTACATTTGCACACTCAATGTGAGCTCATTAAACTTCCACCTGAAAATTGCTAAATAATTTAAAACAGAGTAGTCTTATTTGTAGTGGATTCATTATTTAATTTGAATTACAGAAAGGTTCATCACCAAAGTTGAAATTGATAATTTTCCTGTTTTCACCACTTTATATGGTACATATTTTCGGTTCAGTTGACGCAGTCTTGTAGCATTTCCCAGCTATCTGTAGATCAAATGCAGTCTTGCGTGTATCATCCCATATGTGTGTATGTTGGGCAAATTGTTTTCTCCAAAGTGGTTTGATGTTAAAAGCATATTTTCTGGAGAGCTTTTAAACAGTATTTACCAGCCGTTGTAAACAAGTATATGTGTGTGTCTATACAGAACACTCTGAATTTCATTAATTAATGTACTGAAGGAACATGTGTACATCACCCCCCCCTCATGTATCATATAAAGTTATCAAATTGAGATTTATTGCAATGTGAATGTGATAAAGTCCATTTTACACTTAAATTATCTGTCTTTTGTTATTCCTGTTTAATTTTTTAACCACTATTGTGTATTTTTTAAAGGGCAAATCTACATTGAAGTATATAGCTTAGCAGATGTAAATTGATGTAGAAGATATATTTTTGATTCCATTCTTTCTTTTTTCTTTGTCAAAATCTGGTGCCTACGCTACCCAGAATGCAACTTGACCACTGACAATTCGGTCGGTGATTTGAACCCTAATTATCGACAGCTGCAAATAGACTGCAAATACACCACCACTGGCAGGTTCATCAAATTAAATCCAATATTAACATTAATACAATGGATTTAGATAATTTTATAGGAGCTATACATGGTTTATTTGTATGAGTTCTAAGTTGGCTCCATGAACTGCTACAGATACATAACACAACAAAGCTAGTTTAGGCTGTTTATCAGGTGTGACTACAAGGTCAGCACTAGGGTTAACCACTTTCTGTGATCTGTCAACATCCCCTAGTCAGAAAAACAGCCCCAACTAGTGTTGCCTCAAGTGACATCATATTAGGCAGTTTATTACAATTAATGCAGCTCCCTCTGGAGCCACAAAAACCTTCATCTATGCAACTTTCCCCCACATATTCAGTAGTACTTCCCAAGACCAGTTAAGAGACTTAAATGTATAAAATCGGTGTAATTACCCTTTAAAAGTATGCTGCAGTTCAAGCCACGCCCCAATCAGTGATGTCACAAGAAGCGTTCTCCATAGTTAATAAAATCTTAACACCTGTTGCAACGCCATTGATTGGGATGTAGCAAGAAGCTTGAAAGGTTTTAATCTTGGAAACCATCTACCTAGTTTTGATTAAACCTGACAACTGCCATTTATTTATATTTAGTTGCTTTTTAAGAACACGAAGAACGCCGCGACCGCCAGAGAAACACTAACTTAACACATTATCCTTTAAGAAGTTGTTATAGTTAACATGTTAGCAAACATAGGACCTCACCTTTTAGCACCCCCAGGAGACAGGAGCAAGATTATACCATTGGAGTCGTGTTTCTGGGCACCTGATGAATGTAAGTCAAAGATTCGCTGTTTTATTCATTTATATCAACTCGTGAGAAAAACATGCATCCTTAAACTCTCCCTCGCGTCCAAGTTAGGTGTTCGGTTTTTTTGTCCAGCTAGCTAACGTTAAACTTTCGCTGTGCTAATATTAAAGTTTAGCTACGCTAAATCAACTCGTTCTGTCATATGTTTGGTGCTGGGCTGTTTCATGTAGTGTGTGTATCATAGCATATACGATGTAAGAAGCTACCCGCTGTTGGTGAAAATGGATTTGGTTGTTGGCTGTTTGATGTTTATTTAGAAATTTGAACGGTGACTTGTTCTGCCGGGCTTTTTTAAGCCTCAATAGATCTTAGCTGGGTTCAAAATGAAGTCATAATGTAGCTAATGTCAGGTTATTTTAACAAACAGTGCTATTGATCTCAGAGCTGCAAAGATTTGTCCATGGAAAGAAATCGTATTTAGAATAATTGATTGTCATTTTGGTGTTGACTGTTGGTGGAAATTGACGAACAATTGAAGAACAATCATGTCCATGCAGAACCCAAGAAAGTATTGCTTTGTATTTACAGTGCTACCGATTTCTCATTTAATGCAAAAACACAAATTCTACAGTTAAACTATAATCCCCTCATTGATATTTTGTCCCACATGTTGCTAATTGTGTTTTTCTATTGTCATTTGAGCCATTTTGTTCTTATTGTAGGAGGTTATGGAACAGGTCACCCACAAACTGGCCTGCACCGATAAAACAGGGAGATTATCTGCTGGGGATTTCGTGTGTGTTGTTTCAATAACTGGCCCTGTATTCCTACTCGCTGACAGCTGAGTAATATTGTCTGATGCCTCTTCAGCCTTAATTATTCTCTCTGGTTCATGCAGGGACATTCAGGACACCTTCACTCAAAATTGCTGTTCTTTAGAGGGCTTTGGCCTTGTTTGGTAGGGAGTATTTTTAATGATTCGCAGAGCTGTCTGCTTCTGCTGTCGAACTGGGATAACTGTCTGACCCAATAGATGGAGAGACAATCCTTTAACATGAAGATCCATCTGTGTCAGTGTCCACCCTGTTGAAAGGGTACTAGATCAGTAAAAATGATTTAATATGTTCTACAAATAACTCCGCAGATGGTGAGAATTTCTAACAGGAATTGATACAGTCAAAATATGCGTTATTAAATAAAATTCTTCTACAGTTCATCAAAATGTCATATTGGAGAATATTTTAAGATTTAACAATCAGTGGTTAAATCTCAGTATTGGGTCAGCAAAAGCCTTTTGCTTTTTCTGCCAAGATAACAATACAGGAAGGGACCAAAGGACCAGAGGTTTATGGCTTTTGTAGAAAAGAAAATGTCTGACTTGGTAAAGTTTGAGAAATCCCAACCTCCTATATCCATTTTAGCTCTTCACCCCTACTTCAAGAAATGGGGCATTTCAGAGTATGAAATGGTTTTTCAGCCACAATCTGCACTTAGCTCCACAAGGATAGTGTTTTTTTTTTTTTTTTTTTTAAATGTTTGAAGCTGTTGGACATAGGTCATGCAATTTGTGGGTGAAGGAATAGTGGTACATACTGCCTGGAAGACCTATGATTTTTTTATGAGGGTTTTTTCTGTACATACAGTGTTTCCTGCCAGGGGATCTGGGAAACAGCCACAGATGGAGAGGCAACATGGTGCTGATACAACGTAACAAGAGGCTTCTTTGGTTTGGGGGCAAAGAGCAGTGTGCTGTTTAAGTGTTTGTTTTCCTTTTTAGAAAGGAGAAATCAGGACTGCCCTCAAGACCTAGAGGTTAAGGTGCCAAACATGAACCTTTAAAGCTCCAGTTGGTGTCTGACTGGGAACCTTTGGTGCATGTCCTTCCCCATCTCCCTGTACTTAGTATCATAACTTCCCCAAAATAACACCAACATGTTACCTTATCCATCACCCTGTTATTTAGCATTACAACATTTTAGAAAAAGAAGGAATAAGATATTTATGTTCCTGTTTTACACTCCATAGAGATGGAAGAGAAGACTACAGCTCCCAGTCTCTCTGCTACAGTATATGACATAACCATCAGTGCAGTGAGCAAGTTATTTTAATACTGAGAGATACACCTGGACTGTGTTTGTAGCATATTGAAAGGATTTAATTGAATAATTTAACACAGAGCTTCTGTGAATTTGTATGGTCAGTCATCTTTGATACTTTCATCTGATCGTCTTTTGAAATCTCACATTTAATTTCAATGAACAACAGAATAGGTAAGTATAGGTGGTTCCTGAAAAGGTACAGTGTCTCTGTCTATTTTAAAAGAAGGTCATAGAGTGCAGCTAAGTAAATTGTTTCTCCTTGAGGTGGATAGTGAAAATAGCGATGGCCACACTGGGCTCTCAGTTTACTGAACATCAGCAGGGAAGTAGTTCATCACTGTGGAGAGCTGAAGGAGAGACAGAGCTCTCCCCCCACGTCTCTGTCAGCCTGTCGACATGTCTCATAAACCCCATCAGTTCGTCTGCGTTCATTCATACCTCCTCTACATAGCCCTGTCTTTGTCTTCTTTCCACTGCCACTGTATCTCCTCTGCTCTCCTTCTTTCTCTCAAGCTGCCTGCTGCTCCCTGCCAGCGAAACACTGAATTAGAGCACTGAGCTCGGTGTCCAAGCACCCTCGGGTCATTTCAGTCAGTCGCTCAGCCCTGCCAACTAGTACGGCAGACATGCACTAGCAGCATATTTTTGTGCAGTCCAGAGTCCCAGTTTCCCAAACACATGTTCGCACTGTGATCATCTTAAGTCTTGCATGATAGCAATTTATAGAACTTTGAAGTCACTTTGACAGACGGCGCTTTATGTCCTATTATGTGGGTTTTGCTATGAATGTGTGGAAAATGTGTGCAACAACTGAAAACATAACGTGAACCTTACAGCAATATGCCAAAGAGGGATTTGATCATAATGTTCAACTCAAAGGTACAACTGTACATTAATACTACCTTGTTTAACAAAATGAATTGGGGCCTTTTTAGAGGAATCAAGACATAAGAATTGCACTCTTGAGTTTTGCTTAGGTTTAAATTGGAGAGTATATGTAGCTGTAGATGCAAATGCAACTTTCTCATTACTGACTCACTTGCTGGCCACATAAAAGTTGCCTCCCTGACGCACTGGTTTAGAGGTATGCTTATGACCACTGTAATTAGGACATGAATTGGACAGGGAACTCTTGTGCATATTGTCCCTGTGGGTTCAAGTCAGCTGTTTTTAGTAGGTCACATGTCCCTTAATCTCTTCAATGCTATAAGAGAAAGGAAGCCATGCCACCACCACCACCACACTGCATCTGTTATCATGTATGAGAGCATAAATAAAGGGAGAGCATGCAGTCCATTTTTACATCTCCTCCCGTGTCCCCGACAGGATTGCGGGGAGAGATGTCCATAGTCACACAGGATATACACTCACCGTCAACTCCCATGCACAATGAACCACTTAGGGTTCATCACCCCCGAACTCTTAAATCCCTCTCCTCCCCTCTCATCCCATCCTCACGCCCACTGAGCACATCCCAGGTGCCTGCTTTGCCCGTTCAGCCACTCTGCCCACCCACGCCCTCACACTCTTAGTCCCAGTGAGCAGCGGTGAACATTTTCCCGCTTTCTTCTTCTCCTCTCTACTCCCACCCACTCCGAAAGGCTGTGAATCACTGGCTGACATGCTGAAGCACCAGCAGGGCTCTTGTGTTTTAGATGGAGAGGGACTAACATCTATTTTTTTTTTTTTCCCTTGGTTTGCGAAGCATAGCCAACTATTATGGGTTTTGACTTGCGCTTAGGTAAAACACTTTGAAAGATACAGAGTTTGTGTAACTGTGCAGGGTGGCTGTAGACTGACATGAGTTAATGCATGTGCGTGCGTATGTGTTTGTTGGAGTGTGTCCTTGAGTGTAATACAGTTCTGGCATGTGTGTGTGCCAGGGGGACTGAGAGAACAAATTAATTGTTCTCTCATGGAAACGTTGTTTAGCACTTAGTGGAGTGATTCACGCGTCTCCAAAATCAGCCTGTGAAAGTGACAAGCAAGTCCTTGCTGCCTTTTCAGAGAACCACTGCTCAATGATTCATGTCCCCCAATCTGTCAGTAGGCACCGACTATTGAATGAGCTACAGATAGATCAAAAACTGACTTCTCCTCCGTGTTTTTCAAGTATAAAAAATGTCTTTGTTTCAGTTGATTGCAGAGTTTGTCGGACATGGTTGCATATAAGATTCATGTTGGTCAGGAGCATTTGTCAGAGGACATAGGTTTGTGCTATGTGTATATGGGACAGTCTTAACAAAAAAATACCTGCTGTTGATCAGGAGTACATGATTAAACCTGATATGAAGAGAATCATATTAACTTTCAAAATGTTATGTTGTATTAGGGCTGCAACTAAAGTTTGTCTGGATTAACTGAGTAATAGTTATTCTATAAAAGAAAATAGTACCCATTGAGTTTTCCCAGAACATGAAATAACATCTTCTGATGTGGTGTTTTGTCCAACCACCATCATAAAACCCAAAGATACAGCATTCAGTTTACTATCTGACACAGTAAAGCAGCAAGCCCTCACAACTGAGGAATGGAATCAGAGAATGTTTGGTACTGGAGAAATTAGTGAAATAATTAATCAGTTATCCAAATTTTCCATCCATTTTCTGTTGATCAGCAAATAGATGAATACAAAGCTCCACTGTCTGTTTTAACAAGTTTAATCTAGTGCTGCCTACTCATATTTTCAACAATAATAACAATAAAAACTGGTTATATGCTGGTGGAGGAGCATTTGTAACCTCTTCATTTGGACTACATCATATGTTTGACTTGGATTTTTAGCATAAAACTGAGTCATGAACACATGTCTTTCACAGGAAAAAAAAATACTGTTCATCCTCTATTACTTTTATGTGAAATTACACAAATTGCCCTTTCCTTTAGCCTTACAGCTCTGGAATGGACTGAGCGTAAGCTTTATTGAAATATTCATACAAAGGGTGCACATACAGTCGGTGTGTTTCAGTTACACAGCTTCAGCCACTTGGCAATGTGAGATCATTTTCACCCACTGACAACTGTGATTGTCTGGACTCCGATTTGCCAAGAAGCACTTCACACAGATGGCGAGAGAGAACATGGAGTTTGGATGATGGAGGATGATTTCACCGTCTCTTACAGGCCCCTGCATAATCGCGCTCTAAATATTTCCTAAGTGGGTTGATGTGTGCTTGTTGACATGTTTGTGTTCCTACATGAGTGTGAATGCATCCTATGAGTGTGAGTATACAGCGTGTGTGTCTGTCAGAGACTCGTGCAGCCTGCGGAAGCTACATAGGCATTGTGAGGACTCGGCAGGGAGCTCTGTTCCCCTTGTGTTTGCCAGGAGCAGCTTTCCACCCACGGTGGGCAGGCAAGCAGGCAGGCAGGCAGGCAGGCTCAGTTGGCATTCACTGGATGACTTGGGCAGAAAGGAGGGAAGGCACACAGCCATTCATGGTCACATTATGCACATGGGGAACAGGAAAGCTCTGGTGGTTTCGAGATATTCTCCAATGAATGTCTTTCTCTCTGTCTTTGACCAAAAGAAGAAATGTGTTAATTGGGCTACAGAACAAAAATAAGAACTGAGTTTCTCTCTGTCTGCAAATGTACAATATTGTACATACACTAACCACTTCAGTGCTGTGAACAATGCACATAGTCAACACTTCACTCCTTCTTGTTGTTTAAAAAATTGAAATAGATTCAAATGAGTGATGCCATAACTAAAAATCAAGCAAGATCCACAGTACTTGATCACTTATCAATTATTGAGAAGCCTACGTTAGTTTGATGACGTGATGGCGTATTGACGGGTCTTAATTGGCTCCTATACATTCAGCAGACTGTTGGGGTCGCCAGGAGTCCGAGGTGCAGCTCGACATGGTAGAAACCACAAGAGCGGCAAACTGCCCATGATAAACAATTGGTGTCATCCATTAGCTCCTGCTTCCTGAAACGCTCATTTTACATGTAAATTAACATATTGTCAGAGACCAAAACCCATCAAGCTGCAGTTTCAGTTTTGAAACAGCGGCATGTCTGTAAATAAAACAAACAGTAACCTGCAACAATACAAACATGACTTAATAAGTTCAGTATCATGTATATCATTTAATTACTATGCAAATAGAAAAAATAGGGTTAGTAAGTGAATAAAAAATATTTTGTTCCAAAATTAATAAATACACGTATATATGTTTAATTTACTCATTAAAATTGCCTCCTTTTTTTTTTTTTGCATTTTATTCGGGGGGATGGGGGGGGTTAATTTCTCTCTTTTACTAACGCACACCTCTCTCTCTCTCTCTCTCTCTCTCTCTCTCTCTCTCTCTCTCTCTCTCTCTCTCTCTCACTTTTCCCTCAGCTACCCAAGATGGCGGCAGCCTCATCCATCCAGCCGCCGAGCGTTCACTCTTCTCTAGCCCGGGAGAGCGCACTTTCCCCGGAGATGGACAGCCCCGAGAACCGTCAGCCGGAGGATGAGGAGGCGTCGGCAGCGCAGTCCTCCGAGCCGGGGATTAGCCTCCGCGACCTGCCGGACCTGGAGCCGGAGGAGATCGAGAAGAGGCTGGCCAAAACTCGCCAGGAGCTGAGCAACAGGAGGAAAATCCTCATTAAGAACCTGCCGCCTGACACCACTAATCAGGTACACGTTAGTTTACACCGGAAAACTGGGAGAAAAGTAGCGTGGTTCTGTTGGTTTTCAGTTTTTGCAGACATTGGGACTTATAGCGCGTTCATCAGTTTAGTTTGTACTGACTGACGTACTTTTCAGGATGTTTAATCTGTACTGTTTCGTGTCAATAGGGACCTGTTTGATGCTACTAATGATACTGAGGTGCAGTGACCTAAAATTACCTTTTGCTTAGTATTTTAACCTCTTTTCAAACCACATCTCTATGGATTTTGTTTGGAAGGTTCTCACATTTAGCTACTTCAGGATCACTGGCAGGCAGTGGGTGTGTTGTAAATTTTCTTGTTTACTTGCACACCATCACTCTAATGTTGAAGAAAGTGAAAGTTACGTTCAGCAGTTAAAGACTGTTCTCTGACCACATAAATGACAGTTCACATACTGTAGTCTAAGAATATGAAACAGAATTTTATTTGATCACAAAAGGTAAGCAATTTAAGGTTGATGTAAACAAAACATGAACAGCATCAAAAAGCATCATGTAGAATACTTAGAAGCACAACCAAAATGTGAATGCTTATGTTTCTAAATGAGTTATGTGCAACATGATCATGCTGTAACATTTCTGATTTGCACATTGGTTTACACACCATTTTAGGACAGGGTAAATGTATTCATGCCCCTGTACTTGCATCAAAAATACATGGGAGATATATGAGGTTGAGGTAAATTAACACACATTTTAATTTCAATACTAGCACGCAGCAGTACATTGATCTGCATTTTTTTTGCCATTCTCAAGCAGTTGTTGCCGTCTTACGTTTTTTTTATCCTTTTCCTGACTTTTTGCAGCATAAATTGCAGTATACGACATGTACAATAACAGCTAACATTATAATCAGTTCATGTGGTAAACTTAATGTGTTCCATACCATACAGTATTGTACAGTTAAATTTCACTCTCATGCTATTAGTGTTAAACAAATATTGTTTTGAACAATATAAAAAATGACAACTGTTTACCTAACTTGGATTGTTATGTTTTCAAGACATGATTTCTGGCTTGTTGTAAACACTTTGCTATAATCAAATTCCTTTAATGGAGGCAAAAGCAGCTCAGTCAGTTTATCTTGTATGTTTGTTGTACACTTCATATGCATGTTTCTTGTCAAAGACCAGAGAGACTTCACTGTTATGACTTCATGACCTGTTTGATTCCTCCTAAGTGTGATTCATCACTTGTGTCAGCATGCAAGTGTTCATGAGGCTGCATGTGGAAGGCTCTGATGCTGTGTTCCTTCAGGGTTGTAGCACTAAACATTCTTAGAAAGAGGCACACTGCAAAAGAGAGCCAGCTCTCTGCCTCGTGTTTGTGTGCAGTTAATGTGTGTTAGGAGAAGGAGAGAAGGAGAGAGGGAGTGTGAAAGAGTGCGACTGCGTGGTGTGTGAGAAATGAGAAACGGAGGGGAGAGAGGAAAAAGTCACTTGGATCAGGTGAAGCAACAGAAGGGGAATTTCTCTCTCTGTATTTTCCACATTATTCATGTGTCAGATGGAGCGTGATATGTTTAGTGAGTCTAAGCAGAGCAGTTGGAGAGCAGAGCTGCATGAAATCTGCCCAGCTGAACGTAACGTAAATCTATCCGTTTGAAATGGGAAGTTCACACTCTTTGACATTACACAGTGCGAGTTACTGACTGGTAGTGATACTGTTGAATCGACATATCAGGCTATGGATCTTATGCTTGAAGATACATCTGCGAGGGAGACAGAAATGAGCAGTTATCCACATCCCAGCTCTCTCAAATGTTGTAACCATCAATAACAGAATAACACATTGCACATTGTTAAATGGTTAACACGTTCTTTTGAGTGCTGTGTTGTGGTTTAGAATGGTCCATCTGCTGCTGTTCATTTCTGCCTGAAAGGCTGCTTATGTCTGTATATCAGTTAAATGACAAGTTGAATAATAAATTATGGAATAGAAAGATACAAAATTTTAAAAACCAATCTTCCAAGTCTTTTATTACAGAATGATAAAGAATTTTCTTATTCCACCCTCTTAAGTGTAGAGATGTGCTGCTTTTATGTTTTAAATCATTATAAAGTGAATATTTTCTTCTTTCCCAAAAGTTGATTGGATGAAAAAGCCATCTCAAAACACCTCCTTGTGCTCTTGGAAGTTGTGATTGGCATTTTTCACTATATTCTGACATTTTACAGACTTAGTGGTTAATTAATTATTTAAAAGAATAATCAAGCTTAATCGGTTATCCTAACCAGTATCAGTATTCATATGTTTCAGTAGTGTAGAGGGTTTAAAGACTATAGCTACTCTTGCTTGGTCCAGCTCAGGAATCCAGTGATATTCATAGTGCAGGTGTTGACATTAGAATATCTTCCATACGGATATAGATTCATGGTGAAGGAAAGTCCTCGTCACTGTCTTACATAACCTGTCTGATGGACTCAACAACGTCCAGCCGACTCATCTCCCATTCCCCTCATACCGGCTGCCCCATTAGCGAACACTATATCCCAGATTGTGTGTGTGTGTGAGTGTGTGTTTAGAGAGTATGGTGCACTGTGTCAGGGGTATGGCTCTGCTGACAGTACTCATCTCAGGGAGAAGTAGGGGGAGGGAAGAGTGCAGTGAGGAAGAGAAATCAGAAGAGCTGGCTGAGACGAGAAGAAGTGAAGGAGGGATAAAAGAAGAATGTAAAGGAAAGAATAGAGGGTGGGAGAAGTAGTTGAGGGACAAGCAGGGAGAGCCATTTTGAAAGAATGATGGATGTGAGATTGGATTTTTATTCTTTTTGATGTTGACACTATCCTGCTTAGATCAGAGTCATCAGCATTTTATATTATATACCATTTTATCAAAAAAGTTGGGTTCACTATAATGTTGTCAGTAGCATTTTGACTCAAAATCCACAATTAAATCCACTTCCTGAATCCAAATCCTTTTGAATCTCTTGTTGAACGCAACATGATTTAGGTTTCAACATTTTCAAGTAAACACAATTATAAGTAACTAAAACTCAAAGAGTCAGTTGATCTGTAGAAGCAGTGCACTTTCGGCTGATTTCTGTACACATTTTACACATCGGAATAACAGGTGTGTCATATATACATTTTACACCCTATGTTTCATGAACTACTTGCTCCAAATACTGTAGGTACTAATTCAGAACTACTAAATCGATAAGCTTAAATTATTGATGCCATATTCATGAAAGCTAAACTAAGAGGAAAAAAGAGTCTGACAAGAGATTAGTGTTAGTGTTGGAGCATAGGGAATCTGATTATCAGATCCCAACCTTGGACATGATCCATTACTGGTTTCCCAGTCACAAATGACCAAGTTGGAAGTATTCCTTTTAGGTTTGTTTTTGAGCTTTGAACTTTAGAGGTTTTGAGCAAAAATTTTGCCCCAACTGTTCACCCCAGGCTCTGTTTCATTTCAAAAAGAATAAAAATTAGGTTCATTAAATCCAAGAGTAGCGTAAAAACATATTTTTCAGATGTAGAAGAAGGTAAAAGTGGTAATGTATGTTTGTGCATTGGGAGGAGATAAGCTCCTTAGGTCTTCTGATAAATTCCTGAATTATTCAGCTTCTTAGAAGCAGACAAAACCTATGCAAGCTGTGGACTATATGTACATATGTTTATGTTTTCTTTTCAACACCAGGCTGTGTGTGAGTGCAGTTGTATTTGCATATGTACAGGTAAACACAAATACATGTAAATGTGACAAAGCAGTGTGCGCCTGAGCTGTTCTCTTTCCACCCACTTCCTCCTCTTGCTTTACATGCTGTGATGTGTCTGTGTCAGTAGCAGATGTTCATGAAATCTACCCCTCCTGACAGTGGGCAGCCTTCATCACTGTCATCACTGTGCCCATGTGTGCACATTGTTGTTATTTAGCTGTTTACTGTGGCATTAGTCACCTCAGGGGTTTGCAGATGTTTGTGGTAGGGCCTGAGCGATATTGGAATTTTGGTGCCATTACCAATATTAGGAATTTAAAAAAAATTCTGATATCGATATATTGGCCGATTATATATAAACACTTAAACTTTATTGTCCAAAATGACATCAGTGCACTGAAACGGTAAACTTCACTGAGAATTAAATAAAATAACTATAAAAATAAATAACCATAACTAAAAAACATAAGAACAAATATGTATGTGTGTGCGTGTGTATATACGTATATTTAACTTGAATGAAAACAAAAAATCAAATATACATAAAAAGCTGCCTATATAACTTGACTTGACCCGAATATTTCCACTGCATTATTGCTTCTTAAAAGTATTCATATTGGCGCATATCGGAGAATATATGCGCCAACACCAATATATCTGTGATAGGCCAATATCAGCCGATAAAATTGGGCAACCGCTAAATCGGTCGGGCTCTAGTAGCATTCAATATGCACCTGTTAGACTGACTGTTATTACAACCAGGATAAATCAACAAGTTAATACAGGTTACTTATTTACTCATTATATGGCACAATTTAGCCTTGGCCCTCGAACATGTAGCTGACTTAAAATGAACTTGGCTGGAGAATATAATGTTGAACCAGTTGAGGACCATGATGACTGTTTTCAGTATATATTATGGTATGGAAAATGTAAGCAAAATCACATATAACACAACCAGACTAATTCATTTCCAGATAAGCCCATAAAATCACATTGACCATATCCTTGACTTGAACTCCTGTACTGTGAAGGACTGATATCGCAGATTTATGAGCTCATTAACAACATTAATCCACACCCCATTGAACATTTAAAAATAGCTTAGGGCTCTGATCTTGGTGTAGTTTTAACAGCTGACCAATGGGACTCTTCCTTGGACTTGGTACACACATCGTCTACATCCACTAAACATGGCTTAGCTAGCATTTTACTAATGCTAGATTAGCAAAAAATTATCTGAACGTTTGAGTCATTTTGCTCTTGTTGTAGAGGCCAGCCAGCAGACTTGATGCACGTGTTCTTGCTGTATCCGAATCTCTCAAATTTTAAAGCTTTTAGTGAGATGTTTGAAATCCCATTTGACCCTGATCCAGTCTGTGCCCTCTTTGGTTTAACATCAAAGGAGTCCTGTGCTGTCCTACCAAATAAAACCTATGTGGTCATAGCTTTCACTACACTCCTTCCAAGATATTTTATCCTTTTTAAAATGGAAGCAACACACTCCTCCATCCTTTTCTCATTGGGTCAAAGATGTTATGTATTTCTTAAAGCTAGAGAAAATTAAAGACACACTCAGAGCACCCTTTTGAACCGTTGTTATGAAATGACGGCCCTTTTTATGAATCTACAGGAACCCCTTGATAGAGAGTAGAGTGGACCCCATAAATGTGCTATTACAGCAGACAGCATTTCCCTTTCCCCCTTTTCTTCCATGGTTTATGTTTGAGTAATTGATACAGTTATTTGATTATCCTATATTTTTTTTTGTCTCACTTACCTACATGTATTCTATAACCTGTAATCCCATGGGTAGGGTGGCAGCATGGCATGGATTAAATGTTTTGGGAATAAAATGGGAATTGCGCTGACTGGATAAAAGGTTCAGGAGTAACCTAGCAAGAGAGTGAGATGCGTTGACTGGACCAGTGCAGGAAGAATGTGGTGAAAAATTGGAAAAAAGGCTAAAGAGAAATAAGTAGTTTTCTTAGTTGAGCTATATTATACAGCTTCATTCAGAAGAGCCATTATAACTTCCAGTAAGAAAATGTCTTTACACCAGTCTCTATATTTCCATTCCTCCTCTTGACATTCTCTCATAGTGTTGGTTAGATTCGGATCGGACTTTGCAAGCTATGAGCACCTGCTGTTCACAAGTGCTGCTGTGGTTGTGTCTTTGTTTGTGTCAGTGTGAGATAGAGCGGGAGGGGCGTTTGACATTGTTAGTAGATCAGGATCCTGCTGGTCCCTGTTTACTGGAGTTCTTCACCCTCAGTGCTCATATAGGAGCAGCTCAGACTTGAAATTAGGCAAGATGCTTTTAATACATGAATTAAGACTGATCAAACATTTGAATCGCGATTTTTGGAAGTGAGGGTGGCGTAATGAAATGGGGGAGATCATTTTAAAATGGGTCTGGCCTGCATGTTTCGAGTTTCCTGTGGACGAGAGGAGAGAGGAGACGTAATACCACACTGATCAAAACCCAGTGATTACACTCAGAAGATGCACTATGTAATCAAATTCTGACAGAAACATCTGACCTCATATATTCAAGTCAACAACAAAATAAAATCCAGTTAGTGGCAGCTCTGTCGGGGCAAATGCCTCAGTCAGATCAAAATGACAAGAGTAAGCCATACGAAAGAGCATACAGTAAATGTAAAAAAAGTGTTGCCTAAAGAGTGTGTAAATAATGCACAATGCTCAGTCTGACAGGTTTCAATGACTCTTGCAAGATGCTGATGGCAGAGTAGGAACTAACAGAATGAAGCTATCCATCCTCCCTTGTATCAGTGGTTTATTTTCATAAATCACTTTTAGGAGTTTTATTTTACCCACAGGACTGTCATTCTGTCAGAATAAAAAATAAAAAAGACAAAAATGCCACCACTACATGCTCAACTGAACAGCAGCATTATGTACTTTATCCAGGGCTGCCATTATTTATACTCTCGGTCAATCTATCAGTTATTGTCATTGTCATTTTACAGAGGCCAAAATGACTGTCTTAATGATTGATTAAGATTGCGTAAGATTGTCTACTTAGCGCCAACCTCCCTCTCCCAAGAAGTATTTATTTCATAATGATATGAAACAAAGAGCAAATTATCTTTTATTTATTTGTTACTAGCATGTGATTAAGTGAAAATGTATTAAATACACTGACTATCAATTTTTTTCCATCTTTTAACAGAATCTCATAATCCAATTTATTCATACTTCAGCATCAGCCTTACAGAACAGTGTTAATGTAAAACATTAACTCAAGATGGTCAATTTGAACATATTTTCATCAAATCTAGTTACAGGTGAAATTTGCTTATTCAAATACATCAGATCTAAAACATTATTTTTATTTCACCTCACAGATATTCTAAATAAAGCTATTACAAAGCTGTTATTTAAATTATATTTAAAATCTTTGTTTATATGATACAATTTTACAAACTAAAACACTTGACCAAATGCTTAGTATATGAGTCCAGTATTGTGAAGCTGCTTTTGATTGTTTATAGTCAGTATTGGTACAAGAATGTGTCCAATGTAAGCATAGAAGACAGTAACTTTCCCACATCCAGCCTGTTGATGTGCCCGGTGCTTTCACTGGCGCCTTGGTTTATGAGCACAAATGACTCCAAGAGGCCATTTAGCTTTTATGTCTAAGAGCTTCTCTGCCAGTCTCCACATATCTCTGCAGTTGCTGTGCTTTTTCTGCTGCCATGATGATGCTTCATGCTGTAGCTTGGTGCTAAAACTGTCCTCTGAGTATAGTTAAAAGATTTCTGACATTAACGTAAAAGCCAAATATTTCAGCAGTCTTCACCACCCAGGTAAAATAATAATTTTTTTGGTTGTGTTGTTTACCTGAAGGCTAGGATTTACCAGATCTCTGCACAAAAGTGTAGACTGTTACTTCCCTTTGTCAACACATATTGTAAAAGTATATTTTGATTTTATATTATCTGGCACATCCCCACACACTGATTACTGCAGGCCAGCTCATACAAAAATAACGAGCATTTTTAAATGATGTTTTGACCTGATGTCTGAAGGACGCTGCTGATATGTGAGGAGCAGTGACTGTTAGCTCAGTGGGGGAAATAACCTCCAATCTGAGCCCAGTCGCTTCAGGGCCTGAGCCAAGCAGAGACGGGTGGGTGTGGAGAGGGGAGGGAGGTGCGGTCGTACTGGCTGACAGCAGAATCAGTCCTGTCTCAGGGCAAGCCACCTGCTTCCCTAAGCCCGATGGTTCCTTCCTTGCTGAGATCAAATCAACCAGCTCCTCTATTTAAGTAACATGGAAACAGGGTGAAAATAAGAAGTGGATATACATAATCTTTTGACCAAGAAGTGGTCCACCAACTTCCCACATAAAATTCAAAGCCAGTACCTTTTCCTAACAACGAATTAAGTTTTAATAGTAATGAATGGTAATTTAATTTATTAATGGGCGTCTTGGTGGTTTTGAATAATGTCCGGTTGAGGAATTATTAAGATATAAAGAGAAGTTTATTTTGAGACATGCTTTGTTTGAGTCAATCACACCTCACAGTGATGACTACTTATTGCTTGTGCCACCTCAGCTCCACCCACACTCTCTTACTCTGAATTTTCTGACTCTAACAACTGATAAAGATGGTTGTGAATGATATGCTGAGCTCCAGCCTTCAAAACATGTATTCAGAAACTCATGACTAATGGCATTTAATGAATCCTAAGGCCAAACTGCATTGGAAAAGGCATTTAGTAGTCAAAGAGTAATCAGAGTATTGAATCTGCTGTTATCTATGTCATAAGATGATAAATATTATACATTTTGGTGTATTGTGTACTTAATATTAATAGCATTGATTTAGGCACAAACTAATTGTAGGTTTCTGTATACTAGGGATAAACATTTTCAGTAATTTCAATATTCGAGTACTCTCATTACCTTATGAACAAGTACTCGATTACTCACAAATTATATATATTATTTATTTATTTATTTATTTATTTACCATTTATTTAAAAAAAAAAAAGAGAAATATGGGAGGTCCGTGTCCGACTGGAGACACAAGCGGAATGTTAAGCTTGTGTTTCCAGTCGGACACGGACCTCCCCGACCACGCCTGCTGTGTGGCTGTCGGAGAACATGATATGCAAGTTTAACGCCACATATCTTGAACTGCATGTTATTTGCACGCCAACTGAGTTGAACTAATGCAGCCAAAAACAACACGTGCATGAGTAGTGAAATGCTACTCGAATAGTTACATCAACAACGAGTACTTGAGTACTCATACCCATGCCTACTGTATGCCAGTACTTCTATCCCAATCTAGGCTACCTGAAAGGTGCTTAGAAGAGCTACTGACCAGATTGTGAAGTTTGTGCTTTAATGAGTCAGTGCATGCTTAGGTAAGGTACCCACTTACTGTACCTGAAAGGTGGATATATCATGCAACATCAACAAGTTAGGAAGCAAAGAGGGGGGTGGCCTGGATGTAGAGGAAATGAGAGAAGGAGAACAGAAGAGCAAGAGAATAAAAAGGAACGAGGAGCTGTACCTCTGCTGCTGCAGAGCGAGGATGTTAAACTAGAATGCAAGGTGTGGTAACTCAGAATTTTTTTGAGAGAGAGAGAAATGAAGGATGAAAGATAAAGAGATGTCTGCACGTCTGTGTGTTTATGGTTGTCTGCTCACAATATGCGAGTGTGCATGTTTTCTCAGAAGCTCTCCTGGCAGGCATTTGATGGGCCAGTGATCCGTGCTGTGCATGGTTTGAGCCACCTGTCTCTCTCTCTCTCTCTCTCTCTCTCTCTCTCTCTCTCTCTCTCTCTCTCCTCTCTCTCTCTCTCTCTCTCTCTCTCTCTCTCTCTCTCTCTCTCTCACTCACTCAACCACTCACCCACTCACCCACACACACTCAAGCACCCACCCACCCATATAGACTCCCACCCATATGTCTCTGTCTCTGTGTAACTGATTGCTAGCTGTTATAGATTTGTTTGAAAGCATGAGGGAACAAGAACATTTTACACTGTCTGATAAATGCCATTCATGCCTTTTAATATGAACAACATTAGATGTTTTCCATTAAAGTGTTTTTGAGCCCTGAATAGTGAAATGGAAATGGACGTAGAAAAATGATTCCTTAATTTTCTTTAAGAAATAGACATTTTGTTTATATAAATAATGTATCATCATCCAATATAAAAATCCAGGTTTTGTCTTGTATCTAGATATAAGATATTAGCTCTCCTTTGCTGATAGACTACATCAGGTTACACTGCTCATAAAACCACTAAATCACTGGTATGAATTCAGAGCTATTATAGCAGCTCTATAAATGTGAGTGATAATGATGTGGTTATTGTAATGCTAATAATTTCAAACCACATGGTAGAGTTGAGTGTTGGAGGAGTGTTCTGCTTTCTGGCAGACCTCGGCTTCATCCTCTGTTCTCTCTCTGTAGCATATATCACTCTATCAGTAGGTCAAGGACATGGTTACTGCCAGTAAAGAGGCCATGCAGAGTGCGTTTGTCCCCCAATCCTACCTTATCCCTCTACCACTCTCTCTCACTTTCTCTCTCACTCACACACACACACAAAGTTGAAATGATAGACCACTCTTTCACTTTCCCCCAGTGGCTCTGTTTGTGTTTGTAAGCCATCTCATTTGTGACTGCAGAACAAAAGAGGTGTGTGTGTGTGTGTGTGTGTGTGTGTGAAAAACATTGTGGTTTGGCTTTCTCACCTCACATTTGCATTACCTTGTGCACTTCACACTATAAAATATGATCCTCTTCAGAGTGACTTACAAAGTGCAACAGGGAGAATTAGAAATACCTGTAGTGGTAAATGGTAAAGGCTGTCAGTATTAAAGATTGAAGGGGTCAAAGCCCAGAACAAATGAAAGGCAACAAGGATGAGACTTGCCACTGCATTGAAATGAAAGTAATCTATCTTAACACTTATGACACTTAAAATATGCGATGGGAAATTCTTTGGTTCTGCCTCTTGGGATGTTTGAAATAGTTGGATACATAAGTGCTGGTAAGGATTCAGTGTGTTGTTTAAACCTCATACAGGGTCATCTGTTTGAAGGACAGCCTCCTTAACCATTTACCCAAACTGCTGTCTTGAAAATAGTATAGTATGTTGTCTGACTTATAGCACATAGCAGATACCAAAGTGATAAAATGGCTGCTTTTCAGAGTCATTTACTTGTTCCAGTGCTGGGTAATAGAACAGTGGTGTATCTTTGATGCAGCAATGCGTGTTTCTTTGCAGTGATGCAGGTCTTGATGCTAGCAGGGTGTATTTGGTTGGGCTGGAACAGCTTCTCTGGGCAGCTTGTAAGCGACTGTGCACAGATGTTTTCCAGAGATGTTTGCTTGGCTATTTCTTTTATACTCGTATGGACTTTTTGCTTTTCAGTTACAAACCCTACTTGCAAAAGAAACCAAGCAGCTGGTTTAATGCACCAGGCAGCACAATGCCTTGTTGAGATTTGGGAGGTGTGTGAGTTGGCTCCTCTGCTAGCCTGCACAACCTATGGTTACCTGTAATTCCCTTTTCTGCATCGAGCCGCAAAGACATTCACACGAATCTTCACGGAACTTTAATTCCAGTTCACATCTGTACAGACAGTACAATGATATAAATATGCCTGCAGTAGCTCAAAATTAAGTGGCATAATAAGGTGAAGGCTGCGGTGGTGGGTGTTGGTCTTGGCATACATTGCAGTCATTGGTCAGTGAATAAAAGTTGGCAGTAGCAGCAGTGTTTTGCAAGTCCAGAGCTGCGTGCTCAGTGTTTCGTTACCTGAGCAGGTGTGAAGCTGATGATTTGGGTGGTGCAAGTGAATTCACGTTCCTTCATGAACCTACACTATGGCTATGGGCTTTATGTAGTCATACCAGGTGTTGGACAAGGCTGCTATCACATTCCTTATCAAGCCCAGCCTGCATATGTGTGCATCCACACATGCACGCACTGACACTGGCCCTGGGGATAAGGCTGGTGCTGGGGTACTGACTGGACTTGCTGGAAATGTCACCTTCTTGAAATGTTGAAACTAGCAGAGTGAACAGTATAGGGTCAAAATCACATGCTCAGTTATACTATACAACATCTTGATATGAGGAACATAGTGTAGAATGGCCTTGAACAGGAAAAACTATAGCAGGTTGCCCTGCTGCATCTGACCACATGTGGTCCAGGTTCTCTATCTAATCACTGTTGGTCTTGAAGACTTGTGGTGGGGCAGGACAGGTGAGTTTTTAAATGTGGAATGACGTTAACTGTATCTACTTATGCAGTGGTTAGAGTGGTGGTTAAAAAGTGTAGCTTTATGTTGACTCAAATTGAAAAATCAAGGTGTTATGATTTGCAGTAAGTGTGTTTAGTTTTAGTAGAGTATGTGTGTTGCTCTCCTTGAATTTAAAGCTGTAGGCTGGTTTGCCTTACTGTCTCTTTACTGAACCCGTGGCTGTTTTGAAAGCTATTACAGCAGTGTTAATTAGAAAGCTTTTGAAATAGTGTATTAGGAATCTCAATGAAACAAAGTGGAACACCATAGAAGACCTTGATGGAATATAGTGGATGTAAACCACCATAGCAACTATTAAGACGGCAGTAAATCATGACATGTAAAAGGAAATAGGGTGAAACAAACTGGAATATCTTTTCTTTTTTTCTTTTTTTTTTTTAAAGAGCAGCATGGTTTGCTCAACTGGTAAATTGTGTTGCTGAGACGAGAGGCAGGGCTGTTTGGGCTCCTAAAAATAGTCTTTAAATGTCTTGTAATGTGCCAGAGCTGTGAGAGACAAACTTTCAGCTCAAGCACAGAGCAGCACAGGGCCACACAATAAACTAGCACTGGAGAGAATGACAGAGGCATGATTTAACCT
Organism: Seriola dumerili; assembly: GCF_002260705.1. Taxonomy (NCBI): domain Eukaryota; kingdom Metazoa; phylum Chordata; class Actinopteri; order Carangiformes; family Carangidae; genus Seriola; species Seriola dumerili. The sequence goes on along the minus strand of NW_019174257.1, from coordinate 9,054,102 downwards.
TGTCTGAATGTCAACAAGTAATGTGCTTGGTCAGTGTCAGTGTCTGCATACTGTCCAGTGCTCACTACCACCTTAAATCGCTTTGCCTAAATGATCATATTTTTGCAGGCCTGCTTTGATCCAAGATGTTTAAAACTTATTTTATTCTTAGAGTATTTACCTTATTGTTTAATTGTCTACAGTCCTGTTTTATAATGGTACGAGTGTGCATTGGCATTTTAAAGACGAAGTCTGGTAAAACCCTTAAAGCTTTGTTTACTTGGAAAAAATTTTTTAAAAATATTTTTTGATTCTAGAGCAGAAACCTCACATTATGTTGAGGAAATTGATTTCTGTTTTGAAAATTGGTTGAAATGTTCTTACCAGTCGGCCAACATGTTGGCCGGTATTAGGTTACTACAGAAACAGTCATTACTTTGTTTGTCCATGACACAACACCAAGTTTATTTTTACTATAAAATCTCTTCCTCATTGTAGTTCTTGGTCACAAAAACCCCAAACAACAGAAACAAATCCAAGGGAATCTGTATCATGATTGTTTGGTAAAGTTTATGTCAAAATGTGCTGCAAGTAGTCAATGAAAAGATTAAGCAATTGACAGAAAACAGTGTCTGGTTCCAGCTACTCGGATATGAGGATTAGATGTTGGTAAATGGTAAAACGGGTAAGGAAAATATATATCACCTTGGACTGTGGGCTGTTATAAAGGGCATTTTTCACTACTTTCTGACATCAGCATTTTGTAAAACTCCTAAACATTAATATTTGCATCTGCTTCTAGAATCCAATGTCAGCCAGGCTGTACTTACTGCATTGGTAGATTTTTCACCTGTTTCTCAGAGAAGAGGTTGGGGTGTCGGCTATATACAAATAATGATGGTTTTGGTTTCAAGCGGTTTCTCTTCACCTCGTCAGACTAATTCCTCCATTCATGCCTTTTCTTTCTGTAGCAGGACAGATGGATCATGGAAGAGATAAACATGAAGCACAGATCCAAAACTAAAATCTCTCTCACTCTCTCTGTTTCCCTCTTTGCTATTACAGCTCACTCTGCGCTGATTTTTTTTAAGGGCGAGCGAGTTGACCCTCTGTGTGGGCTGCCTCACATAGCCTTCACCGATAGGGAACATGCCTGCTCACTGTGTACCTGAGTGGGCTGGACGGGTGGTTAGAGGAAAGAGAGAAAATGTACATATAAGAACACCTGAAATGTTGAGGCAGATTTTGTTTTTTTTTCTTCTTTGTAAAAATTGATGTGATAAATGGGAATGGAAATGTTTTCTGTGAAGTATCTGTCCACATGATGTCCTGGAAATGTCAACCCAGCTTGCTCTCTAATGTAAAAATTGACCATTGCATGACCACAAGCTGGTGAATTACAATAATGCAGAGTTCATTTCTTTGTTTTCATCTTTGAATGGAAGCACAAAACATGGCCAACATTAGCTAGCAGTGGATAAAAACACTGAATTTGGGCAACATTAGCTGGCGACAAGCAGATGCTTCCTCCCAAATACTAAACATTTCTGTAAAGACTGTTTTTTCCGCATTCAAGCCTATTTATTTGCTCCAACCCACCACTTTCTTCACTGCATTTTGAAAGATTGAATAGTAACTTAATGACAGACAGGGTGGGAGGAAGTGGAAAAGACTATGGGCCACAAGAACATTTTCATATTCTTATCCTTTTTTTCCTGTGAGGTTTGCTCATATGAGTGTTCTAAGTTGGATTCATCAAACTCTCTTATGAGGAGGTGCATGTTTGTGAGATGTGATCACTAGCATAAAGGACACCACTAAAAATGCTAAATAAGGCTACCAGTTCTACTCTGTGTGTGGAGAGGTTTAATTCACAAAAAATGTTTCCAGAGATTAAAAAGAATAATTTGACACTGCACAGCTTCAAATCCTGCTGTCAGATATCGTCAAACAAAAAGATAACACCTTTAGCCGAGTCAATAGGGATATTAGGGACCCTGAAACATATAATCAGACCAGCGCTGTACTGTGACAGAAATAAAGAGGGAATGATTGAAGATGAGGAGGTTACACACGAAATAAATGTATTTCTAAGGCAAAGCGGTCCATGACTAATATGAGAAGTGGTCATGGGGGTATGACAGTCTTAGAGCTATTCTCTGAGATATTAGACAAGATAATATTATAATCTACAGAGCTTCAAATTAGAGCAATGTTACACTGTCAGGTGCAACAGAGGATGATGCTGCACAGTGGACTGCATAAAGACCCTGAAGCAGCTGCTGGAGTGAGAGAATTCTCCTAAATACTGTAATGTTTAAGTTTCTGTGCCAAAACATTAATAAAAATCATAATCTAAAACCTCTGAGTAAAATGGCAAGCCATGATGATGATAATGATGTGGTTATTGTAATGGTCTCAGATGTTTTATTTTAATTAGTTTTGGTTATTTAAAGCAGTGTCAAAATTCATACAGACTAAGGAATTATGACTTCAGGTCAAATTAGTGTTTTTTTTTTTTTTTTGTTTGTTTGTTTTTTCTTCCCTTGTGAACAATGACATGATTTGTAAACCAGATCTGGATGTTTTATTTGTACCTGAGATCTCTTAACACAAGAAAATTGGTGAATGCCAATTCTGTTAAACAACTCGTACGTTCCACACAAGAACCAGTCTATTCATATGGTGGTTCTTGCATGAGGCCCAGTGTGACAAGTAGGGAGAGAATCTCACCGCAGTTACTTAGATCGTGGAGAATTCACTGTGCAACAGAGGATAAACCAGTTTGAAAGTCCTGTATGATGTGCATCATGCAGTGGCCATTACATTGTGTCTCTGCTGGCACTTAACAGTAATTGCTCTATGTTGAAGTGATCTTTCCACTGTCAGAGTTTAGACTGAGGCTCGCAGGTTGTTTTAGCACTGTGGGTGGTGATTGTTTCTTCTTCTTTTTTTTTCTTTTTTTTTTTTCTTTTTTTTTTGCTCACTCTTCAGCCTTTCCACCTACACTGTGTTCCTGTGTTCGATCTGGAGCTGTTGTGTTCTTGGACAGGTTTGACAGTGACTGGATCTACAAGGTTGCTCATATCACAGGAGCATATCTTAAAAAAAAAAAAAAAAAAAAAAAAAATACTTGATGCCATGCTCTAAGCAGTTTATACTGTCATTGACTTGTGTGCAGCAGAACCTCTGTGAGGCTACATAACAGTGAAAGCCATCATGAAGGCACCAAGGCTAACATATTTAGTATAGTGAGCAGTGGAGTTCATAACACATTCAGGCAGGGTGTGAGCTTCTCTTGCTGTGCTATTACATCTCTCTCTTTGCTCCCTTTCTTGTCTCATCATAGGCTGTCACTGGAAGAACAAAACCATTTCTTCAGGAGAGTGGAAACCACACTTCTTAAAAAAAATAAAATCAGATTTCTTTCTTTCATATGAAGCTGTGCGTGTGTGTCCATGTGGATTAGAGTGCTGTGTAGTGGGCTGCTGTGATTATAAGCTTGACAGGAGACACCTTTCATCTTTGAAAATACAATACAATTTTTTCATTTTTTTTTAACGTTATTACCCATTAGAGACAAATTACTGCGATTGGGGGAGTTTCCCATCAAAGAGTTCATTGTGAAGGAAAAGAGTTTGCTCAGGTGTCAAAAATAAGGTTTCATCAGTGTTATGAGTCCATTTTATTATATTTATCTTAATTCAAGTTGTCATAGTGATTATTTGAATACTCAGTGTGTTATTGAAAAGTTGAATAGTGAATAATTGTCTTGCTCTTAAAATAGTAGTGTCCTGAGATGACTTTGTGAATCAAGTCGGGCACTACAGAGTTTATTTACTGGCCAAATTTAATTGCATTTTGCATGGTGCAATTGCAAATTTTTTAACTGAGTAACATATTACTTGGTGCACTGCAAATTACCTGACACCGTAAATAATTATTGAGAAAGAAAATAATTTTAGTCACTTTTAAATAGGTGATTATGTCATCACTTTGGTAACTTCAAGCAGTTTTGTCAATTTTGAGAAGATTGACAATAATGAATTTATTTGATTAAACAAATGTTAGATTAGTTGATAAATTAAAATAATTGTTGGTTGCAGGCCTCAAGTTGATAGTTTAGACTTGTATATTTTACATTTGAAATGTTTGAGCACTTGTTTCTTCTTTTGGCTAAAATCACATCTCTCTCTCATTCTGTCTCTTTATAGGAAGTCCATGAAATTCTGAAAGAATATGAACTGAAGTACTGCTTTGTGGACCGCAACAAAGGCACAGGTAAATCTTGCACTTAACCAGGCATACAGACATACTCACACATTCTTGTACTCCAATACCTGTGAGGACTTTCATGAACATAATGTATTCCCTAGCATCGAACCTTTACCAACACAATGAATTGCCTACCGTTACCCTAACCATAACCTAATTCTAACCCAAACCCTAAAACCAAGTCTTGGCTCTTAAACAGCACTTTAAAGAAGTAAGGATGTGACAAAATGTCCTGTGGCCTTGGTCCTCACAAAGATGGACGTATAAGAACACGCACACATACACACCAAAGCAGGTTTGCTCAAATGAACTTCTAAACTAAACCTTAAATGTACAGCCATGTTATATCTGTCATCACAAATGTATGTTTATAGTTATATGGAAAGTAGAGCGGCAATGGTGTCTACTGTGTGGGTGGCCTGGAGCATGACTGTAACACTGTAATAGTTAAACATACTGTAGAAATACTGTAGGGGTCAGGCTGGTGGATACATTTGCCTTTGACTCCAAATTTTCCAACTTACTCAGTACAGGATTTTTTAAACATTTCTGTAAAATATATATTTTTAGATACTGTTATTACTGTTGTTTGATTTTCAGCACAGTAATGGTAGTTATGACTTTAAAGAAAAAAACAAAATATCAAATTCCTCTATGAATTGACTCGAATTTGAATTGAACCTGAATTTCAATATTACCATTAAATGATACAGTATAATGTTAACGGGAAATCAGTAAACTGTGCTCCAGTTGCTTCCCATTTCTTAAAGGCTTTTGAAGGATAAGAGGGTGTCGTACAGTGTACAGATTGTAAAGGTCCTCATGTTAAACTTGTAATATTGGGCTAGCCTACATAAATACAATTGACTTGATTGACCTGACTTCGCTACAGGCTTAAGGATTTTTCTTATTCATTTATAGATATGACTTGTGTATAGTAGAGACGCTAGGAGGCTACATAACACTGAGGGCACCAAGGCTAACAGAGAGTTAGTATAGTGAGCAGTGGAGTGGCAATGGTTTTTAGTATCATATCGTATCTTGCCTTTCACTGAAGGTAATCAAACTTTCTTGTGTGACTGTCTGTCCATATCACTTGAATTTTAAAGGATTAAGCTCTTGTCAGGGGTGATGGATTCTGCAGTGTTGCATACTAAAAAATCGGCTAGCTGGCTAGTAGAAGTGGTCGCAAAACTGACTGAGGTGATTTGAGGAATAGAGGACTAGGATAACGAGTCAGCGCTAGATATAACTTCAAGTGGTTCTAAAGTAAAGAACAAGTTAAAGCATTTGAGTGGCAGTGTGGTGTTGAGTTAAAATCTGTTTTTAAAGTCCTTGTACAAATCATGGGTGCATAACTTTTAATCTACCATAAAGATACACTATAGTTTTTGCACATACAGTAATTCACACACAATAATTTTAATCTTAACCACTACACACCTTTTTTTCGGGACACATTTTAATTATAGTAGTTTAATCCTAGCCCAAAATTTCTCTGTAAATTAAGTGTTTTCCCTATCCTCCTCACCTTCTGAGTACATTTGGTCCTCATAAGTCTCGAAAAACAAGAAGACACACACACACACACACACACACACACACACACACACACACACACACACACACACACACACTGAACAGGCCCTCTGCCCCTAGAGTGTGTCCCTTTCCAGGGAAATCTTACATAGTGCCTATATTTAGTCCGTGCAGCCAGCCAAGCACCTGAAACATAACGCTTTTAGAAAGTAGCTGGGAGCTGTAAACAGCTGAGAAATCAAAGCACCAGCCTGTCCAAAAGGTTAATGCCGTTTCAGAGCAAATGAGAGCCTGATGAAACACAGGTCCTCATCGGACCAGCAGCCACAGTACTCCACTAATTAGGCCGCTGCGGTGGCGTTGGGTGTTGAGCTCTGATGTGCAGAGGTGGGTGGAGTGGGATGAGAATCCAGCATCATGAACATTAGAGGCTGTTGAAGACAAAGTTGAATTTTTGCTTAAACTTAGATTGGTGCTAGCAATGGCACCACTTCCTGTTTGTTTCTTTCCTCTCTTCCCTCTCTGTCTTACCTTACTCTCCATTATCTCTCTCTCTCTCACTCGCTGTCATTCCTTCTCTGACATGATCTCTGTCAGTCTCTCCCTTTCAATCAACACTTTCACCCTCCCACTTTATTTTGAATCTATATATTTTCCTCTTTAGTGAAGTACCACTCATTTCATTTCAAGGACTTATTTCAGCAGTTTGACAACATAATGTAGTAACATCTGGGTGTCTCAATATTAGCTCTTTGAATTAAGATGGAGAATGTTTTGAGAGGAATTTACATTCATCTTCAAAGAGTTCTGCCGAGAGCCTCGGGTGAAAGCAAGATCGGTAGGGAGGATTTTCTCTTAAGTTATTTTTCCAGATAATATCGTCATGAATTTTATTAAGGACTATGTTAAAATCGAACCTTCCAGCATAGGTGAAGCAGTGGGAGGCTCTGAGTGCTCCAAGGCAAGAGCAGGAACTTTCAGTTGATCAGCTTTACGTTTGAGCTTGAAACTGATCAGCGTTCAGGAATGTCTTGCAAACACAGTTAACGTGTAAATAAAACAGTAACTCGAACACAGTTCATTACTGCTGTCCCCTTAACTGAGGCTACCAGTAAATTCCTTGGCTGCTGTAATGATACATGTGATAAAATCTCTATTAATATGCTCATCAACTCATCTGGCAGCACAAACCATAAATCCCTTATTGCATGATGAAATGATGAGTGATCAGAGGGAGTTGGAGGTAACAAAAAGTTAGAAAAAATAGTTTGACATATTGGGAAAGGTGTCTTTGTTTTCTTTCATGTCTTTATGCTAAGTATGTGGCTGGAGCCAGCAGCCATGTAGCTAATCGCACCTCTAAAGCTCACTAATTAACATGCTATTTCTCATTTGTTTAATCTGTAGAAAAGTGTAAAAATCCACCAGCTGCTGATACAGCTTCATATTTACCATACACGAGACATGAGAGTCGTATCTGTCTTCTCATCCAACTCTCGGAAAAAAGAATAAGTGTGTTTCCCAAGAAATGATATTCCTTTAATCCTGCAGCTATATGTTAGTGCCCATCCCTGTCTGCTCACCATAATGCACATTACTGGTGGCCAGCTATGTGCTGCGAGGAGCCAAACAGTTATTCTAACCAAAGAGCTCACCTGCAGAGATGATCAATTGGAATGAAAACCTGCACTCTATTAACTCTGCATGGCATTTTTAAAGATTTCCCCTGCTGTACAACACAATCCCACTGTTATCAAATGTATCCACTTCAGAGTAGAGTTCTGCGCGGGCCTAAAACTGAGACCTGTGTCTTGCAGACATGTTCCAAATGAACCCAACTGGTACTGATAAATTTGAGCCCTGAACTTGACCCAAGGAAAGAGGCCATAAGAAGCTTGCTTAACTTTACTTTAGAGGACATTTTCAAATCAAAATGACAGATTGACAAATTTTTAGTATGTTGTATCTTATTCTACTTAAACTCCTACCTGCAGTAAATGTTTTGTAACCTTGGACACTAAGCATGGTTAATCTTAAAACCATTACACCTTATTTGGGATTTGTTTACTTAAAGACTGTGGGCTCTGCTGGAGCTGGGCTGTTGGCTCTCTGGGTTTTCTGTGTAGAGACAATGTGGACAGTTAAACTTAGTGATACTGCTCATCAATTCTTTCATTCTGTTGAATTAAGTACAAATGTACAATTGTTTAAGGTGGGATGCAGCCCCAGCAGGCAGGGTGGACATTGTTCCCTGAGCTGGTATAAGTGCATGCCTGTAAGTGTGTGTTTGTACATGTGTGGTGGGAGATCCCTGGTTGCTTCAGTTAGAGGTGTTGAAGATTGATCTGTAGCTTTACACGTGTGCATATTTTGCCTTGATCCAGTAACCCCCTGGCTTGTCGCCTCTTCACTCACCCTAAATACACAGTCCCATCAACCTTGGCTTCTGTGGTTTTATACTTGGTGTCTGTTTGTGCTGATGTATACATACTTGTGTGCAGTTAAAAGTGCATCATTACAAGTGTACAGCTGTGTGTCTATGTGTTTTTATAGGGAGAGTGGTGTTAGTCGTGTGTGAGTGTATAAGTGTGTGTGTGACAAGACAGTCAGCTTGAACTCGCCAGCTATTGGATCAGTTTTCATGGCAGCTGGATAACTTCACCCCAACCAAGTGTTTACAGTCTGACTCACCACTGCCTTCCTCTTTCCCTCTCCCTCTTTCTCTCTTTCACCTTCTCTGTCTCTCCAGTCTCACAGATTAGAAATAACTAGATTTTCTGTCTGTTTCTGTCTGTGACCACCATGCAAGAGTTGAACATTTTGAAGTGTAGCACTCTGTGAAAATGTTTTTAAGTGTATGACCTGAAAATTTGTTGGAAAGTTCAGAGTTAAGTACACTTTGAACTGCACTGTTGAGACCACACAGTAGTGTAAATTTTCTATCGTTTACCAAATGCCAGGATCATATGTAGTGATCTACAGTGTGTATGTCTCAGAATTTGACCTATACTCACTGCAAAATTGTTTCACTGACAATTTCCTTTTGTGTGAGGAAAGTTTTCAGCAGTGATTTAAATCTTGTGAAACAGAAAAAAATGTAATGGCTGAAAATGTCCCCTTGTGTTAATTTTAAAGGTGTTAAATTAACAGGACAGTGACGTGTGAATGTGAGAGCATCCCTTCACTTCGCTATGTTTGTATTACTTTCATGTGTCGAAGGCCTCCTGGTGTCTATTCTTCCTTTTCATGAAAGTAGGATCCTTGAGATCATTGAAGTTTTTTAAGCAAAACCTTTTTTTGCAATGTGCTCACTGCTGAGCTTTTACAGAGCTGCACGTATGAAGCGCAGTTTGTGAAAGTGTTGTTGTTCCCCTCCCTTTTTTTTTGACTGTTAGGTCATAGCTGTTCGGCCGGGATGATATGGATTTTTTTCTCACTGTGGTGAAAAAGGAAAAAGCGACATAATAACATAAAAGATCTCTTTTCGCCGTTGCTTCATTGTAGAGCCAGAGTGTGCTGGGACTGGGCTTGTGCAAAACACTACGCTACTTTAGATCACCACTCTCCCCACTGGCACAAATAGAATCTAATGGGATGGGATGGGAGACAGTCAATGATAACTAAACAATGATTATCGTGTAATCTATTTCAACTGCTTATCAATGTCATCACATCATCATATTTAGTCTGAATATCTCTTGTGTAGTATCAGTTGTTGTTAAAGAGTAGCTAAACAACACTTAATGTTAAGTATTGCAACTTTAGCTGACTCACACACACACACACACACACACGCACGCACACACGTTTCTCCTAATAGAAAGATCATTATGGGAATGAAACACTCAAACATTAATGGGAGCTGAAGTCCTGCCCACTATTCAAGCTAACTAGGGTTCCACTACCCTTAGTGGCAGAATGTATTTTAACATTTTCTCTTCATATCTACTACTCAATACCTCTTAATATTGGCAAAGATTAACAAGAATCTGGAGTGAGGCGAGACTTCGGCTCACTGTATCAGCAGGTGGTGAAAGGGGAGACGGGGGTGGACAGAATGAGCGTAATCAATCTCGGTTCATTTAGTTGCTTAGTTCTCGGCAGAGAATTATCCCGGAATCGGCTCTAGCCCGGCTAGCTAATCTGTTCATCTATCTTCGAGGACGTAGCTGGCTTTGATGTAGCTTGTTCAGCTTTAACAAAGGAGGTGATCAACAGGTCAGCGAGTTCACTTACATTTCCCCACAAGGTTGAATTGGAAAAATGTTAAATTTTTTATGATGTAAAATCATTTGCCTACAAATCATGCTGCTTGATTAATAATCTTTCATCAAAGTCAAACTGGGCTCACTTGAAGAATTTAGAACCCTTGTAAAATTTGTTTAATAGATTCCGTTGTTAAGAGGAAAAAATATTAAGCCCGGTGCACATCTTGGCATTGTGATGCAGAACACAGCTGTTATCAGTCAAATTAGCTTTAATATGAAATTGGTTTTATATTGGTTTTATATATCTCTCTGCTGTTGTTATCAGCCGCTAGGCTCTGTAATAAATGCACAATGAAATATTAATCGCACAAGGGAAATGGAAGTTCCCTTTGTGAACTCTGATTGTAAAGTTTTTCTTACAAAATGGCGCAACATGGAAAAATCATTTGTTTTTTGTTTTTTTTTGTTTTTGTTTTTTCTAAATTATGGAAAATTCTGTTTAACAGTGGTGCTGTACGTTACACAGAAATATTCAATTTGTATTTAATTGACTAAATCATAATTAATCAAACAGGTCTCTACTTTCAGCCCTCTAACATAAAGAGACTGTTCTATAGACAATTACATTCCACAGGCCATCCACAGTCCACAGTCATTTTTCATTATGTCCTAATATCAGTTCTGGTATTTATGAAACCCATATGGGTCAGGCTCTGTTGTCAAGGAGTCATGGATCAAAAATGGCATCATTCCCCCAGGGAACAGGAAATGGCTTTATGGTTTTATGTGTGCAGAGAGATTTTTATAATTGATGTGAAATGCAGACATATTCGCTGAGATGATCACATATGCAGACACAAAAACACAGTCAAGCATGCACAAATTATTTTTCAATGTTAAGCTGGTCACTTGGGAATGTGACAGTTTGTTTTTAGATGTGTGTGTTTGTGTCTACTTGGGAACTCCTTAAAGCAATGAGTCTGTTAAAAGACTGAGAGGACTTAACGTTTGTTTACATCAGTTTCATTTTCACTTTTTTATATATATATATATTTCAGCTGAAAAGTAACAGCTGAAAAGTAACAACATACTGCAGCACAGAAAAGCCAGAAATATGTTTGAAGTACTGCGAAATAGAGAAGCACTAATATGATCAAATGGATCGATATCTGCCCAAAGTGACCACATTGCATTTCATGTATGTACTTATATTAAAATATAGACCCCATATTAAAATTTGAAACTGACTTAAAGCAAAGCTGTGACTGTTTACAACTATTTTTTATCTTTTATATAATTGTAATAATCAAACCCAGGGTGATTTATTTATTTATTTATTTATTTATTTACTTATTTTTAAATCTAGAGAAATATAAAGTTAGAAAACAAATAAAAAAGACATTCCTAAATGGAAATACAGTTCAATTACTGTTTACGTACATTTTATTTTCATGTTTGGCCATCATTCCTATCAGCTGTGAAAACTTTTAACTTACACAGCTTTATGACAGAGCCATCATTGACCATGTCCTTGTTAGTTTATTTTAACTTGTGACAGCTGTTCCACATTGTTAAGGGAGTCAGTTATATATCATTGTGATTTTTGAAGCTATTGCTCTGGATAGTTCAAAAAGTGATGTGTAGGCCAAAAGAACATCATCACTTGGGATCCTTATGATCACTTACCAGCTGAAACATAAACCTGTCAGTGCTTACTTGCTGATAAACGATAATGGTGATACTCTTCTGTAAGGTTTCACTGACTCTTTCTCTCCCAGGACCCATTTTCAATACCTAATGTACAATAGATTTTTCTTATAATTTCCCAAATAAAATCTATACAACTACCTCATTGCATGTAACTCATTGGGATCAATAAGACAATATTATTAGGCATTGCTATGCCACTATGTCTGGGCTGATATCGATCCAGCTGATCATATCAGTGCTTCTCTATTTCGCAGTACTTCAAATATATTTCTGGCTTTTCTGTGCTGCAGTATGTTGTTACTTTTCAGCAGAAATATACACTTTTATATATTTGATAGGCTAATATTGGCTAGGCCAAGTTATTGTCCTTTACTGTACCTGCAATTGAAGCAAAGGGTGATGAGGAGGTTTGTTTGGTTGTGTCTTGAAAAGTTCCCATGTACCAGACCTCCTCTATAGCTGAGAAATGCTTCTAATTACCATTCATCTTATTAAAACTGACCTTTGCAACAGTGTTTGTAATTGCAATTCATTTACTTCAGTGTTAGAGTCCCTTTCCTTGAGGTGTATGTAACTGGCTTTTCCCATGATATAGGCCTTAATTACACACACAGATAAGTTTTTCTGGCATTAATAATTGAGCTGATGGTAATTTACTCATGGTACACAGTGTTTCCCTGTGTTTTCTCTAATTGAATTTATTAGGTCTAGCAAAACAGATTACAGTGATGAACTGTTGTCTTCTGTGTGTCTTATATTTCTCAGAAGTGTTTTTCTTACTATGACTAGTTAGCGGACCTCCTTCTGGCTCGTTCTCGACCTCTGCTCTAATTGAAATGTGCTGCTCGGAACTGCTTTGGCATACATCTGCACCCCATGATCGTATCAGTTCACTGAGCCAGCCTCCACCGTTGGACTTATTAGGTCATAGTGATGGGAGTGTTTATGTGTCTGTCTCTGTCAGTGTGTCCTGCACTGCACATACCTGTGTTAATGTGTGTGTTTAAGCGTGTCCGACTGTGTGTATAAGTGTCTCTGCGTCTCCATTTGCGGCTTTGCTCCAGGCTGTTGCTTCAGCTCCTCAGCTAATGATGACTTTTTTCCCTAAACACTCACCCTCCCAACACACACACACACACACACAAAAGCAGAATATGCACTACCTCTATTGCTTCCTCCTTTGTCCCACTAGCTCTCCTTTTTTTATTTAACCAAAACCATTTATATTGCCAAGATATTCCCCCAAAAGGTATTCAATTGTCTGATTGTCCTTTGATCTGTGCCTTCTGGCCACATCTTACTCCCTCCAGCCTGTCAGTCCCTCCTTCCCTTCCTTCCTTTCTTCCTCCCTTCCTTATGTCCTTTCCTTTTAGCAAATTGCAGGCACTTTACCAGCAGCTTGTTAGCAGGCTCATGGCCCGTATTCAAAAAGTTAAGCATCTATCATTATCAGTCTCCTTGCTCACATTACTATTTGGTGGGAGTGCCAGCACTGGATAAAATCTCATTATCTTTACAGATTATGAGTTGGCTGCAAATTTGTTCAGATTCAGATAGAAGCTCTGTTGATGTTCAATTTAAATTTTGGACTTCATGTACAAAATGTTTCAATTCACCTGTTGCCAGAAGCCTCTGAAAAATGATGGTGTGTGTTTGTCATTAAATTGGCTTGTTCACTGTGCATGCTTAATTTTAATACATTTGATTTCTCCCTTGATTTTATCAGAACAGGCCAAACAAAATCCACATGCAAACTCATAGGCTAATGAGTTTTAATTATTTATTTCTCATTTTGAGATTCTATCTTACATGATCCATTTCCATTGCCAGTCATTCAATGGCCTTAGGCTGCAATCTTTGTCATCAGTGCAAATCATCTACTTATTATTTATATCCACAACTTGTTTGAGGTCCCAGACCAGCAGAAAAGAAGTGTAGCTTCGCAATCATGCTCCCCAAGAGCAAATGTTGATCTGAAAAACTAAAATGCTGGTCAGAAAGACAGTTGACTTTTATGCTGGTCAGAAAGACAGTTGACTTTTGGGCAAACTTTACTTTTTAAATATAGAATATGTAAAACGTTTGTGACTTTTTTTGGTGTGGTGTCAGGTTTCTGCTGCTAAGATTGGTTGCAGCTCTAAATTGAAACCTCAGCCAGATAGTCAGAAAGGCAGACAGGCAGCTCGACAGGCACACAGATGCACACATTTACATATGTACCCTCAGACGGGCATATGAAGTGGTCTGCCAGCCTGTTAGGAATCTGCAGGCATCAATCCATCCATCCAGCTATTCAGTCAGCCAACCAACCAGCCACAGCGAGCTAGCCGCTTCCACATGACGCCACCAGTCCAGAGGTATGTGTACTAATTCGGCAGCGCTGCGGAACCAGGGATCTGGGAATACAATAGCGAGGGTTATCCTGGGAATCCCTGCTTTCAATGGAGGCCTTTGTGTTTGTCGCTGCACTGTCCAGTAATGAAGGGCAACATATGCTGGCAAAAAGGCCTGTCGCTTTGTGTGTGTGATGGTGTGGGCAAAATACAAAAAATACAGAAGCCGCAGGACAAATATGGACTCATTGACTTGTCCTGTAGTCACAGAAGTAACGCCATCAATCATCTGTCCCTTTTTTTTTTTTTTTTTTTACAATGAAAACACTCATTAAAATTTTTTTTTTTTTTTTTTTTTTTTTTTTTTTTTTACTCATCTTCTGTTTTATGTTGGTCTTTACATCAAAAAGCTATTCTCTTGCATTGCTTTCACTACTTCTTATAAGATTAATATCTTTGGGTTGCTGTTTTTGGTAATGATGCTGCTGAATGGAAAGTTGATTAGCTTGGCTGATAGTTGTTTGTGATGTCTGGAAGGGTGTATTTCGTTTAGGTTTAGAATGTGGAAGATGGCTTTCAGAGAAATGGCTATATTTCATTGCCTGGGGTTTCAGCAAATGTCTCAAAAACATTAAGCTCATTACATGCAGCGCCATGGTTCTGTATTGTAACCAGTTCCAAATATATTAAAATATTTAAGTTTATAACAAACATTCTTACAGATTCTGCTGATGAATTCCTTAGTCACTTTTTCCATTTGGGAATTTTAGTTTGTTTCCTTCAACATTGGTGGTTAGGCATTCGTCAAAACCCATGCATACTGTAGAGGACAGTAGTGATACATCAAAACATAGTCGTGAACAAAAGTGATTTGCAAGTATGTCTAGCATGTTGATGGCTTTGCTGCAGCATGGGTGTGTGACATTGTTTGTATTCCCAGTGCTACGGTAAACATTCAATGTGCATGGGGAATCAGGAATGATGGTATTTCCATATTTTTGTTACTTTATTTTGGTTAAAAAAGAGAGACGGACGATGCACATCATCTATGCCAAGCTGCTTTGACTGTAAATCTACTGAAAATAAAGTTGTTGTTGTTTTTTTTTCTTTTTTTTTTCTTAATATTCTGACAAGAATTGAACTCACAATTTGATAAGAACTTGAATTGATAAGAACAATCTGAATCAATTAAAAGCAGACCACACCCAAACCTAAACATCAAAATAAATTAAAAATATATATAACAGGCATTCATTCGGACAATATGTATATCATTTCAGTATACTTTTAAGATTTAGAGCAACAGAAATCCAGCAATTTAGATGAATTAATGAATAAATAAATGAAAAATGAGGATTTATATATTATTATCAAGGAGGTAATCAAAATTGTAAATAAAAGTGCCAATACTGTCAAACATTTCTCTTAAAGGATGTCTGAATCAGTTTACTTCAAACCCCACCGCCTCCCACCAAAATGATTCTTCCACAGAATGTTTTAAAACTATATCCTTCCTTCAAACACACCACATGTTCCTTCGTGGTTATGTAAGTCTTATGTGTCAACATCTGTGATTTTGCCTTGTAATGACGAAGCTGGGGAAGGTTTGACGTGACCAGTGTTCTAAAGAGACTGGAGAGTTTTTCATATGACTGGGTTTGTGCTTTACTGCACATTAAGAGCAATTATTCAAATTAGGGCATTAGTAAATGGAGTTGAGGATTTGGCGCTTTAGTAGAACAAGACGTGTGTGTGTGTGTGTGTGGTGTTCTCACAGGACTGCACAGCACTAGCTAACAGAGCCATTATGAGACTCAACACTGCTCTTTTTCTATTTTTCACTTTTTGTACTCCATCTTCCTGTCGTAAGTGACAGAAGCCGAGTCCATCTAATTGCTTCCCTGGACAGCAGCTTGTCACTGCTCTCTTATTTCTTTCTCTCTCTTTCTCTCTGAATCTCACTCCCTTCCCTCCCTTTCTTCCTCCCCTATTCTTTTTCTCCCTCTCTGTCATCATCTGTCCATCTGTCTCCTTGTGAATCACTAAATGCAAATCAGCACAGGCCACGCAAATGTGATGCGGCTGTTATCTTTGATCTCTCTCACTCACTCACTCACTCACTCACTCACTCACTCACTCACTCACTCACTCACAGAGCCCCTGTTGCTGTACCTCTTGTCATGTGTCACATCGTGTTCCTTGTTTGTGTGTGTGCACGTGTAATTTATTGTAAATTCACATGTGTGAAACAGTAGGACTAATGTAGATCCACCAGAGGTTGCCTCATAGTTCCAGTATTTTACATCCAGAAGCCCATGCAGAATGGTATTATCATATATAGTATCAAACTGTCTTAAGTCCTGTTATTATAGATTGATGAATGCAGATATACAAATCATATATAGTGGTGTAATAGCTGCAGCAGTAGGTGCAACAACTATGACGCACAAACCAGTGACTGATCTAAAAGGTATAGTAGCAGGGGGGGCATATTGTATTTATTGAAAAAATAAATAAAATAAAATATTTCCCCTTGGACTGTTGTGTAGCCCCACTCCTGGGCTGCAGACTGGTTCCCTGGACTACAGTTAAAGGCTTCTGTCATCATTTCCTGTGATGCCTCCAACAACAGGATAATGATTTTTGAGCTCAAGTAGGTTAATCTGTAACAAAGGTAATTAGTCTGTCATTACCCACTTAGCTATTTGATCTACATTTTGCTGTGTTACTGTTGCAACTAACTAGCTAATGAGTAAAAAATCAAAAATATCGATAAATATTGATATAGTGAGAGTTTAGGTACAGTAGTTTAGGTTAGAAAAGATTTATTTTTTTGACAACTAACTCTACTCTGTAGCCCGTAACTGCTTGATGAGGCTAATGAGGTTACAAAAGACACAAATGTGTTGTTTCTTGTATCTTTGCAGCTTGTTTCATACTGTAGTACTCTGCATATCTACAGAGGATCATATCCAGTTACAGATGATGGTTTCAAAAACAATTGCCTGAGTCCAAAAAGGTTTGTGGTTTACTGTGCAGGATGATGTGCAAATTTTCCTGTGCAAATCATTCAAGTACCCGAGTGCACCTGTGCAAGCATGTGCACGCGGATTGGTTGTGCCTCGTTTTGAAGGTTATCTAACCATTATTCCTACCTTGGCAAGTGTACACACATTAGTCAACTGTAACTGACCACATGATCGACTGTTTGACTGACTTTATGAACGACTTCATCATGTTGAGAACATTCCAAGCTAGCTTTCATTTCCAGCAGGTGCAAGCTGTCCAAGTTTAATAGGCTGGCTTTTGCGAATGCATCATAAATAAAGAACCTGTCAGATGAGTGAATAATGAATTAAATTATGTTTTGCTGCATTTTCATCTTCACTAGCTAGGTAGAAAAAATAATTTAATTGTGTGGCGCTCAGAGGCTACCGGCAACCACTGGGAGCTTTAAACATGAACTCTTTTTTTTGTGTGTTACCCTATGCATAAGTTGATGTTATGAATCAGTCACTACACCTTAAATGTCAAGGTGACAAATTTTTTTTTTTATTTTTTTTTTTTTTATATTGGCTCTGTTTTTTATTGGATCTTCAAGTGCTTAAAAATGTAAATGTGAACTGTGAATATTCCATTACTTCACTTTGAGGAAAAAAAAGTGTTGGTTCTGGTGACAGCAAAGCACCTGCTGTTGTTGAAGTGAGACCGGTACCAACACACGCACGCTGCAGACCCAGAGAGAGGGCCGGTTGAAAGACTGACACAAACAGGCCGGTAAAAACTGTATGGATTTTTTGATAGTCCACTGGTCCACTGATGTGGTGGCCCACCAGGATTTGTCCTGGTCAACCTGATGGCCAAACTGACTATGAAGGGTTTTATGGTACCTTGGTGGTGCACGTGCGTAGTTCACCGGTGGTCAGAGTGAATATCAATAGTTATAAAAATCCAACAAACGTAATGAAAGACAGTTGAATCTACCTTTCTCTCGCTTCTCTCCTCTCTGTGTATTAACCCTCACTTTTCTCTCTTCAGTAGCCAGAGTTGGTGTGAGCAGTGTTTGCCTTATCTATGGTTCACACCAATGCACATGAAAAACACACAAACCAAAAATACACAGTGTGGTCATACTCTTTTGGTTGAAAGATTCTGTACACACACACACACACACACACACACACACACACACACACACACACACACACACACACAGACACAGTTCATACTTGTGGTGACAGTGTTATCAGGGATTCAGGGTTCTCAACCCTGCTTTCTGTGTTTAAGGAGCACACAGATGCAGTCAAAGGATAAAGGCTAAGATAACCAGCAGACCTAGAAACCACACACACACACAGCTGTACCTTGGGTGCATCAAAAGAGGAAGCATACTTTATGTGCCTCCCTGAAGTATTGTCAGGATATAGTTTTGTATATTCAAATGTTCCTGTTCATTCTAGTGTCTTTTTGTTTTGTAATAAAGAGTCAGAGACCAAATGAGCTCAAATAATGTAATTGAAGCGTTCTTTCTATTGCATTTGTTTAAATGTATTGAAGTATTAGAACGTCATCAGTTTGTCATTATAAAGGCCTTTTCATTCTTGCATTGATTCCCTTGTGCAAATATAGTTTCTGAAAAAAACAATCTTCTGGTTTCACTGGTGCCCATTGTTTTACAGATTTACATGTGAGTGTTTATTCAGTCAAGGGAGACATTTTCACAGATGCACATGCATGGTTTCACAACCACAACCACATTACAGTAGTTCTGCAGCTGGTGTTTATCTTAATTATTGATTAATCTGTTATTGTCTCAATTAATCATTATGTTTATAAAGAAGATAAAGAATTTCTATCAAAATTGCATGATATTTTTCAATTTCATGCAGTAATATGTATAATACTTGGAATATCTTTGATAATGAAAGCAGAAATCATCACGTTGAAGCAACTGAAACCAGAAAATGTTTAGCTTTCTGCTTGAAAAGCAATTGAAACAATTGATTATCAAAATATGAAAATTAAGTTTCCAGCTGAACAACTTATCAGCTAATCAACTGAATGTTGCAGCTCTTAATCACACTGAATTTTACAGGGGTTCATGTTATGTCATTTCATGGTGACACGTTTACAGGGTCATTTTTTGCTAATTTTGGACTTTACATGGACCAAATGATTAATCAGTTATCGGATGAAATAATCAGCAGAATAATGGGTAATGAAAACAATCGTTAGTTTTAGCCCTAGATTTAAGGTGTTTGGGTAGATCACAGTTCATATGCAGTAAATTTTTTATTTAGTCGAGGCTGAGGAGGGAGAGTGGCGCGCAGAGTAAAGTACAGTGAGAAGGAAAGCGGTGATGGAGGAAACATTTTGAGGAGTGGGAGGTGGTAGAATGTGAAGAAACTGAGTTGATGGATAGAAGATGAAGGTTAGAGTTGCCTTAAAAATGATAGATTGTATGACTAATGATAAAAAGGGAGACAAACAGAGGGATGGCATTATAGAAAAGAAAAATGCGAAAGGTGGAGTGATCTGCTTGAAGGATCAGTAGATGATGAATTGATGATACAGTGGTTCGCAGGGGGGAGATCACTGTTATCACTGTTATTTACTGTCCAAAAATATTTGCAACTGGCGACAACCTTTTTTTTCCTAAACTCAAACCTCTAAGAATAGCCGTACTTGACTTTGATCATTTAAGATGAATTTGAATGTAAATCACAAACTCTATTGGTTACCTTTTTATATTCTCACTAGAAATTAGAATTTCCATATGTATAATACAAAACAGTATTCAAGCACACGCAACTGAGTTTTTGAATATGTTGAACGATCACAATTTTTGTGAAATGTTTCAAAGAGGGACAGAGTGGTTGTTTGAACAATGTGGCTGTGGGCGGGCTGAGTGGGCGGCTTGTTGAAGAGATGCCGACTATTAGAGCCACTCGGTGCTGCCTCTTATGCCTCTTATCCATCTATCCATTTCTCCATCCCTCTGTCCATCTATACATCAAACACCCATCCGCCGACCTCATATACCTTACCATGACAATTTGAATACTTCTGTGACAATTAACAAGACCAACAAACACAGTCATTTGGGACCCTTCAATAACCACTTTGCTTCACGCCCAAGTGCTGTCCATGTTTGGACTCTGGAGACAGAACTCAGGGCTGTAGTCGAGACTACTTCAGTCACATCCAAGACAAGTCCAGGCTTAAACATTTTTAGATTTGAGTTTAAATTGGCATTGGCATTAGGATATCTTTCTTTATGCATAAACATTGGCAAGAAAAGCCAAAAAAGAAAGAAAAATAGACAACTGAACTTGATCAATGTGATAGGCAAAACTGGTGACCAAGACAAGTCCAAGTCAAAACACGACACTGAGAAGTTGAGATGATAGAAAACAGAGACCAAGACTGGACTTGAGTACTACAACCCTGTATTACACTGTTTGTCAAACTGAATGAGGCAATGATTTGCTGATATCATTCAAATTGCTACTTTTGAAACATCATTGCACAATTAGCGATTTTTCAAATAATACATATTTCACAATAATTAAAATCTGTTGAACCAGTACTAAAGGCCCTGAAGTCCCGTGGAGGACTGCCATGGAAGTGGCTGCAGGCTGGAGGACTGTGGGGGACTGATGGATGGAAATGGTGAGAGAAGAGAAACAGAATCAAGAGGAGGTGGTGGTGATGGAGAGGAGAGTGTGGGAGGGCCGACATGTTAGAAGACAAAGGGGTCGGAGGATGAGAGGAGCGCTGGAGAGAGAGTAGAGGATGAGGGAGGAGGATAAAGCTTGTATGAAGTGTTTACTCATGTAGATACTGTAGCAGAGAGCGGCAGGGAGGAATAAAGCCGCGCATGCAAAGGAGGACGAGGTTTATTGATGCTACAGAACTAAGGCATTATCAAGGCTTTGTCAGAGCTGTTTTAGTATACTTGCTGATGGTGTTTTACCACAGGTAGTAGGTATTAAAAAAAAAAAAAAAAAAAAAAATCATTTTTATTTGTGCAAACTCTTTGTTAATGCTTGCCTTTCAGACACTGCAAATGTCTAGATAGCCAGTCAAAGCTGTTATCCCCTCAAAAATGACATTTGCTGTGATCTGAGGATGTATATACTGTGCAGTTCACAGTTAAGAACATCCTGTAGGGCTTTTTTGTTAGGATGATTCAGATGAGACTCGGTGCTCTCACTGGCATATGTGTGTGGGAGAGAGAAAGATTGATAAATGGTAGAAGAGCAACAGATCCAGAGAGCTCATCCCTCTGGCCTGTCAGTGCTGGCTCACACACAAATAATATAACCTTAGTTCAGGTTGAAATTGCAATGATGATGTAATTGCTAAACACCATCCTCAGCTCCATGGTTTCCTCTTATCCACCTTTCATCTCTAAAGCAAATTGAAATCTTTGACATCATTACTCAAGCAACTTTTCACCTTTAGCAGCGATGAGGATCAGTGAAATGGATAAAATTATAATTTATCACATGATGGCCTGTAAGGGATAAAGTTATCATGGAAGAAGTAGACGACTTCCAGGCTTACTCTTGTTAAAATTTCTCATTTAGATTGTTCCGAAATGTTGCCCTTAGACTTTCACAAGTTTAATGTTTCCTGAAAAAATGATGCATCTTGTCAAGGTGGAAGCTTGTAGATATAAAACGCAGAATTAAATTGGCTGTAGGTCGAGGTTGTATTTTATTTTATTAAGCTTAAGGTATCTTTATTTCTATTTTTGTAGATTTGATACACTGTGACAAGCTGATTTTTAAGACCCCAGTGCAATTCATTTTGATCAGTGGCTCACAAAATTTAAGGATCAGGGTCAGGTTTACTACGTATCAGAAGAAACAGCGAACAGGGCTGTACTGTGAGGATATACTTGCTTTGAGCGAAATGCTAATCTTACTATGCTAACTTGCTCACAATGACAACACTAACTTGATCATATGTAGCAGGTATTATATTTACCATGTTCACCATCTTAGCTTATGCTGTGTTCACATCATATGGGATGGTTTTAGATGGGAAAGATTCCTTTAACGGCTTCAGTCAACGGCTTTCATGTCATCTGACAACTTAAGATGGTCTGATCAATCCTGGTTGACATGGGGCAATTGTGTTTTCTTTATTTCACAACAGGAACATCCCTATTGTGAGTCACCAAGTCACATATATTGCTATTTCGTAAAGACACTTTTTTCACAATTACAATAATTCCAATATGACATGAATGTGGCATTAGCCTATTAGCATGTTAGAACTAGTAATTAGCACAAAACATACAGCAGATATTGATGGGTATATATATCATTGGTTTTTGCAGATGTTTGGTCATAAACCAAAGTGTTGGAAAAATAAACATTTTGACCTGATGATGGCGCTAGATGGAAAGTCACTTAGAGTATTAGAATTCCTTTTGTTGGGAACATGTTTGTGTGCCAAATTTCATGATGGTCTGTCTTACTGTTGTTGAGACATTTCACTCGCAAACACGAAGGTTAACGTCATGGTGGCACTAGAGGAAAAGTAAGGGGTCACTGAAGTCAGGAGGATTAATTGTCTGGAAACCAAATATCTGTACAGAAGTTTATTGCAATTTATCCAATAGTTGTTGAGATTTCAGTCCAGATAAAAGTGGAGGACTGACCGACAGTCTCACCACAACCATGACGCTAACATAGCTGAAAATGGGTCAAAGTAACAGAATGGTTTATATATTATATTTACTTATGAGTGAAAATGAGTTTTTGTAGTCATCAGCCTGAAATTCAAAGTGTTACCAGGTCCTTTAAAAGTCTTCACGTAAGCCGTCATAAGATGACACCAAATGTGGATAGAGCTTAGACTGGAACGTTTTTCCTGTTGGCCCACTGAGTTGTTTATTTCCATGAGACTCTTCTCGCTACCTGAGACTTTCATCTTGGCCTCGGGGCCAAGATGAAACAGCAGGGCCACCATGCACACAGCATGAGGACCGGCCCCTTGAGTTTTTCAGTGGTCCGCTGTGTCGTTTGTAACTCCCCTGTTTTTAATTAGCTCCTTCAACAGGGAATGTGGCAGTCTGAATTGCAGCCTTCGAGGTGATTTCAGCGGAAGATTTCTTTTCTTTTCCTGTGCCCCTACACACTCCTCATAGGAACATGGGGAATAATCGACATGTTCAGAAGCAGAGACCCATAATTAAGATGCTGCCACTTTTGTGTAATTTTTTTTCATGTTTTCTCTTTTTCTTTTTTTCTTTTTTTTTTTTTTTTTTTTTTTTTTTTTTTTATTTTGACAAAGTTCACTTGGAAGCTTTAGCATAGATTGCCAGGCTGTGAATTATAAGATTATTTCTAAAGCTATTTAAGAGTCTTAGAGTTCTCCCTTTCACTGCTGGAGAAAGTATTGAGCAGGATTTGATGTCAGCCCCCGCTTGTCGGGCGGCACTGTGTCATTAGAGGCAATAGAAAGAGAGAGAGAGAAAGCTTTAGCATAAACCCAAACCATATTCTTTCCATCTCCTCGTAATGCCTAATGTTAGGTAGCGTACTTAGCGGGTTAAAACCAGATTAGGCTCTCAGCTTAGTGTAAGAGATCCATTACAGAGTGTGTGAGTGTGTGTATGAGTAAGAGTATTAGATGGGGTTTGAGGTAATTGATTTGGGTGGAGGCGGCATCTGAAGACACAGAGACACATGGTAATGGAGAAACTGGAAGAGAAGTAGTGAGCGTCCAACAGACAGACAAACAGGCATACAGCCAATAGATGTGAAGAAATACAGTAGTCAGAATGGCATAAGGTGGGAAGAGGAGGCACAAACAGACAATACAGCGAGATCAATAGAGATACAGAAGCGCTGGGGGGAGCAAGACAAATACAGACAGGCTTATAGATGAAGATACAGGGAGGTGGGGATAGATTCTCTGTGTGCGAGCCTGATCCTGACCTTGCGTTAGATCTGCCTACAATGATGTTCTCTGTGCAAACTAAAAGATGCCCGTGGAGCAAATGTGCCAATTGTTACTCATTTCAACATTTTTTTGCTAATATTTTCCATCCAACGCTCCAGCTTCTACCTGATCTTCACACACACTCTGTCGTAGATGTTTGCACAGAGGAGCAGTTTATACTCTGGCTTTAAAAGTCTTTGTATTGTATTTTTGAACCAAAGAATGTGGACATTGTGTCTGTCTGCCTTTTATTTTGGGGGATTGGCACAGTTGGTATGTAAATACCTTCTGTAGCTTTGATATAAGATAAAAGAGGTGGTGTTTGTGAGCAGGTCAGTGGGGGCATCCTGCATTACAGATGTTTTTAAGCCATCTCCGTTTTTCCTTTCTGCTCTACATCTTTAACTGTTGAAAACATTTCAATTTGACGGCCTGCATCTGAGAAGAAAGGGAATGCACATATGGTGCCAACACTGACACAATGTCCATGTTCTCCTAAACTACTTTCACTGCTGATTAGCTGAAAATTAACTGACAGAAATGTTTGATTAATCATTCAAATCAGTTATCCAGGAAAAATGCCTAACATTCTTTGTTCCCAGCTTCTCAAATGTGAGGATTTACAGCTTTTGTTATGTCTTTGTACATTGAATATGTTTGGGTTTTGGACTGTTAGTCAGAAAAAATAAGCAATATGAACATATCAAAAAATGACCAACAGATTATCTTGTAATTTAAAGTTACAACCCATCTATTTACATTTTTGTGCCTATTTCTGTAGATGTTAAACTTGCTGGGTACATGTAGGATATCTACTGAAGGGTTGACACCTCTGTATGATACTGTAAAACCTGTCCAGTACTTTAGGAACTGGTTTGTACCAACAAGCTTAGTTTGTGCCAACTACAAAATAACAAAATATGTATGCTGAGAATTAAATATTTACCTCCTAAGCTTGAAAGGTGGCCATAAAAATGTAGTAGCTTGCTGCTCCTGTGGAGAACAGCTGCTGTGGAGCTAATGGTGTAGATTCAAAACGGTTAAAAGGGATTTCAATAATGACCCAGAGTCACAGCCCAAAACATCACTGGAAACATCTCAAATCATTCCTGCAGCACAATCCACTTCTCCACCGTTGACTTAAATCTTAATTTTCCTCCAACCACTTATAATTTCTCTTCAACAGAGCTAAATACAATGCTTATGTATTGCAAGATTGCTTCCTCATAGTTCTGAAGATAAACGTAGCTATGGTGAAGGAAGGGTCGGTTGGAACATACTGAACATAGGCAATAATGGTAGGAAAGTGGATTATGATCGAGTAGTTTGAGAGGTTTCTATTTTGCAATTCAAGTTTTGTAGCATGCTCTAAACATTTCAGGACCACCTTTAAATTATTCAGGTACTGAGTAATTGATTCTTAGAAGAGAGATCTTCTTGTAATGCCACATATCTACCTAGCTTTGACTGAGTAGTTACAGTTTTCATTCATTTGGTGTGATTGAAGCACCATTTTTTGCACCAAAAATCACTAATAGTTCTGATGTTTTTTGGCTGTGTTGCTCCCTCTGATGAGTGGCAGAGACACCAGCTGCCAGTGTTTTCATTTGAATAATTTAACACTCACTCAGTGATTTGTGGGTCTGATACCTAAACTTTAGCTTTCAGCTTTCCATCTCCTACTGAGCCAGACTATTTATTGTGTGCTCAGTATCAACGTGATATTCCTTTTGTCACTAAATTCTTCTGAGGGTGTTTATGTTGAGTTGAGGCCTGGAGCAGTATCTAGAGTATATGAATCATCTCTCATTCTATTCATTTTTTTCTCTTTTCTGTCTTGCTTTTTCTGGGGTTCGTTCTCCACACATGACCACAGTATATCAACAAAGAGCACATACACATATATTCATGATTGAGGTGTGTAGGCTGTAAATGACCTGTTGTTTGGAGCTCAGCCTGGAATAGCTCAGAAAATACTCAGTTTCGCCCACTTTGGGTATAGAAGCAAACATATTTGCATACCTGTTTTGATTTTTCACACTGATGAAGGCGTATAATGATGCCAGATACCCAGGGGGTCTGTAGTGCCCCTTAGAGTTCAATATAATATAATATTAGGTATTTTGGTTTCTCAATCTTGTCACCAGTAATGGAAAACAAGAGTTACAAGTGATACTCAAAGTATCCTCCAGGCAACCAGTTGTCAGGCTTTCACTTTCACTTCAACATGTAGCATCATTATGAGGACACACAAATGGGATCCTTAAAAAAACAGTCATAAGTGGTATACCGCTGTGTGTGGGGTGCAAAAATACTCAAAGATTGTCTCTGCCTTCTTCTAACTTATAATGTCTGTAAATATCCTTTGAAAACACTGCTTTCAGTGTTTTCCTTTTAAATTTGTTTTATCTTATTAAACTTGTTATTCTCTCTGGTAGACAAACTATAGAATGGAGACGCTGTTTCTAAAGATCAGTTTGGCATATTGATACCGATTTATCAGCAGCGGGGCCAATATATCACCATCACCAATTTATGGGTTAGGCTCTGATGTGTACATTATTCTTGGGTCAGGGTCAGCGTAGGTTAGGTTGGAGCTTTGATAAAAGACACTGGGTTGTTTTCTCATACAGCTGGATGACCACAGTGGTGGCTTTACATGAATAAAGCAGCATTATCCTGAGGTGCAGTGATATATTCCTCCAGGTCAAAAGCCCATAGTGCACAGTTCAGTTGTTGAAGATTCACTTC
Source organism: Seriola dumerili (assembly GCF_002260705.1). Classification (NCBI taxonomy): domain Eukaryota; kingdom Metazoa; phylum Chordata; class Actinopteri; order Carangiformes; family Carangidae; genus Seriola; species Seriola dumerili. Next base: position 9,027,347 of record NW_019174257.1, on the reverse strand, counting down.
GAAGGCTCTCTCCAAAATCGCGCACACTATTTTTACCGTTTCACTCTGATTTTACGCAGTTTGATCTGCCCAAACCTGAGCATGAAAAGTTTCCAGTCTGGAAACTAAAGTATTTCAACTTTAACATCAATGCGGTTACACTGGACTGCAGAAGTTGTTTCTCAATATCAAACAGCATTTTTATTTGTATGCTTTCCCTTTCCCGTAGCCAGTGTCTTATTACTCTGTAGCATTGTAATTAAGTCTGTTTGTCTTTGACAATTAGGGTGCCAGAATGTGCTGTAGTTATGTTTTTGTGGAAACTGAATGCATGGTCTTTCTCAGCAATGCCTATTGATTTTAAGAGTCAAACCTGATAGCTACACAATGTAGTTTTTTTATTTTTCACTATTGGCATCTGAGCTGGTCCATTGGGTCAGCTGAAAGACTTATTTATTAACAAACATAACATAAAGAGGCAAAAAAAAAAGTAAGTGAACCCTTTGGAATATCTGCATTTATTTATAAATTAAAATATGGCCAGATTTCATCCACCATAATAAACAAACATAATCTGTGTCAACTAATAACATACAAATCATTGTATTTTTGTCCATATTGAATACACCATTCAAATATTCGTATGTGGGTTGAAAAAAGTATTTTAACCCCTCGGCTATTGACATCAACAAAAATTAAATGGAGTCAGGAGTTAGTAAGCCTGGAGTCCAACCGATGCAACCAGATTGGAGGTGTGGGTTAGAACTGCTTAGATTTATACACAACACTCTGATATTTTTAGTTTTCTATTCACAAGAAGCATCTGTTGACGTGTACCAGAGATCTCAGAAGACTTACGATCAAGAACTGTTGATTTGCATAAAGCTGAAAGGGTAACAAAGTCATCTCAAAGAGTTAATGTATTCATCTGTACACAGTAAGACAAAAGCCAAAGGAGGTCAACCAGTTATTAAATCCAAGGGTTCACTTACTTTTTCCACCAGCACTGTGAATGTTTAATGGTTGTGTTCAATAAAGCCACAAAAGATTATACTTGTTTATGTGTTATTAGCTCAAGCACATAAGGGATGTAGAACTGATAATTTGCTCCCAAGTCTATACCAAAATTCTGAAAATGTGACTGTACTTGTTTTTCCACAGTACCATAGGTACAGTAGATGTCGTAGGGGATTCTTCCAGGACGGATGAGGGCAGTATTATAATTAATAATTAATAAATAATAATTGGATAGTTATGTCCAGTGTGCCCACCTCCTCAGCATTGTGTATATTATGCATTGGGTCACTGGTGAATTGTTTCAGTTTGTATAGATGGAGTGTTCTCCAGCAAATGGAGAAAGATCTCTCTCTCTCTCTCTCTCTCTCTCTCTCTCTCTGTCTCTCTCTCTCTCTGGGGTTTTAGCTACACATTCCATATTAATTTATCACCAGCTCATTTCACAGCCCATGAATCTGTCCATGGCTGTTTTGATGTGTAGCCAATGCTGTTTAAGGCTTTTCATATATTTCTCTATAGGTTTCTAATGTTCTTTCTATACAGTTTGAAAGCAGCTTATGTTTTCAGTGTCAGAAAAAGAAGATATATCATCTTCTGGGAAGAAAAATGGATAGAAATAAAAGCATGAAACTGAGACGGCTGTGATTAGAAGAGATATTCTGATGATATGGAGTAGTATTTATTTGAAATGTGACATTAAAAAATATTATCACTGGCATGAAAATGAGGCCAACAATCATCTTAAGGCATCACAGACAAATTTCCACTGACACTTAATTATTTAGAAATGCTACCTGTGCTGTTGTTGTCACCAGTATTGTTGGTTCCCTGACATATTTCAGTCAGGTTGTTGTTTTTAAATAAGATGAGGAGTGTATGTGTGTGTGTGTCACAGTGGATTCCCCCTACATAGTGGCTCCCTATAGGCTTTCTAGCTAATGTGTTGTCTTTCTCTCTGTGTATCTGTCTGTCTGTCTTTTATGACTGTCTGTCTGTGGTTTTGGTTGTCTGTGCCCAAATTTACTCTTTTATCTTTTTTTTTTTTTTTTTGTCACTTTATCACATTTGGCCTGTCATTTATTTTCTTTGCTTTTCATGTGAGTTGTTTTGTGCATGTTCTTTGACTGTGTGTCTCCATCCTGCATTTTCCATCAACTGCTTTCTGCCTGTTTTTTGAATGTCTGCTTTGAATGTATGTTTGTGTGAGTCTTTCACTCGTCCCTGTCCATTTATGTCTGTGTATCTCTTTCTTTGTGTCTGTTCTTGTCTTTGTCTGTCTTTTCCCCTCGTCGCTGTCTCCATAATGTCCCCTCCTCCAGCCTTTGTGACTTTGCTGAACGGGGACCAGGCTCAGGATGCCATCCGCTCCCTCCATCACAGCACTGTCCGGGGACGCTTGATCAACGTCACGCTGCAGCCCACCGACTCCCTGCTCTGCCTCACCAACCTGCCGCACACCTTCACCGCCCAGCAGTTCGAGGAGCTGGTGCGCTCCTACGGAAACATCGAGCGCTCCTTCCTGGTGTACAGTGAGCTGACTGGCCACTCCAAAGGATATGGGTTTGTTGAATACATGAAGAAGGACTCTGCTTCAAGGGCCCGCTCTGAGCTGCTGGGCCGACCACTGGTACGTTCCAGTGGTTGTTTAAATGATCCTGTCATGTCTGATTATTAAATGCTGTTCTGCTACATTTATCCATAAGACATAAATATGTTGGAGCAAAGGTATCGTACGGAGGGCTTCTCTTTGTGTGAACCTTTGTTAATGAGTACAAAAAGACATTTTAGTTTGTAGAGCCTCCATGAGCCATCCCATTTACGTACTGTATATACAGTCCATATAAAAGGTCTTCTTCTCTTGCAAGTTGTATTTATACAAGTCAACTGAAACTCCTGACCACACACAGGTGATCTCCATTTAATTAATATGTGACTTCTAAACCAATGGCCTGCATAATTGATAACTTAAACTATATTTAGGCTGGATTTATTTATCCAGGGGAGATGTGGTGATTTTAATATTACCTCCACTGGTCAGTGATTTTATTCCTTCCCAGCAGGGTGAATACTTTGTTTTGATTGAATTGCATCATTGCAATTGGTTTTGTATTTTTTTATTTAGCTTCAATAAAATTGACACTAGCCGCCCTCTCATGATGTAAACATAAGTGTGCAGAAAGAGGAATAATACATTTGAGTCTTCGGTCACATCTTCAGATTGAGTTATTTACTTCTACAAAACTTGGGCGAAACTTGTGATCATCATTGTGGTGGATGTTGTGATGAAACTGGCAACACAGCCAGAACAGATAATCAGTAAAATTGCAATGCAAACGCAAAATAAACTGATGAGAAGGAATGCTGAAAGAAAACACCTCTTCTGCTCATTTTAGTGCATCAAAATCAGTTTACTGTAGATTATGCAACAACTTGTCTGACCTCACATTTGTGATTGGCAGTGACCAAAAACTATAGGTAAAAGTGCAGCTCAAGGGCTGACAAACTTTAAAATACCTAAGAACCCAGTAGATTAATATATAATAGCAAGTAAAGCCATATTCACAGATATTGTATCTTGCACTTGAAATAAATGCAGAATTTAGAGCATACTTATGATGTCGTGTAGGAGTGTGAAGCCAGTTGAGAATCTTAAAAACCTGATTAGATATCACACAACTCTGTGTAGGGGGATCGCTCACTGATGGTGCAGTGGATGGATGTAAACCAACTGAGCCAGGAGGAGAACCTGCACTCTAAGTGTCTGTGTGTTGACCGACTGCCGCTCGACCTCTGTGACTCTGAAGAACTGACACAGCTCTTCTCTGAAACCTACAAACCTGTTTTCTGCCAGGTGAGTGTCTGTATTCTTCATTGATAATGTCACATAAACTATACTGAAGGATCTGTGTTTCATCATATATATAACACTCTCACTTTGAAATGACCCCCTCCTTCCACACCCTGTCAATCAAACACCAAGTGAGAGATGCTCATATAAAATCCAGGGGTCAGTGTCCCTATTGGCAGACCTCACAGTATCACTAAGCAACTGTTTCCATGGTGAGGTGTGGCTGCTGTGACACCGGCCCCACCCTTCAGCTCCCGCTCTGCTCTGTTTCTGTTTTGTTACCCAGCTGTGCTATATACCACCCTGCTCCATTACATCCACTCCACCCCCACATACCCATTTAGACATCGCTCAATGGGAATCTGTCATCTATTGCATTTCCAGTTTTAGCTCCACCCCTCTGCCCCACTCCCCCATAGAAATCAATACACCCACATCATCCTGGTCCCATGATGCTTTGTGGGTGTTTAGTTCGTGTTGCTTCACTGTTGCAGAGCCAGCAGGCTTTGACCTATGGTTCAGCGTTTTTTTTGTTTTGTTTTTTTTTGTACATTACAGTATGTTCTTGTGAAAGTGTGTATTGCTGCACCTCACCATGTATGTCCTGGAATACTTCAAGGACGAAGCTTATGAAACCCTTCACACCAGTAAAATGATGCAGAAATGTCATAGACAGGGATATGAAAACATACAAGGAAGCTTTCAAATCGATGGTTATGTAGTCACAGTATTATTTTAGTAACTTGCCTGTGTGGGACAGTGCAGCAAAGGCATTTCAGCCACGACTGCTGCTTCAGGTTTGAGTGCTTGAGTAAGTTTACCACACTATCAGTGAAGTGGCCATTTGGGTCAGTGAGGGTGTTGTCAACTGGTTGGTAGATCTGTGGCCTGGCAGTGAGTGCAACCACACAGGCAACAAAATGATTTCAACAATACTAAGAGTCAACAGCCATGCTACTGGCTCGGTGAGGCTATACTTCTAAATACTATCTTAATGCTAACATCAGCATGTTAACAGGCTCACAATGACAGTGCTAACATGATGTTAGCATGCTAACGTTTGCTAACTAGTACCCAACAAAATAGCTGATATGAGTGTTACTTCTGTGCGTTTGGTCATAAACCAAAGTATTGGACAAATCAAAATTTCGTCCTGTTGACATAGCTAGATTAAAATTCAGGGTATCATCAAAAAGATTAAAATTCATTCTGTGGGGCACATGAATGTCTGCATCAAAATTCATGTCAGTTCAATCAATAGTTGTCAAGACATTTAAGTAATAACCTCAAATGTCATCCTCAAGGTGAAGCTAGAACAATAGTCAGGGGATCCTAAAAGTCAGTAGACTCCACCAGTATATTGACCGATATTTGCATATTGCAGAGATTAATTAAACGTAATTTAGAAAATCTCTCCATCATATAGTTTGTCCTCCAGAGAAAATTGACAAGTTTAATTTTTAACTGTAAAATATATAATATCCTATTCAGTACATACCTTGGTCAGACTATCTAACGTGAACATTTAAGTATTTAAATCGTTTAACAGCAAAATTTAAAGGGATTCTTTTGACATCTAGTCATCTAGATTATGACTATATTACTTAGCGTTACGTCCTATCACTTTGGTACATTTAACCTGTCAGACACTAAATTGTTATCTTCAGCTGTTTTCTGTCCAAGTAAGAAAATATGTAAATGATGGATCAGACATATTGAACAGGTTTGGATTTGCTGTAATTCTCAAATAGGTGAAGTGTGGGACTTATGGACAGTGTACGCATGGAAAGCCCTCAAAATATATTATTATACTGTATTTAGCTGTTGTGGAATTTTGTGCAGAAGTTATTGGTCATTTAAAGTGCAGTGGCTGATGTTTCCTATAAAAGTCTGTCAGCTAGTTGAATGTGATACTACAGGGGATATGCTTGCAGTCTGTCTGGTTTAACATTTTTTTCCATCATGATTAATATATTTTGGTGTCTGGCAGCCTATATGTTTAGTATGCTGAACATGTAATCACAGCATCCTTGGTCCATTAACATGCAAACCTTTTGTACGTCATCTCCCCATTTCTCTCCCTTCATCCTCTTTCTCCTTTCAAATTCCAAGAGCAGGCCAGAGATCAGTGTCAGCTACTGTATAGAACATCATTACTTAGAGATGTATTGCTTATTTTGCTTAAATTGTTACCTTTTACAGTTGATTCCATGAAAGACATTGGTCTTCTTTGATTGCTGCATAATAACTTGTGTAATATAATTACCTAATGTCTTGCAGTCTTCAACCCTAGTGTTTCTTACATAAACCTTAGTCCTCCTTCGTGCACATAGGTAAAACTCAGCCCTCTTGTCACTTCTCCTCTGTTCAGAGTGCATTTAACCCGTGGCCTTGGCCCTGAGCGCCACTATTCTGCTACCCACGAAAGGGCCCTCCAGGCAGCACTTTAGCTTGAGTCAGCCAGGAGAGATGGAGGGAGGAGAGGGTAAAGAATGTCAACCATATTAGAGGGAAGGACAGCAGGATGGAGACAGTAAGGAGGGATGGGAAGAGGATGGAGCTTAGAATGCCAGACCTATTAGAGAGGGGATGGAGGGAGGAAGAAGAGGGCTGACGGCGTCAGGCCTAATAGAGGGTCAGAGAGAGACAGGGAGAGATGGAGAGCTGAGGTGAAATGGTGGAGAGGCGTAGAATGTCAATCACAGTTAGAAGATTGTTGGCATGTTTGCAACTGTTAATGTAATAATGACAGCCGAGAAGTTAAAAACTCACATTTACACTCACATTGAGAGAAAAAAGAACACATTTAGTCAGTAACATACCACTGTCTGTAAAATGATGAAGATGAAAATAGATTAACAGAGTTAGGGAGGAACATAGGGATGGATGGATATTACAGAGGTGGAGTACAGATTGAAAGAGGTTAATGAAAAGAATACCTTCAACACTTTACAGGCCACACAGAAAACTGGCAGACTCAGCAGAGACAGTAACTCTTGTCTGACTCATTAAGGTTGTTCATGTCATATGTTGGTGCACACATGCAGTAGATAACACCCATCACATCTTGTATATTTGTATGTATATTTGTATATATATATATATATATATGTTTAATTGACAAGCATGGTCGAAGAGTTGTCAACTTAATCAAAAACACATTGGCCCCAAGACTGTGGGATAAATCAGAGATATTTCTGGATAAATGTAAATATAGGAAGACTAAGAACTTTAAGAGGACAGCACAGATTGCAAAACAGATTATAAAATAGGGATAGATAGACAGATGGTTATAAAGATTAATAAAAAAGATGGATACATACCCTAAAAATCAGCACTTTTTCAGAATGAATCCAAGAGCCTGTAAGAGGAAAAACAACATACAATGAGCTTTGTTTTGCTGTCAGATAACGTAGGCAGTTGCTTTGTTTTATTCAGAAGCAACAGAAAACAACACATTGAATATGTAATGTGTTTTACTCTGGAAAACATGTTCCTCACAATCATCGGCACTCATTGTTGCACAGCTAATTAAATTCTTCCCAAGTACAATCTTTAGATGCTTGACAATAATTATTACCCCCTTTGGTGAAACTCACAGTGCATCAAAGTTTTATTCAAAGGAAGAATAATTCTTAGACAGTTGTCATGTTTAATGACATCTTTTCCTGCAGACCAAACTGATGAAGAAACCTCAACATTTATTGTTTGATGAATTTCAACTTTGATTTAGTAGAATTGTTTCAATTTGGATAGCCTAAGACCAATGATTTGTTGATCAAATTTTTTCTACTTTTAATTAATCTTTTTTTTTTTTTTTTTTTTTTTAGATAATAGTCACATTTTCACCCTCTCAATCTCCTTTTTCCCATGTACCCACACACCCACCGTCTGCTGCACTCATCCAGCTTTCTTCATAAAGATCTTTACAGTTAAACTTGTCACTGTGATAGGTCATGTACCTTTCTTCAGACAGCTGTGACAGGGCTGTCGTGACCTCATCACTCGGTTCAGACAACTGATGTGGCCATTTAAACTGTCCATCTCACACATGCACATACGACGCACGCACACACGCACGCACACACACACAAAAGGAGCACAAACTGACAGGGCGGGGTTCCTCCGAGTCTTAGCCCCGTCGTCGACTCAGTCAGCATTTCTCAACTGGGCACCGTGACTAGAGGTCAAGAGCTGTCAGACACACTGATAGCTAGCTTAGCATCTTTGGTTTCTCTACTCTATATACACTCACACACACACAACCATCCTCTTAGGAAAATACCATTTAGGCCATTTACTATATTTGCATTGTTTTTCAAAAGAGTTAGAGAGTTAGTCCCTGCATTGACCAGCCATAACATCAGACTATCAACAAATTGATTGTTTTCTCCTTACAAACTTTCATTGTGTTTGTTGCTGTGCTGAAATCAGCAATCAGCTTGTCTTGTGATTTGATTCTAAAGGTTTATTAATGGCAAACTCCACTGATCTCAAACTGCCGCATCAGAAAAATTTGCCCCTCACATTATTTTAGTGCCACGACTGTATGAGACTTTGCATATAAGATTTTATAACTCTGTGAAATCAGTTTCTATGGCAGGCTATCATTCTGTACAAGCAAAAAAGGGCTTGTCAACTGCTGTAAATTATGCTAAAATCTGTGTTACTTAAGTGCCAGTGCACTTTGACTTGGCTGATTTGGAAATGATGTTTGATTTTGTCAAAACCAGCAATAAAATGTTAACGTGCAAACCAAGAGAGTATGATGTACCATAATGCCTTATAATAGCTAAGGTTAATTTTCATCACAACGGTGATGTGCAAAGGTATAATGGTATCATACACTCCAACATTATGTTACAAAGTACATCCCATGTACTGCCATGTATATACTGTGTGATATAGTAGCAAGCATTCAGCACTGGATAGTGACAGCTTAATTTCACCACTCTGGAGAATGTCAAAAATAAAGGCCAAAACAAGCACATTGTTGGCATCTAATAGAATTTAGCTGAGCAAAGTTTACACAACTGCCTCGTTGCTTCTTTAATCAGCTTCAGTACACACAGACCAATTATACAGGAATCAGTCCAGTGCAAATTTGTCAAGAGAGTACAGTGATCATGGTGTCCATCATATGAACAGTGAAATACCGTATACAGTGATCACAGGCATTGGTGTATTATGCAAGGATAATATTAACACTGAAGGCCACAGTATGACCTACACAAAGACACACACTGTTCACTTTAGATGTTAGCCCCATCCATCATGACAGAAGAACATGCTGTGATTCAAACATTATACTGTACTTTGGGCCTTTTAGTGCAGTGGGTTAGTTAAGTCTGTTATTCCAACATATTCTGTTAATTAGACTGATGCAAAGTAATTACACTTTGCAGGAGAGGAATTTCTTCTGGGCCAATCTCTTTGATTTACATCAAGATTCATTTACGGAATGAAGGATGAAGTGCTAGATTCATGCAGTTAATTACTCTTTAATTTTTCTAAATCATACCTTGAGGACAAGGTAGAGCCATGCATTGCAGTAAAAAATAAGATGCAAGACTCAAGGGCTTCCAATAAAAGTTTTCCATTGTAAAGACACATCAACAATGCTTTAATCAGCTTTAAAAAATGTTTTTTATCCAGCCTTTAGTATTTCAAACATCATGTTGAATGAAAAACAAGCTAACTTCTTTATTGGGAGGCCTCCTAACTATTTTATTGTTACGTGTTCTCTGTCCAGCACCTGTGAAGAATCTCTGCAGCTTTTTCAGTTGTCATACATTGACATCCTCATATCTCACCTGTGTAGTGGCTTTATGGTTGCTGTTCTGTAATATATATATGTTCAGTCTGTGCAACAGTTGCTGATAGCTTGAACAGCATTTGCACACAATCCAATTTGATACACAATGTATGTTTCAGTTTACCCACATCCATGCCACTTTTATTTGTTGTGTGCACACAAAAATAATGATTAGCAAGTTTTTATTTGTTTTCCCTCCTGTCATTTCTGGTTCATATCCTCCATCAGCCTCCCTCCCTCCACCTCTCCACTCAATCAATCACTGATGTTTTTCTTCCTCACTCCTCTTTCCTCCTTTTTTTTTGTCTCCACCCCCTTCTCACTCCTTCTCCATCCATCCATCCATCCATCCATCCATCAAGTGGTAGAGTGGTTCAGGTCATTTCCATACAGTTTGCTTAATGTATGCTGATGATAATAGCCTATCGACCTACTCCTCTATACACACACGCATCCATTTTCCACCCTCATTCCGTTCCTCCATCCATCCTCTGTTCAGACCGGAGGGAACTGCAGACAAATGAGAGGCGGGGAGGAGGAAGTGGAGGGCCACTTGATTGAACACTGATGGTAACAGGCATCAGAGCTCAGGCTGTGAAAGTGCAAATACATTTGTCTCCCACTGATTTGTAATCTGCCCACTTTTACAGTAAAAGATTTGATTGTATTGCATATTCGTGTAATTATATGGTAATTGTTAAAGTTTGATTAAATTGTTAAAGTGCAATTACAAATCCTCTGAAACTTATTGATTTGCAGGTCTTGCTGTAAATGCTGTCAATATTTATTGACATGGTTGGCCTACTTCGTATACTTCAGAGCTGAAACTGTTGACTAATCAGCAGGAAAAAAACAAACTTCATAAGCAACAATTTTGATAACCAATTGATTGGTTTAGCCATTTTTCAAAGCAAAAATACCAAAAACTCCATCGTACTAGCTTCTGAAATGGGAATATTTGGTGGTTATCTTGGTTTTCTTTCATATTAACCGGATATCTTGGGACTGTTGGCACGATTTAAATTGCTGTCTGTCGGACATGTATTCAATTTCCAGGGACGTAAAACATTAAAAAGTAGCAAATTCTCACATTTGAAAAGTACACACCAGCAAATGTTCAGCATTTTTGCTTGAAATGTCACAAATGAGTATTAGGTTTTTAAAATTTTTGGTGATCATTTTCTGTTTATTGTCTAATGGATAACTAAGCATCACATTCAGGCAGAGCACTAAAGTCATACACATCATCAGCGCTTAATATATACTATCATCAAACCACCTGCTACATGTTGCTGTTGCTGGTTAATCCCCCCCCCCCGGCCTCCCCCGTTCTGTTTTCCTATTAACCACTAATGCCACAACATCTTGTGCCCTGTGTGTGTCATGTGTACTCATGTCTCTGTGATACCGTTATCTGCTGGGTTCTGTTCTGAATCTCTCGCTTGCTGATTTGTTTCATTCATTGAGAACCCTCAAACAGAGCCTGTTACAAGTATAACAGAGGAACTGTTTATTGCCGGAAATGGTCAAATGAAGTGTTTGTGAGAGAGCTATTTCTATCTCTGCAAATATGAGTGTGGTTTGTAGATTCTTGGACTGAGTCAAACTATGGTAATTCTCCACCTGTTAACACCATAATCCTCTGGTAGCACATTATGGCTGTGACTAAGAATCAGACTTAATGTTTGTCTGTTGCACTGCCTGCTGTTGGAGTGATATTTCATTTCACAGGGTCTGGAGCTTCCAAGGCATTTTTTAGACTATGCAGTATAGGCTTTTGTGACTGTAGACATTTTGAGAATAAGGGCAGTCACTTTTCAGACCTTGTTTGAAATACGAATGCAATAGAAAGAAGTAAAAACCAGTGTTTTCATGCGTCATCTCATTCTTTTTTCCTCTGGCTCAAAAGCTAAATATGTTTTGACTTCTGACTTAATTATGAAAATAGATATATATATGACCACTCAACTGGATCCACGATTAGTCGCTTCACTTCAATCATGTATTATTATCAGTGTCAATTTGAGCTGCAGAAAACATAAACATCATTCAGATTTATTTGTTTCAGCAGAAAACATACTATGATTTTATACCACTTGAACTACCTTTGGTACACTTGATCTGTGTTACCTGGTACTTAAAGAACCCCTTCTGACATGTTTTAAGATGAAAAATACTTTGTTTTGATTAATAATTGTGTCTCATATGGTGTTAGCACAAAAATGGTTCAGTTAAAATTACATTTTGGCCATCTACCTCACTGAAAAAACTATCTGATTAACAGCTGTTACAAGATGTCTCCTACTTCACTGAAAAGTTCAATCTCATTGCGTGTGCAGTGGAGGTTTAAACTGTCCATATCACGCTTGTGTAAGTAGATAACTGAGCCATTATTGGCTTCAAAACTGATGCCACAAAATTGTGCTTTTAACTCAGATTGAAGATGAGCACAGAGAAACTTTCCCCCTTCAAACTCTGTACGTACATCATTCTGCACAGTGAAGGTCAAACATCCAAATGAAGTAACAATAAGCCCAAACACATTTTTGTGTGGTGGTTGACTTTAAAGTGTGTCTGACAGTGGACAGGTCCTTTTTTGAAAGGTGAGAAAAATCAAGCACTCCTCGTACATTTTATCTAGTGTTTTAATTGATTTTATCTGCTACTAACAATAGGTCATGTGGTGTGTTTTAACCATGGGCCTTTAGCTCTTAGCCATTGTCATTATTCAATATCATCCATTAGCTTTACGGTATTAGCCTGCCTGCATTATTTAGCTCGCTCCTCAGACAATGGAAATGACTGAACTTTCTTGACAGAGAAGTCAATCTTCTTTGGAAGTACTGCTACTTGTCAGCAGTACTCTGGCCTTGAGAGATCCTTTTATTGACCCATAAGCATAAATAAATGTGATAAGATTGTTCCATCAACTTTCTATGTTGGGAAAAAGGCCAGATGCTTCATTGGATGTGGCCATTAAGTTGGAAGCAGGAGATTATTTGGTCTAAATCAGTCACTTTTTTGGTTGCTTTTACACAGATTCCCGGGGAGGGGGGGTAGTCCCTGGAGCAGTACAGGAAGAGCAAGAGGATGTATCTCTTACATCATGTCAATTTTTTTCTATCGTTTTCGTCTTGTCAAAAGGAGCTGAGAAAAGCTCTTTTACCTCCACCACAACACAGTTATCTGTCAGTTACTGTCTGTCACATGATGCACACACAAAAAAAAATACACTTGAAAATGGAAGTGTATAGGTCACATTTGTAACTTTGATCCTCTCTGAGCTCTTGGCAGTGTATTTGTGTGAATTTATATTTGATGAATACGTTTCTTAGCCTGAAAGTCTCTCATACATTGACTGGATAAGCATTTGGCTAGCAACTTTGTATTTGGTGCTGGCTTTGCAGTCAGTGACTCACTTTTGAGTGGGTTTCTATGGTAACTTTGCCTGTATGGATAGCCTTTTCTGGAGGAGATTGTGTTTTGGGCTTTAAAGCCAAACAATAAAATAAAATGCCCTACTAATCACCTTCTGGATAAATTGTTTTACTATTGCTAGATGGTGCCATACATTTGGTGCAGAAATAGAAAACGGGCTGTTTGTAGGGACCTCCTTTACTTGCCATGGTGATTTATTAAAAGATAGAATAATGAAAGTAGTGTTTCCAGGCATTTTACCCTCTCTGATAAGGAAAAGGAGACTTCTATTAAGCAGCATCCAGCTTATATTAGATAATTAAAATTATCAGTGAGTACATTTCCTCCTGCATATTGAAGGAAAAATCCATTCTAAAACACAGTCACTCCTTTAAAAAACCCTGTTGGTGATAATGCCTCTAGTGTGTTCATTTTTTATTCCTGCATATAAATCAGAGGATTTAAAAAAAGGAAAGGAAAAAAGGGCATTAGATGTTAGTTTCTAGTATCAGTTAATAAGAAATAAGGTCTCATAAGATTCAACAATCATGCAAGAAAAAAATCCATCATCGAGGCCATTCACATGAGACAGAGATATCCTTTCTCTCCTCTTACAGTAGCTCCAAGTGTTCATGTTGTGTTTTGTATTTGGACATAGTTCTTGTTTCTTCACTGCTGGCAACAACAGATAGCGCTGTGAGCACTGGTGTGTCCGTCCGTGATGGTAACAGCTTGCATTACTCCCAAACGAACAACTCCAGTGAGGCACTTCAGATCACCCAACTGTCCATCACCTTTGCCTGCTTATCAGCTTAGAGTTGCAGGGTGCTGAATTCTATCCAGCACACTGGTTCAGGGATAACATACAACCTGGACAGGCCGTGCTTCATGTCCTTGGATTATGGGAGGAAACCAAAACCCATGAAGAGATGAGGAAAACCTGAATACTCAACTCGCCAGCTGACCCCCAGATTCAAACCCAGGACCTTTTTGCTGCGAGGAGGCAGTGCTAGTAACAGAAGGAGAGAGGTGGTGAAAAAGGAGTCAGAGAAAAGCATATGAAAAGCAGCAAAGGATGCAAGTTGGATTTCAATATGCCATATTTCAGCTTTGCTGTGTATGTCAGTTTTTTTCCTTTTTTTCCTTTTTATTCTATACCAGCCAAGTTGAAACAAAGCATCAAACCACTTAAATGTCTGATTTACCCTTTGATGGAAGCCCGCACATCTTCAGGGAGCAGGCTTTGACTTGAGAGCAGAAGTATTCTCTAGTACATGAGGAGACAGGGGCCAAATGAAGCGGGCTGATTGCTATTCTGTAATGTGGCATTGTGCAGAGAGGAAGACGAGGCCACTGCTGAAAGTGGCAATGGCAAATTGTACTGTATTTTAGCGAAAATCAGTCAATTCGGAGATTTCCTATGAACTAACGGAACAGCAAATGAATGAGAGGATGGATCCATTCTAATCAGACACTTGAACAGGTGAACAAGTGAAAAAGGCATCTGCTTGTATACATGACCTGCATCAAATCACAGAGGTTGAGAAAATTAAGCTATGAAACAGTGGAGGTTTAATTAAACTTGTCTGGAGGCAGAGCTGTTGCAAGCATAAATAATGTTATTGGTTAAATGAACTGGGCAGTAAGTGAAGTTTCTCCTACCCTAAAGCACAAAATAAGCACAATTCATTGTATGTATGCTGCGTGTATATGTGAGGGGTTGACAGTGGAGCCGATCAATACCAATTATTTCACTATGTGCTGAGATTTGTGACTTTAAAAACACACCGTCTAGCCTTTACTCGCACCTCATGCCAAAAAGCAAATGAGAAAAGAAAAAAAAATAGTTTTGACTGAGTTTTATTAAAAGTTGAAAATTTAAGGGGACAATATGCATGTTTTACACAATTCTATTTAAAAAATTGTAGCATTAATTCAAAAGTTAGTTGTCATACTTTTAATGCATTCGTTTGTCTCCCAGCTTGCTCAGGATGAGGGCAGCCCAGTCCGGGGCTTCGGTGTGGTGGAGTATGAGAGTGCAGAGCAGGCAGAGGCTGTGCTGATAGAGATGGACCGAACACTGGTGGGAGGACAGGAGGTCCGTCTGTCACTCTGTACCCCTGGCACTTCAGGGCGAAGTACCCTGGCTGCACTCATCGCCGCCCAGGGTATGGTGAGTATGATGCACACAAGAGCGGCACAGCCCATCATATTACAGGCACATAGCCATGTATACCTCATACAGTGCATTCAGAAAGTGTTCAGACCCTTTATCCCTTATGCTAAAATAAAAAGATATATTTTTTCCCTCATCAATCTACACTCAATACACCATAATGACAAAGTGAAAATAGAATTTTAGAAATGTTTGGAAATGTATTAAAAAAGTAAAAACTGAAACATGACATTGACATAAGTATTCAGACCCTTTGCTGTGACACCTGAAATTTAGCTCAGGGGCCTCCCATTTCTCTTGATCATCTTTGAGATGTTCCTACACCTTGATTGGAGACCATCTGTGGTAAATTCACCTGATTGGACATAATTTGGAAAGACACACATCTGTCTATAAAGGTCTCACAGCTGACAATGCATATCAGAGCAAGAACCAAGCCATGAGGAGGAAGGAACTGCCCGCTCAGAAACAGGATTGTGTCGAGGAACATATCTGGGGAAGGGTACAAAAACAATGCTCCTGCATTGAAGGTTCCCAAGAGCACAGTGGCCTCCATAATTTTTAAATTGAGGAAGTGTGGAACAACCAGGACTCTTCTTAAAACTGGCTGCCAAACTGACCAAGAACCTTATGGTGTGTCTGTCTGAGCTCCAGAGATCCTGTGTTGATATGTGAAAAACGTCCATAAGTGGCAGTAAGAACTTCCTCCTAAGGGAACTTGGACTTTGACCCTATAGATGGACACTTCACGAATAGTACCAGTCGCAGAAGCAGCAAGTGGTTGCAGGAATTAAAGCAGAGCTGAGAAATGTAGCATCTGGCAAGGCAGACAAAGGTTGTGTTAGATATATAGAAACAATAAGTACAGCATGTCGTGCGAGTATGGCAGTACACTCATTGTCTGCTTTAACTAGCAGGCACTTCTGCTGATTTGTAAAGAGCTGTTACAGCACATGTAAAACAATGGTGACAAAATAACATTTGGAAGCAGCATATAAAATAAGTTCCAATTCCACTGAAATGTTAATAGGTAGAATAAAAATAAATAAATAAAAACCCATACATCTCAAATCTGGAAGACAAAACATCAGACTTTCCAGGCTAACAGATGAACACACATATAAGACATTGTGTATAACATTGTCACAGCTACAGCTATATCTAATTATGAAGCCGCCACCAACTGGTTATTCCACATCCAGTGTTGAGGTATACATAGGTTTGACATGGTGCACATGCATGAACACCCCCCCCCCCCAGCTGAAATAGTCTTTGTAGCCGTGGTGTCCCTCCTACACAGTGCTGTGGTAGCAGAGAGGCACTGACATGATAATTATAGTTCTATAGACTGATTGGGCTCCTCCACTGTCTCCTGCTGCCTGAAATAAACCAAACTCACAGCCTGTGACACAGTATGACATTCATACAAACAGACATATATTCAAATAGATACACACCAGCAGACCTACACATAAGGATGCAAATACAAGAGAATCAGTTTCCACAAAAGGAACAGTACTTGTTTATATAACTATGAATTGAGAGTTACATAATTTAGACAGAAAAGTGGGTAAAAAACATTACAGCCTGAGTCTCAATGCTTTTGCAATCAAAAACAATCAGTGCAGCAACATCTTTGCATGTTTATGTAAGGGAGTGAGACAGTGTGGTGATCAGGGTTTTAGATGACTGCTGCACTGGCTCAAAATATGAAACTGCATCTAAAGATGATGCGGTCTTACATTCGAGGATAATACTTAAATGTCCTGATGCATTCTGAACTCGAGTCGTTCTCTCTGTCTCTGTACCTCGGAGACAGAAAAATGGTAAAATTGCAGAGTGCTGCAGGGACTGTTTTTATATGCCAACCTGGAAGTTAGCATCATCCTGGTTTCCTCAACAAAAAACAATGTTTTTTTTTTTGTTTGTTTTTTTTTCCCATTGGCTTTTTGATTATTGCAGAAACTAAGCAAACAAAAGTTTGATGCTTACACGTTTTAATTTTCACAAATGAACACCTCTTTTATTATTCTTGAAGCCTAAATACAATCGCCAGGAGCAAAATTTTAATTATAATTTGGTTGATTTCTTTTTTCAATGTCAGTTGTTACATTGACCTACTCTGTTATTCCAAGTAGCTCTCATTTGCAAGAGTTGGCTTCCTTTCATCTGCTCATACAGTGCGGTATAGTATTATGACCTTCCATCAAGTCCAATTAAGTCTAATAACAGAAAGTTAATAATGGCACTTGTTCACAATGTTGGTAATAATTTGGGATGTTTTTGCATATTTTCTCTTGAGCAGCCTATAAACACAAAATACAGCACTGTTGCTGCTTTCACATGGAAATCTTCAATTGTATTTTCACATGCATTGCAGATTTATGGTTCATTATTAGTTACCCATAGGCAATGGAAAACCATTACAGCCTACTGTTTAACTCACATCTGCTGATAAATATTTCAGATCACACCAATTGAGCTTAGGAAGGGCTACAAATAAAAGTCAGAGCTTATAACTTTGAAATTCCCTGACTCCAACCCTATAAAACCAATTTACACAAAATGTCCTTTATACATTGACTAGCACATCACGTTACATTAACACAGTAAGAATGCTAATTTACTCATTCTTGAATTTAAAACTGCTGCACCATCATTTTTGATGGAAAGTGACAGACAGCTGTGTTCTGATTTTTATTCACAGCTGTTGCAGAATAAGAATTGTCAGGTGCAGTTAAAGGGGTTGTAGCCTTGAGATGGATGGTTTGAAAATTACAGGTTGAAAGGCAGAGCAGTGACGGTCACAGTCCTAATTGCAACGAAGAGGATGAAAAGACACAGAGAGAAAATGTGTTTCTGAATAAATTAGCTGAGGAAGATAAGGCAGACGTGAGGATGAAGGAAGACATGAATTCAGTGAAAGAAAAGGGGGGGATTGATAGAGAAATGGACTAGCAGAGGGAAGGAGAAGGAAGAAGTGGAGAGACAGAAAGCATTTTTAGCCTGAGAGGACTGTGAGGTTACATTAGTACCCTGAGGCTCCTTTAAGATTATTGCAGTGAATGTGAGCAGCCGGTAAAAGAAACATCAGACCTTCAGAAAGAGATCAAGGCCTACTCCTGGCTACAGTTCTCTGAGGCAGTGTAAATGCTGAGAAGCAGATGGCCTCCTCCTCCCTCCTCCTTTCTTCTCCCTCCATCCTTCTCCTTACGTGATACTTCTCACCTTCCCTTCTTCACGGCTTCCTTACCTCCCTGGTGTGTGTGTGTTAGTGTGTGGGTGTGTGGCTGGATTTTGTGCCAGTAGCCAAACAGACTGATGCATGCTGACATTTTCTCCAGCCGAAAGAAAAAGAAATGAGAGAGCATTCCTCCTCCTCCTCCTCCTCCTCCTGTCATTCTCCCCCCTCTCTCTCTCTGCCTTCCCTTGAAAGACGCTGTCAGCTATGACTGGCCTTGTTCAACATAGACACACACATGCACACACACATGCAAACGCCAGTTTTTCTTGCCGTAACACACAAATACACATACTGCATGTATGCACCACACTCTCCTCTTCCTCTCTTGCTGACAGGCTGGAGTCAAACCCACTCCATACCCATCAGTAATGCTCTCTCCTCCGGATGTGACAGAGAGGAAACAAGGTTGACTTGAGCTGTGTCACGCTGTGGCTCAGGGGCAGATGAGGAGGAAATATCACCATACTGCTAATGTTGTTTTAAATAGCTGTATCTTTGGGCCAGTCAGCAAGTACTGCTGTCACACAGTCAGTGCTGAGGAGGATCTACCAGAGAAAACGCTGCTCCATTCGATTTGACGCAGACAAATTCAATAGGATTTCATTTGAGTCTGTTGAATTAAATTTCTGCAGCTTAATGAGTGATTGAATTCATATTTGGGAATGTGCCTTACAGTATGTCTTCCGATTAAACACAAGTCAGCAGAGATCTGTTTAGTTCCAGGAAATTTAGCTCATGTCAAATTAAATATAAGCTTTACTGGTAAAAGGGAAAACACAGAGTATGTCTCTGAAGGTGTTTTATGTGTACTAAGAGAAGAATTAAATGAAACACGCAGCTACAATAACATTGTGAGACATATTAAATGCAAAACATAATGTAAGAAAAAACACAGAACAAGCAGGATCAAACAAAGACCAATACTAAACAAATACTGTACACTACATACTACAATACATAAAGTAGACTGACAGGACCTGCTGGCTGAAAACATTAGTCAATAACTCTACTACCAGTGTGCAGACTCATTAAGACTTATAAACACCTCAGCTGTGAGTGCAAGTGGGGCATCCTGGTAGCTTTGTTGTATGCCATACTCCCCTGATTAACCTCGTTATTTGTCTCTTTACATCAGCTGTGCAATACATGTGAAAATGTCTTAAGAATAATCCTACAAAACTGTGAATAAAAGCAGTAACACTGTAATAAAAGTACCCAAAGACTGTATATGCCCAAACCGTGTAAGCCAATCACAAGTGACGAGATTGAGGCTTGAATTGCTGCACCTTGATCAGAGATCATTTTGAAGTGGCATGTGACTTTGAAGAGACACTTCTAAGCTGTATGAGCTTCACACTTTTGTAAGAATAGAAAATTTGTCCAACGCAGATATTGCAGAGCTGCTCTTTCCTTCACACAGACTCTATATCCCCTTTCATATACAGTATGAAAACTGTAGCACTTCTGTCTTTTTAAAGTTTACATTTCACACATATGTTCACATTATGTATCTTTAAGTCAATCTTCTGTCTCTTCAGGATCAACTCTGCCACATGATCAAGGCAAAGTATTTAAAACCTTAAGAACCTATTTTCTCAATGAGCTTCTTCCTGCAAAGTATTGCACTCTGCACACATTGCTCACTGGTTTGAAGTGGGTGGAGGAAAAAAGAAAAAAAGCTCATGTCACATATTTCTGTACACCAATAAGGATGTAAATGTGATGACAGTTGTGTGGTGGGTTGCTTCGTATGTTGCAACTGAAATCTGCTCTAACCACACCCACACTGTCCTGATGAAGCAGGGATTAGGAAGAGTTTTTGAGTGTTACGCTCTTGTAAATATTTTTCTTTCTCTTAATTTTATTAAAAATACATTTGAAACCATGTTTGAAGTGGCTTTGAAATCGCACTTGGTTTTTCTTGTGACTGGTTTGCACACTGTACTCTACTGTATGTCATATGTAAGGTTATAGTCATAAGATTCTCGTGTGTTACTCACTGTCTGTTTTCTTTTATTCACACCTCAGCCTCAGAATAAAAATGACTCAAGGACAGACATGACTTACAGAGCATGTCTGAAAGGTGGCCTCTACTTTTTTAAGTTTCTGCTTAGCCCCCCCAAACTTCTTGTGCCTTGTTTTTCATATTTTTCATATTTCACCCCTCCCCGCCTCAGTTTCTTTCTTTTTGCCTTTGTCTCACAGATCAGCTCCCCTCTGCTGACATTGCAGACATATTCTGATGATGTAAACTTGTGTAATGATTACCACAGCCATCAGGGGCTCCTAATGACGAGATCAAAACACATACTGTACTGCAGACACATACATCAATACACTCATACACACACAGTCCCACTTTTCTTCCTCTAACTTGTGTATATGTGTGCTGTTTCCTCTCCAGATTCTGAGTAATAGGAAAGGTCTGCTACCAGAACCAAACCTGGCCCAGTTGTTGACCAGCATGACCAACCCTGCTGCCCTGCAGATCCTCATGAGACCGTACCACACTGGGAAAAGAGGAGGTATGACTGTGACAAGTGCTGTTGCATTGAGCATAAATAATCATTTGACTAAATTTCAAGTCCTATAAGTAAACCCTAGAAGTCATATGATATATAAACAGCTTACTTTAATGCGATCTGATTTGTAATCAGCCTATCTACTGCTCTTGAAAAATCTTAAAAGCATTGAATTCAGTTTCCTCAAAAAGAAGATATTATTAAGGCTTAGATTTATGTCTTGAATATTTTTGTCTTGCCTGCTGTAAATGGTAACATTAGTGATGTAGTATTTAATACTGAAACCAAGGTCTCCTACTGCACTGAAGCTTTAGTGTTGTCCTTTACTTTTAAGTTGCTCTGGATCAAAGCATTCACCAAATGAGTAAATGTAATATCATAACTTATGGATGTTGTTAGACAGTAGCTAGGAAGCTCATTGACTTGATGGACAAGTATTGTTTTTTATCACAAACTTAAATTAACAAATTATTTTTTTCTTTTAACTTGTTTGTCTATCCATCAACTTTCTGCTGCTTTTTTGGGTCCCAGCATTTGATGGAGTATGAGACAATGTCCCCCTGGGCACAGACAAGTAAAAGGTCCCCCACCTCTGATAGACCCCCCAGACTGAAAGTCTTTGCATCTTCATGGTCGTTTTGTGTCTCTTTGTGGTTGTTTTGTCTGTCTGTCTTAGTCTTTTAACTGAGCTCTGTGACTTGCCCAGGGGAGCCCTGATCTCTGGGCCTATGCCCCATAGGCCTGTTCAGTAATCGACGCATGGGTCTAGGTTACATTCATGGAATGGAACAATGAAACGACAGCAGTGTGACAGTAAGAAAACAAAAATGATAGGTACATTCAGTGTTGCTCATGAATTGTATCTGACTCAGAGTCCTAACAGACCAAATACAACAAATACCAAATACAAAACATTGAAATTGCAATGATATTATGACACAGTGAAACAAAACGGATAGATATGATAAACACGGTGAATAAAAGCTGTACTTTCCAAGTTCTATATGTCTGTTTATCTCGTTAAATGCCAAAAATATATGATACGAGTATTTTTACATCAATATCTCTCTCACTTGTTTTCTTGCAAAATGTAAAAAAAATAAGGATCGCTCATTTGCTGGCTAACCCTTCATAAAAAAGTGCACTAGACTGTTGACTAACAGTAATATCATGTGTTAGAGGTGTGTCTTTTGAATGTCAGTTGGCATAGTTGTTTATATTTTAGAAGCAGGTGGCTGAGGTGTGCAGCTCATGCTACAGCTCTATATTGTTAAAATGTATTCACTAAGACACGCCCAAGACAAGTTGGAAATGCTTTATTTTACGGGTTCCAAATTTTTTTATCTAACTTGCTTGAAACTTTTCTCATAATTTCCTAAAAAAGTATCTTGTATTTAATGGTTAATTATATTTCCAAGAAAGTCCTACACAATTTGTTACTAATTATAAGGGGAAAAAAAGTTGTATGCAAGTGAAAAATAGTTAGTCAACAGATGTCATTGTCCATCTGCATTTCTTAGAAAGACAAACAAAAATTCGTAATTTCAATTTGTCGTGACTTTGAGCTGCCATACATATTAGTTCTGCTTGGTAATCTGTAAGTATCATTTAATGATGTTTATTCCGAATATTGGTTGAACCTGTAGTTTTCAGCTGCGCTAGAAATTCATTAGTTTTGTGTTTCAAACTGATACAATGATCAACAAATTCAACAAATTTATTTCTACTTAATTTTTCTACAGACTGAAGCTGTGAAATACAGTGACTCAATGTGGCAAGTTTTCTATCCAATCAAGAATTATGAATTTTTGTTTGTCCTTATAGGAAACTCAGACATCTGTTTATGATCCATTTTTCAATTACCTTCTATATGATTTCCTAGTTGTTGTTTTTTTTTTCTTAAAAACTATAATGAGTAGGTACCTGGTAAGTGTAGCAATTAAGACTTTTGTAAGTACCAAACTGCATAGGCCCTTTTTAAACTTATAGTTATTACTCTTGGAAATCCTAGTAAATTACTGCTAAATACCAGCAAATTTTTAGGACGTCATGAGGAAAGTTTCAAGTGAACTAACCGTAAAACTGGGACATGTAAAATGAGGTGTTGCCGACAAACTCTGTTTCACAATGATATAGTGAAGGTTCAGCAAAGTTGGTAAAAGTGCACTGTGGGAAAGTAAAGTACATGAAATTCAAGAGAAAAGAGAATTAGAGAGATTACATTTTACTCTTAATGTTAAGTTTAATCTCAGAAAAAATATGCTACCATAAAACATTTCATTGGAAACCCTACAGAGTTTATAGCTTTTTACAAGTTTTTTTTAGTGTAATTCTCCTGGTAACTTAAAACTAAAAATACTCATCTCAGAATAGCATACTTTTGCCATTTGAGATCAAACTTGCATGTATGCTGCACATTTTGAATAATCTTTAATCTATCTAAATTTAAGGCATGACAGTGTCCTGAACTTGTTCATTTGAGTATTATTTCCACTCCTGAGGGACTTGAGTCATAATCAGATTCACTGTACGAGTCTGTCCCTCTGTTAGGCCCTCTTATATACTGTAATCACTTAGTCGACGGCTTCATTATTTGATGAATGGCTAATCAGGTATTAAAATGAAATCGTATGACATTAGTGGGACAAATGAGAACAGGAAGAAGAGAAGATGGGAGAGGTGGGGGAGCTCTCTTTAAAGAAGAGCAAGCACAATTAAAGTCTAAAATTAGGTCCTTGATTAAATGTTAAACTTTCTCTACCTATTCTGGAGGAAGCTACCATTAGCATTGACGCTTACATTTATTATGACGAGGCCTCGTGATTCAGAGAAGTAACACAGGCACATACAAACCAAAGAGGGGGGGTGTACTGTATGTGTGTAGGAGTAGGGTGACACTCACCTGAAGGTGAGAGACGCCTTGTGAGTAATTTTTTTCTGATATCAGTCCGCAAAATGGAAAACGTTTTCAGGTATGTGAATGTGGGTAAACTTTTCAAAATTTTGGAAACCTATGAGCCACACTAATTAAAATAAATGGCTGTCAGCCAACACAAACTTATTGTTGTTGCCATGGTGATTTGATAAGCAAGAGGATTTATTATTTTGTCTCCACTCATGGAAAAAAGGCTAATTTTCAACAATTGGTTCAATTCAAAGTATTCAACACTAAGAAAGAAAGAAAACCACAAAAGGTTCTGAAATAGTTGTAATAGCGTAGACAGAGGGACACCGTTGTTTATTCATTACTTGGTCCTTTTTGGAAGAAAACACAGTTATTGGTGAACAAACATAAGCAGCTGTAGCCACTTCACTAGATTTCTCACCAACCAGTTATTCTTTTATCATAGCTATGCAGCAACCTAAACACACCTCCAATTAAAGCTTAAAAACAAGTTGGCCTTTGAGGTTTTTACTCAGAGCAGCGGTAAAACTGTAAAAACAGTATTGAACAACAAAGTCATGATAGTGACTACAAATTACAAAAAGATGAAATACCATAAACACCAGTTAGACCAGAGGCAATGTAAAAATGAATAAAAACACTAGCAGGAAAACTGGATTTGCAGAAGTATAGAAAAACTGTAAAAAAGGAAGGAACAAAGTACCATCAATGCAAGATCAACATTTAGGCCAAATAGGAAGCAAAACACACTAATTACTTAAATAAACATACGCGTGAGAGGAAGAGTACAATACATATCCGTTAGCCCGGCAGTTTTTCCTTTTACCAACAACAAGAACAACAGTAGCTACTTATTCCACATTAATGTATCTACAGTACTTCAGTGATAAAGCTACACATAACTCTGACATCAATACACACAATAAGGCTCAACAATACTAAAACACAATAACTCTAAAACCTATCTAGTACAATAGATAGCTCCACATAATTTTATCACCTCTTAGAGAGCTGAAATAGTCAATTAAGTAACAAACATCCCCAACCACAAATAAAAGCAGGATGATTAGCTATCTCCATCAATCTTAATCTCATTTTAAGTTGCATAACCACTACTAGATTTAGCTCAGGTTATCTACTGATTTTAAAAGGTGTATAAAAACCACTGGATTTAGTTTCCTCAAAAAAAAAGGCCTTACATGGTATTTAAGTAATTGTTAATTTGCAAAAGTCTTACATATTTTCTCTTTCCTGCCATAGGTGGTGATGTCAGTTTTTAAAATGTGTTTGTATGTAGTCGCAGGCTGTTAAGCTCGGCAGCAAACACTGTCATTACTGCTAGCTACAGTAGCTAGGAAGCGCATTGTCTTAGAATGGAAGTGTCCTTTTATAACTTACTAATCCTTTTTAATTGATCCATACATCCATCCATCCATCAATTCATTTTTTTACACCACACACCACCTATTTTTCAGTCCTGGCAGCTAACAAGAGGAACAGCAGCTATTAATGATAATGCTAACGCAGACCACACAAAGTTCGATCTACAGTTGGAGTTGGAGAGAAATGAACTGTGTGGGTCCAAAAACATTAATGAACAGCATGGGTTAAAAGCACAGAAGCTTCCTCACAAAATTAAAGTTAGCATGCTGTTTGCCTGCTGGGTACAGACTCACTCATTCTGGTTATTATTTTTGTAACATTAGCACATTTGCTCTTTCCTCAAGATATACCAGACACTGGGTGTATAGCAGATGTGCTTCATTAATGCAAAAACTCCCATTAGAGATGACTGCAGTGTAAACAGGCACAACGTCACTCCTGACAAACTGTTAATACAGGATTTAATTAGTTTATTATTGATTAGCCACGCTCATGAAAAGAGACTCTGAACACCTGTGTAATTTTTTTTTTTTTTTTTTTTCTGAATAATTATAACATGATACATTTTCCATGCAAAGCCACTCTATCAGCTCCTCTATCAGGTGTCACTGAGTTACACACTCAGACTACAAACACATGTCAAACACAGAGCCTGACACAAGTTAGCGATATGCATTAAAGAGCCTCGAACACACAGTAAGAGTCTCAACTGTTTTACCTTAAAACCAGCTTCATAAAATCGATGGCCCTGACCAGACGGGGAATTTTGCTTTGAGCTCACAAGCAGATATAGTGAAGTCATGTCATCGTCCAGTGTATTTTACAGCCTTTTTAGGAATGTTTTCATAACTGCCTCATCAGTACATCGACATACACACTGACTGTACAATATCTCATGAAATTGTGCATTTTACAGATAGTTTTTTACATTTCCTGATGTGAAAAACTGCCAGAGAGGTAAAGGAGCTAGAGACTGTGTCTTTCAGGAAACTGTCAAGAGCATTAAGATTAAATAAAGACAGACTGTTTGAAGAAGTTTGAATTTAGAATTTCTTTGCTTTTGTTTTCTGTATTTTTTTTTTTTTTTTTGATTGAGCTTCTTTTCAATGAAGTCTGCAACATCAAAATGTAATTTAAACTTTGAAAAAGTATGAGGGAGGCAGTTTGCTGTGTGCACGAACATAATATCCCAGTATTGCTTTACTTGTGCTTGTTATAAAATAGTAGGCTGTGTAATTGCTGAAATGTGCTGCAAATGACTGATGGATCAGTTGTTTGACTAATAATTCTGCCTGTGCATGCGTGTTGAGATGATTGATTAATGCGTCAGTGGAAGCAAAATTCAAAAAAGCAAATCACATAGAGGCACTGAGTAATTAATTTATTTTTTTGTTTGTCTGTTTTTTTTTTTTTTTAGGGAAGTACGGGCGTCACACCAGCCTGCCGTTCCTCAGACCTCCTCTCACCACAGCTCTGCTAACACTGGGAAAAGCACACCAGGTCACAACCGTATCAGCATCTGTGTAGGATTTCTTAGTGTGTGTGTGTGTGTGTATATTGATGGGTTTGTTACAGTAATGTCTATTTTTCTTTTTCTTTGCAGAGTGCTATGCTTGGTAATGGACTCGTCCTCCAGAACCTCTTGCATATGCAGCTCGCACAACAACAGCTTCTTCACATCAAAGACAAACGCATCAGTAGCGTAAGACACCTGTTTGTTTGTGTGTGTGTGTGTGTGTGTGTACGAATGATGATTTGCATAGGTTAGTGGGGAGGTTTAAACATAGTTCTTGGCGTGTGCATATGTACTGTTATATTTTTTTCTTCAGAACTAAATGCATAATGACACTAAATAACACCAAAATCATGCAACTTATTTGCTTCGTTTCAGTTTAAAGGAAATTTCCCTCCACATTTTGATTTGCATATTTTCCTTTAAAATGTCTCTAGTGTTTGTTGAAGTGAAAGTTAAGTCACAGTGACTGATCTTTAGAGTCTTTGATGTTGTTTTTGAAACAGGATACTGATCCTTTAGAATCAAGAGACACAGGATACTGTGTATATGAATATGTGTTACTACCAACCTGTTTGGTGTCTATCTTTTCCCTCTTTCTTTATCTCCCTCCTTCGTTCCCTTGTCTACCTTCTTTCTTGTCTATTTTGTTGATAACTTCTGTCTATTTCCTTCTTTCTGTCGGTCATGCTCCTCATCCTCCTGTCGTCTTTCTCTTCCTCAGGTCTCTAGTCTGCTCGGGGACCCGTCCAGGCTGCTGATGCAGAAAGCTTTGTCTCTGCGACCTCCAGGCCTGGTGCCACTGGGGAAAGGCCTCCTGGGCGACTCCCCTACAGGTAAGCAGGGCCAAGTGTCAAATCATTTGTTGTAATTACTGCAAACAAGTGAGGCTACTGTATATTGAAACAATTGTCCTATGCTATGCTTATGCTACGTTTATCATTTACCATTTAGAGGCGTTCAGTTCATGTACAAATTAATACCATAGTCAGTGACTACGAATCTTTGAACTGATCAATATTATTCCAATAAGCAAAGTTATTTGTTATTTCCTCCTCTCAGATATTCTCAGTGTTTTGAGAATATCTGAAAACCTTTAATTAATTTGTGCTGCAATAACTTTTGTGCTGTAAAACAATATGTCACAATGCTGTAAAGCAGTGTGAAAGATTTAATGGTAAATCTAACCAAGTGGCATAATGTTGTATCAAGAGTAAATTTGTAGTTTGTAGTAGCTGTCGAGCTTCTAAGTGTTGACAATCTTATCTCATCTCTTACTGTGGTAATGATTTATTTTTGTTAAAATGATTTTTTTTTTTTTTTTTTTTTTTTTACACCTTTTGAAATTATAAACATACTTGAGGGGATGGTTATGTCTTCTCTACATAGACTAAACTGAGAAATTATCACAATCTTTTTTTGTTGGTGTCAAGGCGGAACAGGGGGGTAAAAGCAATTCACATCCTCATCTCCACCAAAAACAGGACTTTTATCTGCGTCCTTGTTGAATGTTCAAGTCAAAGCCAATTTCCTGCTGATGTTAAGATAAGAGAGCTGTAGAGGTATGTTATTTCTTACCCAACACAGAACATTTTGCTATCAAAAAAAAAAAAGCTAAAAGCTCCTAACTCCAAGATAAGACCACCTGTTTCAAGCAGCAAAGAGAGTACAAATGCCTCAGTATCCCAATTTGTATTTTCTCAGGTATTTCTCACTGTCAGAAAAACAAATTTGTGTGAATTTCTTGCTTGACATGTAGCAGCTGAGAACAGAGTGAAATAATTGGTGTAACGGATGTAAAGGATAGAAGAGGAGGGTGATGTACATGGGAAAGGATATGTAGCTAACCCGCACTTGTACAGTAATATGTTAATGTTAGGTGTCAGGGTTGTCTCTCTGCAGGTGCCTGAATGTCTCACAGTTGTACACTACTGTACGACACATCCCCAGGAAACTGCAGTGCATTTACAATTCAAATATCCAGCTGAGAAAAGCTGTTTTGTTTTAAATGGAAACGATATATCACAGACAGTGTGCGCACAAACAAAAGCAGTTGTGTGTATGTGTGCTGATGTACTTGTGTGTGTGTGTGTGTGTGTGTGTGTGTGTGTGTGTGTGTCTCCCTCTTTTGATTGTGTGTATGAGTTTTCAGTGTCTGTAATGTGAGGCTTTTATCAGTGCATGTGTCTGCTGGGATTGTTGGCTTAAGGCTTGTTAGAGCTGATTGTTTTCTTGTGCTGTTGAGCCCATTTTTCACAGCAATATTGGATTTATAATAAGTGTGATTGTGTATATGTGTGAGTTCATCTTTGTTGTGTATGTGCATCTTTAAATTATGTGCGCCTGTGCTTTTATGTCTCTGTGTTTTTTTGTGTTCGTGTGTATGTATGTGTGTACATATTGTTTATTAAACCCTGGAGTGAGTGAAATATTGGGCGTGTTGCCCAAACTGCTGGGCTGTAAATAAACAGGATGAGTGATGATGAATGAGCTGGAAACTCATTCTCAAATATTACAACTGGCTCTACAGAGACGGGCAGGGCGAGCTCGGTTTCCAGCCGTCTGAGTGATTCGTCTCTGTCCAGAGGAGACAGAGACACTGATGGTCATCTGTAAAAGCCATTTCATGTGTTTATCTGGCATCTCCCCTAGACTTGCTTTCATTTCCCTTCATTTAATTTCCTTCCCTTTACTTTGTTTTTCTATTATGTTTTCTTATGTCTTTCCCATCTTTTGCTTTACCTAATCTTACTTTGTTTCTGTTTTTTCTTTTTCTTTTTTGCTTTTGTTTTCCCTCTCCTTTTCCTACCTTTTCTTTTCTTTTCTTTTCTTTTCTTTCCCTCCCCTTTCTTTGCTCTCCTCTCTGCTTTCCCTTTTCTTTTCTCATCCTTATTTTTTCTTCTCTTTTCTCTTCCTCTGATCTTATCTTTCCCTTCCCTTTGTTTTCTTGTCCTTTCCTCACTTCTCTTCCAATCTCTTCCTGTCTTTTTCTTCTCCTTCCTTTCCTCTCTCTGACAGAGTTGGGCCAGGAGTCAGTGCCAGCATCTACCCACAATGCCACAGTGGTGGTATCAGCAGCAGGTGTGATGCCATACCTTCAGGGTCGAGCAGGAGAACAAAACAGCACACATTCTATCTCCACAACCCCTTCTGCTTCCTCGTCCTCTTCCTCTTCTTCTTCCTCCTCCACCTCCTGTGACAGACAGCCTGCACCTCCTGGGACGATGGTGAGCTCCCATCTGCAGGGACAGAGCTATTCCTTGGGTATAAGTAACTCAGGCCTTGGCCCGCCTCCACCTAAACACCCTGGAGGAGTTTATACATCAACAGGCCAGCACAACAGCGCAGATGGCTGCCCCCTGGCTAGCATGGTGAGCACTGCAAACACAACCTGCATGTATGCGTGCGTGCAAACACACACACAACAAATACACACACCTGTGTATCTTGCTTTATTCTTTGCCCCTTCTGAATCTCTCCATGTGTCATTATCTGTCTCTGCATCTACCAGGTTGGCAGACAATTAACAGCTATTAATAGTCAGCTAATTATTTTATTCCTCTTTCCTCTGTTCATAGTAATCGTAGTGAACTGAATCTTTTGGGCTATTGGCAGGTTTACCTCTTTCAGTTGTAATTTTTGAAACGTTAGGTCCTTGATTTTTAAACAGGTAGACAAAAGAAACTTCTCATGTCTAGCTCGCAACTCAGTTTTTCCAGCTCAAATGACAAACGTCACTGGCAGGTTTTATCAGCTGTGGCTAGCTAGCTAATTAAGCTAACATTAATTTCACAAGTCTGTTTAAAACACTGTCCGACTTTGGCTGACTCAACTGCTTATGGACAGTTGTATTTTGGAGGAGAGTTTTGATGAATGGTCAGTTATGATTTTCACTATTTCCTGATATTTTTTACATTATTATATTTTATATGTTTAAAAAAAAAAAATCAACAGATTCATTGATTTAAAGAATCGCTACTGTCTCTTCCCGCCTCCAACCAATCTGTTTGTCTGTCTCTTTTGGGTATTTATTCCTGCTTTAGCCCCATTGGGTCCCCATCTCATTTAAGCCACACACATCAAGTGAGTGTATGAACAGCCTCAGTCCCTTAAGGGCTCTTCTTTTGGGACATTCACATAATGCACTTCTGTCTCACCCCTATTTACAGATGCAGTATGAGGCTTACCTCAGGTCTACCGCTCTCTTCACCTGTATGAATTTCTGTACGCTGTGAATACACCTCTTTGACGAGGCCTGGTTTAAATAAAGCACTGCTATACTAACAGCATCATCCATAATAAGTCAGTGTACAGAGATAATCACAGCTCTAAAGTTCTTAGGGGAGCTAATTCCAGTCCCAGCGCTGTCTTCTCTAAAGTCTCTCTAATGGAGGGAAAGTGCAATTAACAGAGAGAACAATCCTCAAAGGTTTTCACAGCTTTGTCAGCTCTTCAGCACTTCATCAAAATCTTTACAACTTTATAACTGTATGTTGAAGTTGGTATGTTGGCGACGTAGCTGATAGCACAGGGCATGGTCTAAATCTGAATCTAAATCAAAGTTAAGAAAAAGGATTGAAAGAATACAAGACAGTGGATCTGAGGTTCAAGGGCTGACTGACTGGTAAAAAAATTTGTGATAACACTCACTAAAACACCTGAAAATCTACAGACTGTTAATTTTCTTTGACTTGCAATTCCTTCCAGTGGTACTGTGAATAACACCATTTTATATCTCTTTCTGTCTCTTCAGGTCAGCAGTGGTCAGAGTTCTCTGTTGGGCGATCCTCCGAAAGAGGTCAGACTGCCTTCTAATCCCTACCTGAACTTGGCCAGTGTAATGCCAGGGGTGGTGCTGCAAGGTAAACATACGAACTCGCATAGGCTGTTCTTTCAGCATATAATTTCCTTTATGTTGGGCAATGATACATATTACATGAAAGACCCTCACTTAAAGTTGTTTTTTATTCATTTTTTGTACACAAAACACATTTGTTGTTCACTCAAACTCTTTCATCTCTATTAATGAAAATAATAAGACTACAAAATTGCATGACATGTCAAAGGGATACTCAACCAAACATCTGTCTTTCAAGTGTCAGCTCAGTGCCTCTAAATTTGAACGGTGCTTCTACAAAGTGTGTTGCTTGCTTCTTCGTATAAGGACGGTCAGCTTGAATACAAGGTAGTAAGAATAAATTAGGATTTACATCAAAGAAAAATCATAGTGACGACAGGATGGTGTCCTGTTCAAACCAAAGTACTGAACAAAGAGAGAATCTTTGGAGAAGGGGATTATATTCCAGGAGTGGTTAACTGTTGTTAATCAAATCTGACTACAGCTGTCATACTCCATGAAGGAACAGAGTAGAAACTGTTCAGAGACACGTTTCAAGGGCACAAGCAATGAGTATTTGATAATTATCTAACACACTGTGTTTTCTCCATGGTTCCTCAGGGTCAGTGGGGAGTAAAGCCCAGGGAGGACAGCCTGGCTCTGGGGTGTACAGCAGCTCTGTTGCTCCTGTGGTGTCCCAGGGCTCCAGCTCCTTCTCCCACAGCGCTGCAGCTACAACAACTGCTCCATACAGTACTGATGCCTCCACTGACTACAGCCAGTACAACCAGGCCTACACACAGGTACTGCAGCACAATACAGACACACTACGCAGAGATACAAATAAAGAAATATGGTGATGTGGGTCTGCCTGTTCGCACTTGTATGAAGTGTTACTGGGCCTAAAAATGTGAGAGAAGAGGGATGGTGGCTGAGAAAATGATGGATGGATGGATACATAATGAGTGGATGGACGAGTGCAGCAGTGACAGAGTGAGCTGTAACTAGAAGAGGCAAGGAGGTGGAAGAGATGAGAACGGGTGTGGATATTTGGATAGACAGAATGAGAGAGGATTTGGCAGAGTGCACTGTGCGTCTTCATCTGTCCCTGCTCTCTTCCTCTCGCATAACACTCTGAACAAGTCGTGAAGCCTCCCTACTGGCTGTTTGTCTTTGTCTCACTTTTCCTTCTTTATGCTACTGTTTCTCTCCATCTCTGCTCTCATCGTCCTTATGCCTCCTCCAGCAGCAAGTGACATATCTGATATTTGCAGTGCGACGCAATCACAATTTTAAATGTTAATTACAATCTACTCATCCAAACAAATGAGTCATGATTAGATAACCAATAAAACGGTCGGTTTAATTTGTCCTGAAAGATGTGACAAAGGAGAGGAACAGAGGAGAGCCATCTTCAGGAACAATAGTTAATGAATGAGAAAGGAGGAGACAAATAAGGGAGGCGGCAAAAAACTGAAGACAAGAAAAGCACTGCGCAAACATTCACTTGTCTGCTCCAGTCACTCCTCACCTGATGTTTGTTGCTGTGTGTGTGTCTGTGTGTGTCTGTGTGTGTCTGTGTGTGTCTGTGTGTGTCTATGTGTGTGTCTGTCTCTCACAGGAAGCCATGCAGCAGTGGTACCAGCACTACCAAGCAGCACAAGCTCATACCTACAATGCTGCTGCTCCACAGGACAACACAGCCACAGACTACAGCAAGGAGCACACACAGGTAACCCACATACTAATTTCTAACTGTGTGATTTTACTGTGTGTAATTATTTTCAATTTCTCCAAAACTTTTCCCCCAAAATTTGAACGATTTTTAAGGAGCAGAATGGTTTATATAAATGTTTTGCTTTTATTTTATGTACCTACAGACGTCAAGAAGTCACTTTACAGTCAGGCGGCAACTAACAATTATTTTCATCATCCATTAATCTTGTGATTATTTTGTAATTTAATCATTTTGTGTATAAAATGCCAGAAAATGGTGCACCAAATCTTAATATTTTAAGTACTACTTTTGCAATACTTTTTTGCATAAAAAATTACTAAAATAGTTTTTCAGTTGTCAAAATAGTTGCCAGTTCAGTTTTTGTCAACTAATCAATTAATTGAGTAATTTGCAGTAGTCCTCTGGTAATGAGGTAGCTTTTTGTAAATACAGTTACAAATAACAGTTG
Organism: Seriola dumerili; assembly: GCF_002260705.1. NCBI lineage: Eukaryota > Metazoa > Chordata > Actinopteri > Carangiformes > Carangidae > Seriola > Seriola dumerili. The sequence goes on along the minus strand of NW_019174257.1, from coordinate 8,993,505 downwards.
TATGCAAAAGTTTGGGCACCCCTGGGCAAATAACATTTTGTTGATAGTTGAAGTGAAAATGAAGTAAAAACTTCCCCTGCAGCAAACAGGCATTCAAAATTACCATTCTTCAAATGTTAATGCGCTGTTAGTTTTTGTGCAGTGTGAGGACAGTACAGGTCTCAGGAATGGAAATAATCTACTTTGGGGTTGTGTGGCAGCCAGTGGCACAGGAAGCACTGCACAGTTAGAGGGAAGAATGGATTCCACTAAATATCAGCAAATCCTGGATGCAGAAGTCCTGCAGTCAGACAAGAAAGTGAAAGTGAAAACAGGCCGACTTCTACAACAGGACAATGATCCAAAGCAGAGCTCAAAATCCACCATGAACCACTTCAAGAAAGACGAGCTAAAGCTTTTGGACCTGTAGATCAAACCTGACAATAATCACCCCTAAGCAGACCTTCTTGTGTTCCAGGCTCCACCAGTGTCAACCTACGGGGATTACAGTTCCTACATGCAGGCGGTCACTCAGTACTACTCCCAACCTGCAACAGCCAACCAGGCCTACGCCAGCAAGGTAGACACATGCTGACAACATTAACCTTAATCCAAAAAACAAGTCTTAACCATAAAACAAAAGATGTGTCATCACTTTTCAAAAATGTCTCAGGATCTAAACTCAAATTGGTCCTCACAAAGATAAAAGCTACATGGGCTCACTTCATTTATGTAATGGTAAAACTACAGAGCTCAGCATGTACCAGGGATATTAAGATTTTTTTTTCCTGAAATGATTGAATACAAATTTTGAATTGAACAGTATAAAGATATTGTTAAGGTAAAAGATAGAACAGCGTTATCCACATGAAATGGTCCACAACCTGACACCAAGCAGCACAGGATGGCCAAAATGAAGACAGCATAGTCCTTTTCAGATATGGAATATGTAATATTGCTGGCTTCTTCTGTCTGGTAAAGTGACAGTCAGACATGGGTGACTTTTACTCCAATGTTCCTAACAGCTTTATTCAGACCTCAAAGGACATTTATGGAAAGAGCCAGCATTCTGCTTTTGCTGTTGAAGCCTTAATGACCATCATGAAAATGAAAAATACTCACCATCCTGCTGATTAGACAGTAAATTCTGCTTTTTTATAAATATGAAATAGTGCACGAACACTGAATGACAGAACATTAAGTTGGACTCTTCATTCCTCTCTGCTCACATGCTTTATGTAAAACATTTTGCTGGATATTAATTGATTCATCCACAGAGTGCAGACATACTGTTGAAAAGATTATTACTGTGGTTGTAAGAGGGTTTTTTAAATCTCTTTTGCTCCGGTCACACCAGGATTGTTTTTATTATTTTCCTCCTCAACTTAAAATTGGGTTTTCCAAAGTTTTTCATAGTTTCATTTAACAGATTTTATTTTGTTCATCCATAAGAGATGAAGATGGAGATAATTTCTCTCTCTCTCTCTCTCTCTGCCCATTTAACGTTGTGCTGATTCAGCTTTTATCTGATGGCGTTCAAACTTGTGCCATGATGAAAGTGAATCGGAATTATTACTAGGTTCATGTCTGTCATGTAAAGAGGTGCATGTCTGCAAGGGGCTTAGGAGGGCTGAAATGATATCTAGTGTAGCATTCAAACTAATATTTTCTTTAAGGAGACAAAGAAAAGAACATTAATTTAAGGTAAAAACTTTAAGGAACACGACGTATTAGTTTGAGACAATTAAATACTAATTAATTAGCAGAAGTTATTCATTCCAGCATGTAAATTACTGCTTGATCCATCATATCTGAGGGCTCCATATAAAACAGTGCTCTTTAAAATCTAACTTAAATATTTGAGTGTGTAAATGATCTGAGCTGCAGCCCTCAGAGCAACATGCTGGTATTTACATGGAGTTTGTCTGTGTGTTTATTTGGAGAGGGTGACCTCTCGCTAAGACACTGATACCCTGTTAGAGGGAGCACATCACTCTGCACCCAGCAGCTGATACCAGACATCTCCACAACACCCTGACCAGCCATGTCCTGGCTTATCTGCTGCTATTGGTGTTGTGTGGGTGTGTGTGTGTCCGTGTGTCCGTGTGTGTGTGTGTGTGTTTGTGCGTGTCCGTGTGTGTGCGTGTCCGTGTGTGTGTCCGCACAAGTGTCTTCTTGAAGATGCAGCCGTGGCTCTTGTTTCGTGGAAGAGTTGTATTCTTGTCTGCTGAGCTCACTGTTGGTGAAGAAATTGATATCTTGGAAATAAGAAGAGTCTCTCAGATAAAGTTTCTTCCTGACATCAGACTCAACTGAAAATATGTTGTCATGACATTGTAGCATTTTGTTTTGGTGGGTTTGAAAGAACAACCCCATGAGGTGAATGAGTGATGATGGTTGAGTGTCATCTGTAAACATTGATATATCTAACAATAGCATCTGGGGGGCAGAAAAAGTTAAAATGAATAAGTAAATTTGAACTTTGTGAAATCATGAGCTGCTTTCAACCCTTCAGCAATGATACGCCACCTTGCAATAAAATGGACCCAAAGATTTAGAGGCTTTGGGGACGTTTTCTTTATTGCCTTGTTGATATTATTCCTGTTATGCAGTTTGAAGCTGTTCTATCACTAGACATTTACCTTGTGTTTGCGTGTTTCTTACAGGACGTCGATGTGTGTAAGCCTCTAGGAGTCTCTCTGCATGCAGTCAGTAACGGTGCGGCTCCTCCGCCAGCCGTCCTACCAGCCGCTGCTGTGCTCCCAGCCTACAGCACCCTGCCATTAATGCCTGGCTTCCTCGGGGCGCCGCACCCGGCGGCAGCCACTCCAAACCCTGTCACACACACACACACTGCTGCCACAGACTGGAACACCTACTACTATGTGAGTGAAAACAAATCACAGTCTAATACAAGAAATGACACTTTAAGTACTTCTGTGAGTGGAGTTGGGTGAAAAACCTTCTTGGCTCCTACATTACTGTTCTCACATTTTGAAGTGACAGTCTAGAGTGAGCACGCTCAACCTAAAGTGAAATGACAAAATCCAAACATTTCATATTGCAGCTAAGTGCTCCACGGTTTCCTCTGGAACTTCTGATATTAGTGGGCCCTACTGGTTGTTGACTGCAGGGATCTGTGGGAGGGGATCATTGTTCTTCATGTTGAAATGAAAATAATGTTCAGAACTGTATTTCTGTCAAACAGCAGACTGGATATGTGACTGCTTTGATGAGTCGATGGGCAGGTAGATGAGATTAGCGTATTGTCTGCCCACTTATGTCTATGAGGGACACTGTCTTGCTTGTATATTATGGCGCTAATAGATCAGTGTGTTATATTTCATGTTTGGTGTGGTATTTTTTCTGAGATGTTTGTCCTCATAGTTCAAGGCTGTAAAAACCATTGAGAGAAAAAGAGGAGGAAGAGATTCAGAGTGTGTGTGTGATGGCGTAAGCAGAGAAACAGGATCCAGACGTGTGAGCTAAGCCTCATCTCTAGAAAGATTTACCTTTATTTGTACAGACAGCCTCTGTGGCCTTGTCTCACTGGATATAAGACCTTTAGACTGTTAGCCTGAAACACACACACACACACACCATGTTTGCATTGTTGTCAAATTCCAACTTGTGAGCTTTTCTTCCATTCTCTTTTTCCAGCCACTTTTTCTCAGTTTATCTTCAGTTTTTCATCTGTCAATGTAGTGATGAAAACATAGACATTAAAATTCTCATGGATCATTAGACACCAGAGAAAAGGTTTGATGACCAATTCTGACTGCAGAAACGCTGTCCACTCAAGAAGCAAAGGAAAACCAAATTTAAGATTTTTTGCTTGGGGAAAAGTAATGGAAAGATCTTTTAAGTTGAAATTGCAAGAACGAAACTTGACAACATTTCTTATTAACGGCACATTTTTTATTTCCTCAAATAAAAATGAACATAAATCCATCAAAAAATCTAATTATGGTAATTTACTGTTTTCTTTTCACACAGAGGTATTTTAGTTTTTTTACCCTCTCTATAATGGCAAAAAAATTGAATTTCAATATTAAAATAAATAAGTTGACCCAAATAATAATTAACAATGTATCAAATGACAATGTAAAAACATTGTGAGAATGTGAAGACGTTTGGTCATAGTGATGAACCCTCAGAAGATTACCACCCAAATCCCCAGCTCCCCTCAGCTTTACAGAGATTTATGAGTTTCAGCTGATTGTTTAGCTGTTGGCCCTCAACTCTGCTGTTCTGGTTCACTCATTCTCATAGCATCATAGTCCACCAAAGCAAGCAGATGTTTTCAGGGGGAAAAAAAACCTTCTGTACTAAAACAGCAGATAAACACAGTTACCGATTAGCTGGTGAACAAAGTGGAGCATTTAGCAGCTTAAGATCCAGATATGTCCCTCAGGAGTTGGTGGGAAACAAAGCAAATAGAAGAGTAAATATTGGGCTTAAACCCGTCAGGTGTATGCAAGCATTATTCCAAATGACTGATAATGTGATGGATTTGTTTGTTAAAGAGTTTTCGATATTCAGATCTAAAAACATATCATCTGATTATATTGTATTGTATATTGTATAAGTGTATTGAAAGCAACAAAGACAAGAGAAATGTGTCTAGGAGGAGGAGCAGGATATTTATAGAATTAATGAACCAAATGTTCTTTCTCACTGTTGCAAAATGAAAAACCCTCAAATATCAGTGACAGCTTTATAGCTTCCAACCCTGATTATAGGTAGCAGCCGTCTTGTTCCTTTAACATGCCAGACATTTGTGAACATTTAAAAGAATAGTTTGACATTTTGGGAAAAATGCTTATTCATGTTCTTGCCAAGAGTTAGATGAGAAGATTGATCTCACATATGTCTTAAAGGTAAGGAGGTGGACCTCTCTGTAAGAGGGCAAATAAGTGTGTTCCAAAGTGTCAAACTTTTCCTTAAAGTGCTACGACTTACCCTCTCTTCACTTCTAACTCCCCGTCTCTCTCACTTTTGACTCTTCAGAACCAGACAAGGGGCCATAAGAGAGAGTATCCTCAGTTGGCGGTTCAGGAAGTGACATCATCAGATGGTGCCTACATCGGGCAGCACTCCCAGGGCCTGGGGGGGCAGTACGCCGACTACTTTAAGAGGAAGAGGCTCTAGTATGAACCAAACCACCTTAAAGCCTAAAGCTTATGGAGGAAGGCACAAACAGCGTCTGCTGGATGTCACAGCTCCCTCTTGTGGCCTTTCTCTGGCTGCCATTTTGCATCCCTACAGTAGGTATCGAGTTGAATAGAGTTAGGGTTGCAAATGGCTCAAATTAAAGCAAGCCATAGTGCTCTTTGATCCTGGCACTTATGAACACAAACGAACACACACGCACTCACACACACACACACACACACACACACTCACACACTCACACACTCACACACTCACACCAAAATGGTGTTGCTTTTGTCCTGTTCAAGCCTTAACTCTTAAGATATTGTCTCTCAGTAAATGTGTCAACTGTACTTAACTAATATTAACTTATACATTTTTTCTAGTATAATGTAAACTAAAGTATATTGTATCTGTATGTATAAGCTGCTTTTGTATTTCCAGCCAGGCGACCTGTCCGTCTGCTCAAACTGTCTTAGGACTGGTCTTACAGTCAGAGCTCTTCCTCTGTGACTCCTTTTTTTCAAAAGACAAAATGGTGTTGCACAGTCCCGCTTTGATTCGTCAGTCAAACTGACATCTGTTTGTTCCCGCTTCAGTGTCTTCTCCTATCGTTTTATTGCCCAGATTCCTCTTTTATATCCCCCCGTGGAGGATTAGAATGCGTGTGTAGTACGTGTGTGTGTGTGTGTGTGTGTGTGTGTGTGTGTGTGTGTGTGTGTGTGTGTGTGTGTGTGTGTTGATATGCTGTATCTGTAGGAAGTGTCAGCCATTTCAATCCCAAGGTTGGGAGCACTTCAGGAAAAAAAAGGGCATGAACAAATCAAAGCCCTTAATTGTGGTGACTTACAGAAGCTTCCCTCAATGAATGAACCTTTCTTATAGAGACTGGACAGAAAAGAAAAGGCTTGTGTATATACAGTGTGTAATACAGAATATATAAAGCCATGCGTAACAGACAATATCATATATAATGGACATTTCCCAGCTCTTTTGTGAGCTTATTGTACTACATGAATGAAAGGAAAACATTTATTACATGTCTGATTTTTTTCAATCTATACTGTTATATATTTGTAATATAATAATCCAAGGCGATTCAAGTCATTTTATTGACATTCAATCAGCTGGTATTGACTTAAATGTAGTTATTTGGTTTGGTTTTTAACATTTAAGCCACTCTTCTCGGCTCTCTTCCGGTTGTAACGCAGTGGGCGGTTTTTCAGAAAGAGCTGATTGGTCTGTAACAGGCGCTGTACTTCCATCTCCAGCTGCCAGTAGAACATAAAGGTTTCTGACTCTGTGTGTCCCAAGTCCATACTACATACTTTCAAGCAGGTTTTAGTATGCAGTGTTTTTGCACTTCATGACAGCACATATTTAGCGTGCTGTTGATGCACACTCTTTTCGCTCAGTGGAAGAGTAGGAAATTGAGGAGCTGCTCACAGATAATTCTGGATGGCGGTGAAACAGCTCCAGGAGCACCACAGAAAACAAAAAGTAAAAGTTATATTTTTGTGAAAACACTTAGCTGAATTGGCAGTGACATTCCAAAGTCACAGTTTTATGGCATTTGGGCACATATTGCATCATTTCTTGTTTGTACAAAATGGTAAAATATGCACATTTCTTGTTTAGAAACTAACTGCTAAAACCAGTATACTATGAAGATGACTGTAGTATATCCTGTATAAAATTAGTCTGTAGTGTGGGACTGGGACAGGGTCATTATCATTTGAGAATTGTCAGATTCAGACTTTTTAGCATGAGCATTGTTTTGCTCATCAGATGCTCCTACAGTGTAACACACCTCTGCATGTGATGTTCATGGGCGCTGGGAGAATAATTTCCACACTTTTATGTTTTTAGGGCAAAAAGGAAACTATTGATGATGATTTTCATGTTGCTGGTTTCTTTCCATTGGCACTTATAAAGAAACAAAAAAAATCTGAATATTATCTTTTGCAAAAAAAACCTTGTATTTCTTCTTTTAATCCCGTTTTTATTACTGCCATTATTACTGCTAGTGCACAGGCTGTGAACTGAAATGTCTTTCATGTCCTGAAGGTTTTTATGTTCATTAGGAGAGGGCTTGGCATTTTAATATTACGGTTTGGACATTAGGTTTGTAATGTGCACATGCCTCTTGTCTAACAAACCGGCAATAACTCAAGCTCCTACTACTGTAGAACTGTTTAATGTAAAATGTTTTGCCGTTCACACGGCATTATATTCTCCTGCGTAACAGTAATGGCTCATACCGTTGTTTAGTAAAAGCTCTTTTTTGTATTTTGCTCATAACTATGATTTTATATCACGGAGCAGAGTATTACTTGCGTCGCCATAGCAACCACGCTCACACACTGTGAAAACCAATAGCGGGTGAGATCAGATAAAGTGTACAAATCACATAATAGCTCGTTGTAAACAGGATGTGCATGATATTTACAAGAGTGGAGCATCAGTGGTAATGTAAGAGTGGTGGTGTGCAGGTTCGCTGTTAAATACTCATTAAGCTAAAGGCAATACATCTCCCTCTATGCTCTGTACTGCTATTACAGTATACACACACAAAACACACACACACACCCACACACCCTACCTTCCGGTTTTCCATTACTCCCTTATCTTGACTCTTTTGCTGTTTGCCCTTCATCCAGTTACATGTTTTCTAACTCGTGTTGACTGTGATGTGTTTCATGGTGTCACAGTCCTGCTTTCACTCTGTAGAAATTCATATTTAACATGTAACTAGCACGTGATGGAGCATGGACCCATTAAGGATTTTATCGACGATATAGAGAAAAAGTGAGAACATTTAATGTGCTAAATATTTGCCCAAATACAGACAGGAAGAGGAACGCAAAGCCAAAGCCTTTTTTCAGTTCTTTGTCCTAACATATGTCTGTATGTGTGCACATACTGTCTTTAGCAAAATAACTGTTCTCACATTTGCCGCACTCAATAGCTCCCCTCCTTTTTTCTACATATTAAAACTGAGCTGTCAGGGGAGACTTTCTCCACTGTTTGTGGACTCATGAAGCACATGGACTGATTCCAGTTTAGCCACAAACTCTATCTGTTGTTGTGTTCATGCACTGGCAGCTGACACGTTGAGGGCAGACTTTAAATTTACACAGGTGGTCATGTCCAGCTTTCCCCACTGATCCTAAAAGCTAGAGTTTATGTCAATTGCACACTGGATTGATCCAATATTTAATTTGTAAACACTGTAAAAATTAATCATGTTTAAGTTTTTCTGCCCCATTTTTCTTCAAAATGTCATATAGTTTCTACATAGCATGCCTTTATATTTTCGGTTTCCATTTTATCTGATTGTACAAACTTGCCTTTGCACTGTTGTGGCTTACGTCCTTTCTGACATCTGTATGACTGTGACTTGTCTTGGCTGCGCTTTTTAAAAATGCTTTTATTTTGGTGATTTAGTTTTTCCTATATCAAAATGAAAACAAATTGACAGAGGAATTAGATTTCTTGAAAGCTTGGAGCTACTGTAAAAAGAAATTTATAAATGACTTACAATTTTCAATTTTGCTTCTGTTGAACAAAATAATGACAAAGTTAAGATATTTCTATAACTGATTTCCTTTTAATAATGAGTCCATGATGCTGCACTGTCAGGCTCAAGCATGTTATATGACTAAGTAACTTCCTTCACATTACAGAAAATTCATGGAACAGAAATGATGTAATTTGAAATTAAGCTGTCCCATGAAGTCTATGCTTGTAGTCCAATCTACTTACACTGGACATCTCTGTCTCCACTTGTGGTTTCTGCTCAGAAGCAGGCAGTTCTTTTTCATTGATTTTATTTATTTTACTTTCATTGGCCTGATCTCACCTGATTCAACTGTGACCACGTAGACACATTTTATGGTGACGTGCTCCTCTGCACTAGTTGGCTGTCTGGCCTGGCTCAGAGCCACTGTTTGATTTGCTTCCCGGTATGAGTGGATGAGAAGTGCTCAGCTCTCTCCTCCACCTCTTTAAAAGGCAAGATAGAAAAGTCTGTCTGGCCTGAACACACACTCTCACAGTCTCACAGGCAGAGACAGGACCTCTGTGTTTGTGGACGTGAACAGCTGAGGCAGCAGACTTTAGAAGTCACAGCCTACTTGTCTGTTTTCCCGTCTGTCTGTCTTCCTGTCTGTCTTCCTGTCTGTCTGTTTTCCACTCTGACTGCCTGCCACAATAGATTCAGGTGCTGAAGTCAGTCAACAGATGTGTCAACCTCACCTTCTCTAAAGCCATTACTTTATACAGTATTCTACTGAGGCGTGTGTGTGCATGTATCAAAACCGGATTCAAGTGCTTGTAGAGACAGATTTGCATATGTGAGACGAGTTTTGAGGATGAGTAAATACAGTGTAACTGAAATTTTGAAACCTCATGTAGAGTCGTGTCACTGAACTTGAATGAGCAGCCGTTCACTTGAAAAAATGGACTGAGAGCAGAAGTAACTTTACTGGACTTGTGTCAGCCTGTTAGACCCTGTTTCATAAGTTTTAAATCCATTTTTCAGGTTTGTCTCTGTTCTGAAATCACCTTCCAGTTGCAGGAAAGAAAGTGTGAAATTGTAACTAAATAGCTGTTAATGGTGTTAATGGTCTTGGGCTGCACATCTCGCCTCTAATTAACTGTTAATTGCGCTACGTTCTTTTTAAATCATAGACAGAAAACTGTCCAAATACGGAACACTGCGTGACCTCTTGGTCCGTGACTGACAAGTTATCAGTGTAATTAGCTTGTTAGAACATTTGCCGTCTGTGTAGTGTTAACAGTGTGAAGACAATAACAGGAGGAATATTTGTCTACATATTTACCAGAACAATTCCAAAAGAAGGACAAAAGACATTTATTTGCTTGAACTACAAACTTGATGAATTGATTTGGTCTCTGTAAGGCATCGAATTCTCAGGTTCATATTCCATCAGACAAACGTTCCATTGATTTCTTTTAGAGCTAAGACAATTGGTTGATTATTTGACAGAAAATTAATTGGCTAGTTTTTGGTAGTCAATTAATGCCAAACACTCGCTGGTTCCAGCTTCTCAAATGGGAGGACTTTTTGGCTAATATGATGGATAACAACCAATTTGAATATGTCATAATTGGCATTTTTCGCTATTTTCTAACTTTTTATAGACCCAGCAAATAATCAAGGAAATAATGAGCAGACGAATCAATAATGAAAATAATCGTCTCAGTAGTTGCAGGCCCTGGTTTTCTGTTTTGTTGTGAACGTGGAGAAGCTGCTCTGCGGTGTTTTCACTTCAGGTTGTTCAAAGCTCATCTGGCTCAAGCCAACAGTCTATAGCTGCGGGATTACCTTCACATTGTACTGTTAACCATGTTTGCGTGTTACCATAGCAACAAAAAGCCACATGTTTTTGTTGTTGTTGTGTGGGGCCTTGAAGTTACTTTTGCATTATTTGTGTCGTCTTCTTGACTTTGTATCTGTAGAAACACCTGCACTGTCCTGCCACTTCGATTTCTGAGAAAAATGACGAGAATATTTGATGTTTTTTTTTTTTTTTTCAATTTACTTTGATTTTTGCTTTTCACATGTGCATCACATGTACATCACAACGACACCTATACAAGTAGATTTTATTAACATCAAGTTTTCCTGTACCTTCCACTTTTAGAAAGACATGACAGCCACATACTGTGTGTGCTGGAGCCAGAAACTGTTGGTGAGAGGCACATTTTTACATTATTTCTGTGAAAGTTCAGACTCAGCCAAACAGCTGTAGATGTGAGTTTGCACCAAATAAGAAATTGATGTTCAAAACATGTTCTCACATGTTCACCGCTCTCACACTTTGACCTACAGATTGATTATAGCCTCTATTTGTCACTCAATAGTTTTGAGTCTGAACTTTCTTCCGTTACTGAATTGCGGATAATGAGAGTTGAACTGGTGTTTACTTGGGCTGGTGCTCTGTGTAGTAATTGTAGCTGAGTGTGTGTGTGTGCGCATGTGGAGCTCTCTAAAAATGTACCGCTCCTGGCAGGTAGTGGCAGTAAGGAGAGACAGGCTGAAAGACAGAGGAATGGAAAAACAACTCCAGCTGCCTTCAGCCTGCAGGGATTTTTTTTTTTGTCTTTCTCCTCTTCTTTCTGCTTGCTCAGTGAAGAGTGTTGGTTATGTCTGCCAGAGTCCTGCATCTTGCACGTACCTGTAGAGCTGTCACACACACACACACACACACACACACACACACACACACACACACACACACACACACACACACACACACACACACACACACACACACACACACACCCAAACACACAGGAAATGTCTCTTCTCCTGCTCTGGTATTAGTATCAGATGGACTCTCACAGACCATTTCTCACCTCCACTCTCACAGCTCTCCTAGTGTGATCCAAAACTAGATGAATATGTTATTAAGCTCATGTTTTTTTTCCTTATTATTGTCTTTCCTGTGGAGTAAATTGTCCTTCCTCTCCAATATCAACAGAGAAAACAATCTGTGTCTGCATTTTTACCGCAGGCCAACTGACAAACACCATTCCTCCCCCACTGGTGAAGAGATATCTGACAGCAGTCTAATTGTAGACGCTCGGATACAAACACATAAGGTCACAGTTGGCATCAAACCTCCAAAACTGTCAGTCATGGCATGTTGTGAATGTGGCTTTGTGCAGAATAATCCCACAAAATCTGCATCAATCACATTTATAGGACAAGGCTGATGATATTGTCTATTTTTTCATTGTCAACAAATCCCATGAAAAGACAGAATCCAACAATGGGTTAGTCTGTCTCTGAACGCTTTCTGACTTCCTGTTTCTAACATGATTTTCAGTCCCAAACCCATTTTTCCTATTGAAGACATAAATCTTTAAAGCTGGGTGCTGTAGATTTTAGCAGAGGTTACTCAAATGGGGAAATGAGGCATATTCCGGGGACTATTTTCACCTGCGGATTAATCCACATTTGTGCTTTAGTGAATATTTACAGCAGCAGAACAGTGTTTGTGGGATTGCCTCAAAATAGACTAAAATACCCACATTCAGGTGAGCCGTGGTTCACTGAGGTGTTTAATAGTTTTTGGACATCAGCGCTCTATGGCACAGAACAATAAGATCAATCGGACTTGCCAACACTTGTTAGTAGAATGATGGTTTAGATCTTTTCATATGATTTGTTGTCATTAAGAACAATAGAGAATTACACTAGTTTTCTCTAAGTAAAGTGCCTTTGGGTTACATGAAAGGCACTTTAAATCAAATTTATCATTAACATAATTATCAACATTTTCCAGTCAGTTAAACATCAGTACACACTTTAGTTTCTGTGACTGGTCATACGCCGTGTCCTTGTTCAGGAGCTGCCTCTGTATTGGCATGAAAAAGCTGTCTCCCATGCCAGAGGGCTCAGAGGAATGTGATAGGTTTTTACTCGAATTTGTAGGAAACAACAGGCGTATCCTCAGTGGGCCTGTGTCCCCCCCGAAACCACTGCATGCTTATTTGTTAGTGAGGAACGCAGGTTGTTCTTTTTAATTTATGAGTTTAAGATGTTGATCTGGTGAGCAGTTGTGTGTGTGTGTGAGTGAGGGTGGTCATCAAAACATCCCATGAACTAGATCAATAAAAACAGCTCCTGCAGAATGTAAATCAGAGAATCATTACTGAACTCGAGGTAAAAAATACCACAATGTAAAATGACTCCAATACAAGTAAAAGTTCTTTAAACTTCATATATGTACTTGAGTAAATGTAAGTAAGTAAAAATGTATTTATACAGCACCTTTCACGGATAGAAAAGATACATATTTACATCCCACCACTGATGTCTACACTTATACTTATACTTACACTTATACACTTACACTTCCTAGTATGGAGAATAACATATCGCTGGGAGCTGCACAGATATCGTATCTCTTGATTTTCAGCCACCTTTTGTGGTCTTCCTCCTCTGATGGATTCTGATCAGTTCATGGAGATGGTTTAGTTGTTCACACATGATGGTTTGACCTCTTCCCAGCTGATGATGTGATGGGTTTTGGTCTCTGTGACGCTAGACAGTCTCATTTGGTGGTGGAGCTGGAAACACCTTCACAGGACACAGAATCTGAGTTGGGACACAGCCGATGTGAAATGTGATGACAGTCTTGAAACTTTTTGACGCTTCCCACTTCGCCTGTTTTTTATTTTTTTTCTTGATAACTTGTGCCATCAAGTCAGATTTGTCAAATGATCAGCTTTTCTTCTTTCACCTTCACGTGTCCTAACGTGCAGCATTTTTCTTAATGCATCTTTCTGTCTGGTTCTGCTCCATTTTAACAAAGAACTACATCCAAACGATGGATGTATCATTTTGGACTTGAACTGATGTTGCAATATTATCTTTAAAGCTGCCTCCCACAGTTTGAGTATGACATATAGAATAAAAATTACTCTACAACTGGGGAGATAATTTTTTATGTGTGTTGTCAGTCACCTGTGTAGACGTCAGGCCCTTTTGTTCTACTGAGGAATGTTTTTTGAGCGGTCAGACTGATGGAGAAAAGGTTTTATCTCTTTAGTTTCTGTGCCTCTTGGTGCCACTAAGACGTGACGTCCTCATGATGATTGTACACAATAGGGGCCCGGCTCCCTGAAAATAACAGCACAAATAAAGCCTGCATGTGCACACGAGCTGAAGGATGTTCTTGAATCTCATATAACGTTGGTGATCTTCACCTGTCAGTGAGCCAGCTGCAGTTTGCACCTCAGAGAGTTCAGGATCAATTCTGTTGCTGTGTAAATGCAGTTTATGTTTTTTCTTTTGGTCTTTAGTTGTTAATAGAACTATGATACTCACATGAAAGTCAGTTTCATTTTTTTTAGAGTGTTCATTTAAACCAGAACAGAAAATCTTATTTGGAGTCTTGTGTAGTTTGGTTGTGATTTTTTGTTTGTTTGTAGGATTAACACAAACACGGCTGAATGACTTCAGGTTAAAATCCAGATTTTTCTGTTCTTGTGTAAACGGAGCCTCCTCTAAGCTTAAGTGTGCTGCCATTGGACCAGTATGAAAACTACTTATCAGTGGTGAGGCTGGACTTTGCAATATTGAATGATGAATCACTCATGGTGTGCGTGTGTATGTGTTGATCACAAAGCTTTGCAATACTGAAGTATATCTGATTTTCTGACACTTTAATGGCTGTAGATAAATCTAGATTTGCTGTGCTTCTTGTTTTGTAAAGTTTTTCCTTTTCAAGTATGTGGATTTTCTTCTGACCTGAAATATACTGTAGATTTTGCAAAATTTTATATCACACTGACATTGATATTGTTTTACTGTGAATAAGGTATTTCTAGAGCAATTTTAGCATGCCTACTTAGAACTGTAATATATAGAACAAATTGTTTTCAGTAATAATGATAATAAAAATAATGATGATAATAATAATGATACTGCATTTGGACTGACACACAGAACACAACAAACATTGATTTTATTTATTTTTTCATTGTGTATTTATGGATACTTTTACCTTCCATAATTCATACTTTGGTCTTATATTTTGAAAAATATATTTCTTTTCTCTTATTTTGAGCAGAAGGAATTGTCTTTTACATTCCTAAATAAAATGTGGACTGAAGCTCAACTTTGTCTCCTCGACAGTACTTTTGTTTTTTTCTGCCTACATTCACAGTAAAAGCCGCAGGGCTGCGTTAAACTCAACTGACCATTTCTAAAGTGGTGATACGTGACCAAGCGAGACTTCACAGCTACGCAGCCAATTGAAAACAGAAAAAACCCTCTGCTCAAACGGTATCACATTTACACAGATAAAATACACTTTCCTTGCATATGGGGGAATTAAAAAGAAAATTTTACAAATAAAATGCAAAAATAACTGACTGTCAACAAAAAATATTTTTAGAAACATCAATGCCATCAGTCACACTGACTAATCTTAATCTCTCACTTCAAAAAACCTTCTGAACTTCTTCCACATACAATCCTTTGCTCTCTAGAATATAATGTATAGTATATTGTGTGTGGAGAAGGAGAAGAAAAGTGAAATTATACTGCCCTCAAGTGTCTGTCACAGGTACTTATCTTAATCTCTCACCCCTGAAGCACACATGCTTTTTTTCTTCACTTTTGAAGATTCAGGCAGGATTATCAGTGTGGCTGGTTTTGTTTTCTCTGTGTGTGTGTGTGTTTGTGAGTGAGTGTGTGAGAGAGATATCATGGCAAACTGTGGCCTGGTGACACCACAGAGGCAGCCATGAGCATTTGCCAGGTGCTTGTATGTCTGTGGACAGATTTTATCACAACTGTGTACGATAGTCATCAAACTTATTTGAAACGAATGCTGAGTTCAAAGATGGGTGTGGTCCCATCCACGAGCACTGAGTCCCCATGGTAATGACTGACTGCTCATGGGACGGAACGTCAACATGTTCAGGGGCGTCGCCACTGGTGTGGACTATAGTTATACAGCAGCATTTCTTTCAAAATATAAACTGAACTCCTTCCGAACATTTGACCTCCTACATCTGAAGATTTTACAGAGAGAACAAAACAGAACTTTTTCACTCTTTCTGCAAAATCTAATCCAACTCTGGTGATTTGTGGAGGAGGAGGAGAGTATCAAGCATTAATAGACAGTCATAACCTCAAACTGCTTCTTCACAAAGAAAGAAATACTCGTCAGGTTCGTCACTATCAGTCAGACAGTGATTATTACACATTTAAACAATCTAGGCTGCAAGTAAAGATTAATGTGTGGAATATTTTCTCAATATTGTCAATTAAATGTCTGAAAAAGGGTTAAAAACGTCCTGAAAGTCAAAATAATTTTGTCAAATTGCTGCTTTTGTCAAACCAATAAAATCCCAACTAATGTTACAAAGACAAGACACAGGTAAACAAAATTGAATCAATGAATAAAGAATAACTGGTTATCAAAAAGGTTTCTGATTAATTTTCAGTTGATCGACTAATTGTTTTAACTGTATAATGATGACGACAAAGCAGCGAAAAGGACACCGCTGACCGACTGCTGGCTCTAATTTAATGGCAGTTCTAGGTGACTGTGTCTGCACATCCTGAGCAGAGAATCTAAACATGCATCACAGATCACCCCGCGGCTCCAGAAACTAAAACAGATACAAATAAGGTGATTTTTTTTTTTTTTTTTTCCCTTCTCTCCCCCAGGAGTCCACGAACCAAACAGCAGTGACACAAAAATGCTGGAAACCACATCTTTAGTATCTGTTAATGTCTGTGTTCTGTCCATTCAAGCACTTCTCAACAGGTTTTATCAAGTGATCCACTCAGCGTCTGTCACAAAGACGACCGTCGCACAGCTGTGAGCATTAAACCGGTTTCTCTCTCTGCTCGGTTTCCATCTGTCCAGCCTCGAGTCCGCACTATTATAAGGCTCATTATACACTATATATGAGGGACGAGTCCACATGAGTTTGACACTTCTCACAATGCAGACAGTTACATGTGTTAGATACCCTCGGAAGTCCTTTGGGTAGATATAAGGTCACACTTAGCATGGGCTAAGGCTACAAGGTTTAACAGGATTTACTCATTTCATAACCAATATTCATACAGAAAGGAAATATAACAATAACTGAAAATATTAGCCCAGCAAATAAAAATATAAAAATATATGGAAGGCTAAAATGGTAGTTGATTAGGATTTAAGTCTTTATGTGGGTTTTGTAAGGGTTATATGTGATGAGGCGTGACTGTCTGAAGCTCTGACACTTCAGGACTGTCTCGCAGTAAAAATGAAGCAGCATAAGCAGATGCTGATCTGGGGCCAGTTTTGCCGTTTGCATCTGTTCCCAAGTCCGCATGCAAAAGTCGACTACGCTCCCAGAACCTCAAACAGCTGGAGGTTTATTGAAAGTTGTTTTGTGGTTGGAGCTGCTGCTGCATGTTGGTCAGCTCCTCGATCAGGCGCTTAAAGGTGATTCTCCTGTCAGGCATCTGCTCCCAGCACTTGCGCATCAGGTCGTACACCTGTCAAACACACACTATGTTAGATCACAGGTGGTAAGAAATGTAAAGACAAACCAAGAAATAAGCTGCAAATGTAACGTGTTTTGCGATGTGCTGATAACGGTTCACTCTTTTTTTCGCCCAAATTTAAAATCTGTCTCAACTCCATGGACTATTTTATTAGAGGTAACATGAAGCCAGCAATTAATGTGTCAAAAAAATTCAGCAACATGACATTTAACTGAAGAATGAACAGTCAGGTTTGGCTGATACCTGATCTGCTAATTAAGGTCAATATAGGTGTCAACATCCTTATTTTAAATATGCTTCAAGTCCACAAGATAAATGTCCTCCTGTAGTTTAAGCCCACCAGGAGATTGCCAGCATCACCGGTGACAGAGATTATCAGGATGAAAAATTTTAAAGTATTTTACGAACTTTAAGAATCTAGCTGCTCCATGTTGTAGGGTAACTTAAGTAACTGTGTCACACTCAGCTTTCTCCACTAAGATGATTTCTTAAATGTCGTGTAAATGAGAAACCTGGTTTCCCTGAAACTGGATTTCACCAGCTGGATTTTTCCTGGAGATTGGCCATTGGTACAGAAAACCAAGTTTCTAACAGGCTTTTTACAGGTCAGGTTAGGCTTAGACGTGAGTAAACTAAGAATTAATTACATGTATGGATACATTCTCGTATTTAAAATGATTAAATTCAAAGGCCGAAATTAAAACAAAGTAGCCTCTAGAAGTCTAAATAGGTAAGTCAAATGTCATGATGTGGAAACTCCCACTGTTCTCATTGCTCAGACACGCACACACCAAGAAAAAAAAGTCTGGGAGCAGCATCTTCTGTCACTAATACAATTCAAAGTCTGTTTCCAGCACCTAATATTTGACTGTGTCGTGACTGACCACCTTTCAAAAGCACGGTCATCGAGCAAACCCAAAACTAAAGGATCACTGGTCCAGGTTTACCTCTCCTACCACTGAACATATTCTGTTCTTTAAGATGACAGGTTATCCTGGGATTTGTTAACTTTTAAACTGTCACATTTGACTGATTTCAGGCTCCTTTACACCGCGGTTATCAGGCGTCTGAGACAAAAGCTGACAATCACGAGAAAGGAATAATATGGCATAACGGCGCCTGTCAAACCTCAAACAGTGAAAGACAATGCAGAAAACCTGATATAATATTATGGTAATTATGTTTATTTCATGTAAAACGTGAGGAACATGAAATAAACATTTAAGCATTTGACATTTAAATCACATGCTTCATGTACATCAAGATTTATTCAAATTCATTTTTCACTGCATTTTGGCTTTTTTTGTTGTTTTTTTTACCAACTCATCCAAGCATAAAAATTTTTTTTTGTAATATGTGAAGTTGTTTTCTGAAGTTCTTATGTTTCCACTACTGTACATGAGACGCTTCGAGTCTCTGTGGAGGCCAGACATTTTGACTATTGCTGGTATTGCTTTCCTTTCCTTCTGTAAATAAAGACAATTCTTCAGAAGACATCTAAAAAAAAAATACTTGTGTCCTCGTCATTAATGTGTGTTACTGAGTTAATGTTTGTTACGAGAAGACAGTGTCTTACAGGCTCAGGACAGCTCTCTGGACGTGGCAACCTCCTCCCTTCCTGCAACACCTTCACCAGTCGGATGATGGTCATCTGACCGTGAGTTCGACCAATCATACTGAGGAAGAGCTGTGTGGGTGAGGACAAGGAGAGTTAGAGAGGAAACAACATATTCAATACGGGCTCTATTTTTATTGATATATGAAACATGAAAATAGACTGCAATGAGTACAGAGCTATACAACACAGTCTTTGTGATCCAGATGTAATAGCTTTTCCTATTTCATCGATTTAGCCTGTAACATTCACTTGACCTGTGCATTTCTTTGTTAGTACCTGCCCTCCAGTACTAGTCACAGGTCAGTCAGGATGACAGTGGCAGTTAAAAGCCTGATGTACTGTAAATGAAAGAACCTCATGATAAACTAAGCTCTTATTTATCGGCACAGTTTGGACACAGCTCCTGGCCAAAGACCAACACCATCTGCCACAAATAAATGACTGTGTGTAATGCTGTGATTCATTTCTCTCTTTCTGCGAGACTGGTTCAGTATGTGTTATATGTATTTTTAATGTGTAATCATCATCCAGAAATCAGCAGAGTGCTGCACACTGACCGTCATTGGGCTCTTGGTGGAGTCACAGTAGGTGATGAGCTCGTACATCGTCACCCCGAAGGACCAGACGTCTGAGGCAAGGTAGAACTTACACTGGGTCAGACACTCTGGAGCATACCTGAAAAACATCAAGTGTAAGAGCATGAACTCTTGTTCAATTTAACATACAAACTTTCCCTGTTTTTCTATCACATACAGTATAGTATTACTTAAATATTCAGCTATAATGCATTTTCATATAGTATAATCACACACATCTTCAGACATACTATGATCTGCAATACTGAGAGAAAAGACAACAACAAATTTCCGATGCCCTCTCTCACATTTCATTCCGCTAAGGGAACTTTTACTGTTGTGAAAAATATATTTGCTTAAACCACCAATAATTGATGTTTTGGGCTAACACAAAACTGACATACTTAAATATCAACTTTTAAATTAATATGGCAAAACTTCTTAGCAGACTTCCTAATTTTCATATTAAGCAGCTACAAAACATCATTTATTTGGAGTCGTGTTTCTCACCACCTGGTGAACTAAACTCCAACACTCATCCTCCTTTTAGCTCTGTTTTTTGTCTCTACCAACTCCTGGCTCTTTAGCTGCCAAATACTCCACTATACTATAAAAAACATATTAGAAATATTAAGGGGAAGAGCTTTTGTGGTTGAAAAGTTGTCCATGGAGAATAAAGAATGAATGAAGAAATTATTTGTCGTTACCCTATACCTGCAAAAAATTTATGGATGTTTGATTCAAGAAACTACTACTAATGAAATCATACAGGTGTCCTTAATGACAAATGGACAGACTGTGTTGAATTTTACTTGATGCATATTTTCTAAAAAACACCAAAATACTTTTGGGAAACCAGAAACATGCTAGACTCTCTCAGAGGTCAGTGAACCAAGGTTAGAGTTTATTCTAAATAATCACACTATATTGTAATTTAATTTAAATAGAATCTCTTGTGATTATTCCAGCTCAGATTATACAAACCCAGTGCCTGGTGCTTAACACTACACCACTGTTTCTCTGGTCATTACCCAATTCCTTCAATTCATTTCAGTGCTACCAAGTTCTTTATATTAATTTCCTTTGCTATATGTCACCTGACACCAGAGTCAATTCAATATTCGACTTTTAATTTGCTCCTGAATGGATCATCATTTTTCCATATTTTACAAAGTAATTCTCTCTTCAATTCAAATACTATCTGTCTGCAGTTAATTCATTTTCATTTAATGTCTCCCTCCCTTTTCTATTCCCTCCTTCCTTTTACCAAGTCTTTCTTTTAACAATAGGATCTCAGCTATCATGGTCAGGTCTGAGAGGTTAAAATCTACAGTGAGTTTCTAACGTCCCTGCCCTTGACTCACCAGAAAACGGGGCTGTCGTGGTCGTCCTTGACAGTGTAATATCCATCATTGTCCTTGATGCTCTTGGTGAGGCCGAAGTCTCCGATCTTCACCGTCGTCTCGTTCTCCACCAGTACATTTCTGGCAGCCAGGTCTCGGTGGATGTAATTTTGAGATCCCAAATATTCCATTCCCTGAGAAAAAATAAATAAAAATACACAGGGTCATTATCCACGAGTTCAGAGTGACTGAAATGCAGCCTCTTGGCTTTGTGTTGTTTTGATTGAGCGACTGAAGTCTGGTGGGAGAGGAGCAGCCAGTAACTTGCAGATTCAAACCTGATGCAGCGTCTTTTAATTAAAACAATTCACACTGTTTCACTGATATCTCCATCGTATTTGCTGCAACAATAAAAACTTTTACGTCAACAACACCTCCACAACATTTCTTTTCTGAGATGTTTTTGGCCAGTAACCGTTTGAAGGTTCCTGTTCAACTTTATCAAATCATGTGACAATCACATGACTACTGTTTTGGAATGCAGCTCACCACCAGTATCTACACAGGAAGTGTTAGAACATAAAAAAAAAAAAAAAAGTTAGAGCGTGGCTTATTATTGACAGTAACTACACAGGAGTAAGGTGTTAAACATTAAAGACTGACAGCTGGTGTTTCACTGTGAGTTAAATGTCAACAGGTCTGAGGAAACAGCTCTGAAAACAAACTGTGTTACCTTGCATATCTGGACAGAGTAGCTGAGCAGGGTGCTGAGGTTGGTCTTGCTTTTGTTTCGGGGTAGATACTCCTTCAAACTGCCCAGTGGAAGATACTCCATAATCAGCTTAATGGCCTGACCACCTATAAACATACAGTAATTCATGAGCAGACATAATGCTTTAATATAGAGAGAGAATGTGTGTGAGAGAGAGAGAGAGAGAGAGAGAGAGAGAAAGAGAGTGTGTGTTTGTGTGTGTGTGTGTGTGTGTGTGTGTGTGTGGTGACATCTATCCTTAAAGGCTTGCTCCTCTCTCAGCTGCTCTAAAAGAAACATTTGAAATTTACATCACCAATATGACCAAACGTTTTACTCAGCTTTCTAACTCTGAAATGTATTTACCATGCTTTTATTTTGAATGACTCAGCACCAAAGCCCATGAGAAGGCAGCAACCAGATGTGACATCTCAGGAAGACATTTTAGTGACAACAGTGCAGATCCAACAACACACGTGGGCTTCTACTTGTCTGTTGGTCAGTGTTTATGTGCATCTCTGTGTGTGTACACTCTGTCGATCTTACCTTCCTCTTGGCAAATGCCCTTGTATTTGACAATGTTTTCATGGTAGAGTGCCTTCAGGATGTTGATCTCGCTTGAGAGGTTGTTGCTCTGCTCCTCCCGGTTCTCAGGCTTCAGTGACTTCACTGCCACCGGCTCGCCAGTTCTATCTCCCCTCGGATCATATCGACACAGCTCTACCTTACCAAAGTGGCCCTGCACAAGGAACATGAGAAATTTAAGTTATTTGGACGATCATGTATTAGTTCTGCTCTACATGCGGCGAGAATCGTCTCTCATCGCTGTGTAAATACTTTCAGGTCTGCAAATGCTCTTTGTTCTGTCCACTGTATTTTCTTTAATCCCCAGAGCTCATTTTAGGACATGCATCACCGCAAGAATGCTAATACTCCTTGGGGCATTCTTCTAGTTCTCACAGTACAGAATGCGCTAAAATTGTTTAGTGCATTCTGTTGCACATTAAATTAGATTTAATGTAAAACACTTACCAATGTATCTTAACTAAATGGCCAAGTTGTTTTGTTTGCTTATTTGATCATTCTTATCAATGATAAGATCTGCTGTGCAGAGATAAACAAAGAAGCACGGGAGGAACAGCTTACCTCTCCCAGGTCTCTGATCTTCCTCAGGAATCTCTTTTCAAACACAGTCGGGTCCACCTCTGGTGTAGGTTGGGGTTTGATAGATGGATCTGAGAAATGAAAAAAAGAAAACAAATACATAAACCTGCTGTGTCCTTTCTTCAGCATCAGCTCGCTTGCATCATAGGAAGTCTATTGTGGTTGACAGTGTCAAAGTTTCCACCAGAATTTGGTTATGTAACTGTTCACTTGCTCTGGTTTCGACACAAATGGTTACTTTTACTGTGACATTAGTTATTCAAGCAAATCTCATTCTGTATCACCATCATCAATGATTATAA
This sequence comes from Seriola dumerili, assembly GCF_002260705.1. Classification (NCBI taxonomy): domain Eukaryota; kingdom Metazoa; phylum Chordata; class Actinopteri; order Carangiformes; family Carangidae; genus Seriola; species Seriola dumerili. The sequence continues at coordinate 8,970,570 of NW_019174257.1, read as the reverse complement.
AGTAGTTTATTTAACCTTATTGAGTGATACTTGTAATATACAGGTTTTAGTTAAGGTGGTTTTGTACCTGCCTTGGGATTTTAATAAGAAGATCAAGGGGTAATAAGCTTTAGCTTTAGCTTTAGCAAGACTGCAGTATCCAATTCTGGCCAGCAGGTGGAAGAACAGAGTCTATTAAGTTGCCATGGGGCCCAGCTGAGGGGCAGATCAGTGATAATGCACCCAGTGAACTTCCTCATGAACACGAGTAAACAACCCTCTCTCTCTCTTTGCACTGTTTATGAGCTGCTGCTGCTGCTGCTGCTGCTGCTGCTGGTGCTGCTGGTGCTGCTAGGTGAGATACAAAACATGCAAAACATTCAGGTTGTATTCCAACTGAAAACAACCGCCTTGAATTTCTGAACCTGTACCTGCTTTTATCCTGTTCTGCAGTGTGCATTCCTGGACTGTTCAATTGTATCTTAATGGCTTACATTTCTGCATGCTGTTGAAGCAGGAAAGCTTGACACAAGGGAAATAACAAATCCAGAAACAATTGCTGTCTATGGTTTACTTCACATGTACACCAACCCAATTATACACAATTATGTATGTATACTATATATATATATATATATATATAGTATACATACATAATATATATAAAAATATAAATAAAATTCTCCTAACACATACTTTTTTCCTCTAGCACATCAATGTCTCTGACGATAGCCCTGAAGAAAGGTCTCTTCTTGGGGTCGTAGTTCATGCAGTGGGTCATCAGTTCAGCCAGCTCTCTGCAGTCTGGAGTGGCCAGTTGGCACTCTCTTTCATAAAACCTCTCCTTCTGCTCAGCACAGAGACATGACAATGTGATTATTGATTTGTGTTAGTGGACAAGTCATTAAAAAGAGACAAGGAATATTTGGGATAGCCATCAACTTTGAGGGCATGATGTATGAATGATTATATATATATATATATCTATATATATATAGTAGTATATATATAATATACTTATATACTATATACATATATATCATAATCAATACATGTGTGTGTGTGTTGTGTGTGTGTGTGTGTGTGTGTGTGTGTGTGTGTCTCATACCTCTGTGAGTTTTTTCTCTTTGAGGGGGACCTCTCCATCATAGCAGATCTCCCACAGGGTGGTACCAAAGCCCCACTTGTCGGCTGCAATACTCAGGGCAGACGAGCTCTTCACACACTCCGGAGAGATCCATGGGATACGATGCACACACTCTGGAGAGGCCAACAAAGTCAGAATTTAGCAACAGTGAAACAATTAAACACAGATTTGTTAAAGTCCTGTGGCGTCTACTCAAAACTATTTGGCTTAGTGAGCTGAAGGAGATACACTGGCTCAAATAATTAGGGCAAATTTTTTTTTAAGGTGTTCTGAATTGTGATGGTTTGACAGCACCAGTGTGAAGATGAGTGATGATCTCCTCAAAGACAAATCATGCCCCTCACAGTGTAATCATAGGAAATAATATCTTAACCTTTCGAACAAGCAAAGAAAATAAGTACTTCTTACACACAAATGGTGATTTGTGTCTTCTCATACATACATATATATATTCTTCATACATGGTTACACTTTATTTTCTGAAGATCGTTATTCTCTTTCTACATACTTAAGCTTGTAATGTAATATTGTGACAAGTCTACATATACAACAGTGATTAAATATTACAAGAGAGAGATCCCGTCTCTGCTGAATGTGTAAACAAGCGAAAGTTTGCTAACAAATGTGCCATATTAGCTTAAAAGATATGTCAGAGTCCTTTGCATAACTTGTTTCTGATGCCCAAAAACCGTAATTACAGGTTTTAGTAGTAGTAGTAGTGCTAATTTTTTAAGTGGGAAAATATGATCCATATGATCACTTTGACCACAAGCAGACAAAATCTCCATGCTAAACACTTATGTCAAAGCACTGTTTGGGAGTAACCATAATCCAAACACCAACAGTAACATACTGTGCAGCTCTGACAGGGCGACTGGGAGGGTATTTGGCTTAAAATGTTGAGCTGCCTCCACTGCATCTAAAAGGCATTGGCATCGGCTGACTGAAATATATCACTGACTGGAAGAAAAGGCGAATCTCCACGGTTGGCTTTTTGGCTCCAGAAATCCATAACATCAGATGAGGGGTGTGTGTTACCAAGTGCATGCACCTCTGACTGGAACACAGAATGAATGACTGGAGGGAAACAGGATGAAGAGTAAAGAGGGAGAGAAGCAGTTAAGGGGCTGAATGGAGACTGGAATGGGAGTGGGAAAAGAGATAAGTGGGTGTAAGGGGAAGAAAGAAGGACAACAGAAAGAGCCAAAAGAAAGAAAGTGATGAAGTGATGCATAGATTGGAGGGTTTGAGGAAAGCAATCAGAGATTGCTGGGAAGAAAGGGAGTGTTCCCAGTGGGTTTCTGAGCACTTTATCCACTATGTGTTCAATCAAATCTATGTATGAGGCCATCGATGTGTAACTGGAAGACCGGTTGATAGGCAATGTGAAGAAGACAGAAGAAGAGTTCTGGGAACCGAGAGCGAGAGAGGCATATTCCCAAGAGTGTGCAGCAATGGACATTTGCACAGAAACATTTCCAGTCCGTCCTGTGGTTTGCTGATGCAACCACACTGTGTTATATCACACAACTTCTGGCTCTAATAGGCAAACAGAAACATGAAGCGGCCATTTGAGGGGAACTGTGCAATCTGAGAAATGTCCTTGTTGTGTTGTCTTCCCTGAACTTAGATCTAGTTTTTACAAACCAAATTACAGACTGAGAGGGAAATATAATTGATTTTGTGACAAATATCATTCCTATCACTATTTGCTTGATCCAAAATGTTCTTTTCCTTCTATTTTATTTTTTATTGAGTTTTTCTGCATTCTGCATTCTGCAGTCCATCACAGTCATGTTCGAACTTGGCCATAATTTTGATGTCAACTAAACACCTTTAAAGTTTAGTCTTTCTCATACAGTTGTGACGCTATCGCTGTGACATTTGTCCACAAACAGAGACATATAAACACCTAAGTATTCAGAACAGCCTTTGTGGTAATTTCCACAACATTAGATGTCTCCATGATCACATTTTGCCACGATGACAGACAGCCAGACTCAGTATCTCTGAGAAGTGCATAAAGGAAGTTACAACACGCATATTATTAGTTCATACAGGTAAAAGCATGAAGCATATTTTGACATTACTTTGTTGTGGCTAGTCATCAGACTCATGTGATCAAGTCTCAACGGTAGTGTTTTCCACACAGTGTGTGGCATGGCCAAAATAGTTTCAAATATTTAATGAAGTTGTAAATTAGTTTTAATTGACCTTACAGCCAATTTTGTATCTTTGGACTTTTAGTTAGCTCTCAGAATTTATTTGAATCAACTAACCAATCAATTGTCCAAATTATTTGAGTTTAACTTTATCACATATACTGCATGTGTTCTCCTTTTAGTTTTACTTTCATTTACAACTGATTCATTAAGAAAATGGAAGCTATTGGGAAATTTTCCATGGGCAGCTATTTTACAGTCACTTAGGTTTCACTTTTAGTAACAGTGAAACAGGGTGTGTGTGTGTGTGTGTGTGTGTGTGTGTGTGTGTGTGTGTGTGTGTGTGTGTGTGTGTGTGTGTGTGTGTGTTTTGTTTCTCACCCTCTCTGGTCAGTACTGTGATTGGTATTCCTGGGTCGCTGAGCTTGATGAAAGGTCCTCCTTCATCGGTGCCCAGTCCGTCTCTGGCAAGCAGGATGTTCTTAGCACACACAAATCCATGGACCAGCTTTTTGTCCTCCTACAAACACAGAGACAAACACATATAATAAAACAAATGTATTAGTGCATAATCATGAGGGCATATTTTCAGATTATGTTGAACATTGTGCAGGTAATGCCATCACTGTAAACTACACTTCCTCGGTTAAATCCCTATAATTTGTTTGTGTGTATTTGTGCTTTCCTCGCTTACCAAGTAGCTTAGAGCTGAGGCCAACTGCTTGGCCACCTGGAACTTCCATGGTGTGCTGAGTTGACTCTGTTGTCTCCTCATAAACAGGTCCAGTGGTCCGAGTTGGACAAACTCCTCCACCATGATATCTTGTGACACAAAAAAAGGTTAAGACACGGCACCACATTCACATACACTCATGTGCCTATACTCTGCCTGTAATTTCCACTTACTCTCCAGGTGGCGGACACATACTCCATACAGCAGCACTATGTGTTTGTGGGACACTTGTCGCATCATGCTGGCTGTTTCGAAGAAGGCCTGTCAACACAAACACAAAGATGACTCCAGACATGGCACATTTCAAACACTGTTAGAATTTAAGATTTTGAAGAGGCTCGTTGATAATGTCAGTGTTAACTATGGTTAGAGGGTACAGAATGGATGTACTCAAAGTCCTCATTAGATCAGGTGTGTAAGGATGAACTGTATCTGTGAGTGTGTCTCACCAAGGAGATGTCCCTGTGTCCAGAACCCAGCACCTTCAGGACCACCTTGAATTCCTGGAAGGATGAGTAACCTGCATCCTCGTCCTCCTCACTTTTCACCCTCAGTGTGCCTGAGTAAATGTTGGTTCTTGTGCCCAGGCCAAGGTGCTCCTCCTGGTTCACACAGCAGGGAGCACAGAAAGCAGAGTGTTGTGTAAAATACCTACATCCAGAATCCAAACTATGGCTACTATAAGAACAGGGTTTCTGCAGCCAAATTACAAACTTTTAACAAATTCCACAGTTATGAAGATTCTGAAACTATTGTTAAATACATTTTCTGTCTAGAGGAACCCATAGTTAAAGTTTGTTTATTCCTTGTAAGCCATATCTGCTTGTGCATGCTTAAAATGAAAAGACAAGTACTTATAGGCAGACAGAAATAAATTCAGATATGTGATGTAGATGTGCAAATATGCAAACTAATAAACCAGTCCTGCAATAAATCTTCCTTTATGAAGCTTATCATGTTCAGTCTTTGTTGAAACTGTATTAAACAGATGTTAACTCAATACAGTTCAACAGCGCCACAAACTACGACCTCCAAAATCATCATACAGGTGAATCAACGGCTGTTTAATGATAACATTCATGAAGGAAGATCTATTGCAGGACTGCATTACACAGCAGTCGTTTCAGCTTAGTGTTTCAAATAAGCTAACAACTGAGTTTAAATATAACTCAACTTGTATACTTGTATAACTTGTATATATTGGGACTTTACTTTGTGGTACTCTTGGAAAAGGCTACATTTATTCAAATTGTTTCATATTTGTTCAATATTTTGTCACCCTCATTTATATATACAAAACATGCAGCACACTGGAAGCTTAAACTGCAATGTTAAAAATGCATTGGCAATCATTTAAAACTTTTTAATATATTATATGGACTTACTTTTTCATTATTTATTTTGAGAATTTTACATCTTACATTTTGACATGTATTTACATCCTGTAACGTCATTATAAGAACTGCATTGCTGTTGCAACATGTGAGACAGACATGAAGTTGAGAAGGCGTACCTGTTCAATCTCCTCCTTGAGAATGCGATGGAAGCTGAGCTGACTCTCCTCTATGGGTGTCTGAGGGGCCTGTGCTCTTTCTTTAGTGACCACCAGCAGGTTAGAAACCTCTGCAGCACAAACACAAGCACAGTCACTTTTAAAAGAGCATCATACTGGGATCTTTATACACTGCTCAAAAAATTAAGGGAACACTTAATCATCACAGTATAACACCAAGTCAGCTAAACTTCAGGGATATCAATCTGTCCATTTACAAGCACAAGTGATTGTGAATCAATTTCACCTGCTTTGGTGCAAATAATAATGATAAGAGATGCAATGGAGAGGCAAAAGCAAGACAACCCCTAAAAAGGGTATGGTTTTGCATGTGGTTTTGCTCTCTCCTATCCTTCCTGACTGATTCTTCTCTAGTTTTGTGTTTTGCTAGTGTCCTTGTCAGTACTGGTAACATGAGGCTACCAGCAGTGACAAGGATGGTGGGTCAGTGATGGTCCGGGGAGGCATATCCTTGGAGGGCCGCTCAGACCTCTATGTCATAGCCAACAGTACCCTGACTGCTGTTAGGTACCGGGATGAAATCCTCAGAGCGATTGTCAGACCTTACACTGGTGCAGTAGGCCCTGGGTTCCTCCTGGTACAGGACAATGCACAGCCTCATGTGGCCAGAGTGTGTAGGCAGTTCCTGGATGACGAAGGCATTGATGCCATTGACTGGCTCTCACGTTCCCCTGACCTAAATCCAATTGAGCACCTATAGGATGTTATGTATCGGTGCATCCAACGCTGCCAAGTACTGCCACAGACTGTCCAGGAGCTCACTGATGCCCTCATCCAGGTCTGGGAGGAGATCCCCCAGGACACCATCCGCCAACTCATCAGGAGCATGCTCAGACGTTGTTCGGAGTGCATCGGGCACACGGAGGCCTCACACACTATGTCACATTATGAGTTACCATAATGAAATTCACACAAGTTGGATCAGCCTGTGATTTCAATTTTTCACTTTGACTTTCGGTGTGATTGTGAATCCAGCCCTCAATGGGTTGATGATTTTGGTTTCCATCGACCGTGGTTACGTCAATTTGTTCTCAATAAATTATACAATGTACATCAGTAAAGATTTTCAACCTGAATAATTTGTTCATCAAGATCCGATGTTTGATTTAAATGTTCCCTTAATTTTTTTTGAGCAGAGTATGAAGTTGTATATGCTACAGGTGTATATTTACATAACTGCTGACCATTGTTAAAAGTAATTAGTGTTTTAGATTCTTCTGTTTAATCAACCTGCAGAGACTTGGTGATTGTGTTAGGTAATCCCTCACAGAGAATGTCACACCAGCTTGTATTGTTGTTAAGGTAATGTTTCGATTGATTTGAAAAGTCTGCAGTGCATTCACACCACAACAATGAACTCTGAGAACAATAAAAGCTATAATGATAATAAATGTTGTTTGTAGTAAGGTAAATTTGGGTTGAAGCGTGTTTCGCAGCACCCAACAATGCCACAAATGTATGGGACTTCATATATGCACTGGTGTTCAGCATGAAAGCAAAACCGTGCTTACATGTGGTAAAACAAGCACTCAACAATTACGTCAATGTGGCAATGATGTGAACAGCTATTCAGGTTAGGTTACCAGACTGATTCAGTTTATTTTTTGTATATACAGAGCAATGTGTGGGAGGACAAACTTAAAATGGGACTGTGCCTGTTACCATACTATATGTGCATGTGGGTCTGTGCCTGTGTGTCTGTGGGTGTCTAATGTTGTGACAAAACCAGCACGCTGTGGTTTCAGGGAGACAGAGAAAAAAAAAAAAAAAAAAAAAAAAAAAAAAAAAGAGTATCTGCACTCAATCAGCTTCACCCTACATTCACCGTTAAAGATTGTTATAGAGCAATGTTCCGTGACATGAAATCTGTGTTTTTATGCAAAAGCCAAACATAACATGCAACCACAGCTACCATCCAATATTACATATCACACTGCACACAATCCTTAACAATTTGACCTAATTAAATCAAACCTTTATCATTTAGTCTGAGTTTAAGACTTGCCAACATTCAAACCTTGCTTATGTCAAAAACCCAAATTCTAGAAAAACATGTACAAATTCCAGTCCACTCTCAAACCATGCAGTCCGTCTTTCATCCATCTGCCATTATATATTTATTTTACAATGTTTTCAAGAGATCAAAACCATGCACCGGATCAAAAGAACAATAAGTAAAAGCAAACTGTTTCTATCTTATTTGGGGATGTAGGCATACCAAGTATTATTTGCTATTGTGGGAGCATGGATATTGCATAGCATCATAAATATTTGAACAGGAACAATAACACAGCACTATTATCTTTCTCTAAAGCAGATATAAGCCAAACTCTAAACCAAAACAACTGTGCATATAATAATCAACACCACACAACCCGAGACAAACATAAACAGCTCAACACATCCATTCGTGCATGCATACATGACTCCACCTTTCCCTAAGTGAAGTAAACACAAGAGTGCTAGTTTGGCTCCGGAAACCCACATTTACAACTCTCTTCCTCCGTGACACCATTTCACACAGACACACAGACACACACTTATTGTTCCTGCCAGCACTGGTTCAGTTACCCTCAGCTAGTGGGGGATACAAGTGCACAGACTTACACTCCACTCAAAATTTTGTATGGAGGCAAAGCTTTGTCTCACAGACCTCTACAGGTTGAAAGGTTCAAATCTATTGCACTTCTGACCCCACCCAACATCACTGTTAGGTGTGGTCTGTTGTACTTGTTACCACACCCAGCTGTGATGTAGCTCTGCACAAAGGAGTGCAAAGTGAAGTGTTGTACTGCACAGACAGAGGGTGCAGAGACTACTAGATGCCAAGCAGAATTTTCAGCCTGCTGTGGCATTTATCACTGTCATGTCAGCTTTCATATGGACATTTTTACTATTTACTAATGACGCAACTTGCTGTAAACCAGTAAAAAATTCTTGAAATAAGTTTGTGTGTGGCGCTCACCCTTTCATTTCCAAATCTTTTATTTTACTGCATACCCTGTGTTGATAACAACTGTTGGCTCTGGCTAGCTAATATAACACAGCACAAAAGCTCCGAGTCAAACAAGTAATAAATAACTGAAAATGTTAGAAACGGCCACCAGATATACTCATTTCCGATTTATTATATTGATTAGCTTTATCTTCTCTAAACTCCATTATTGCTGTTGCTCTGCAGTATCTTGTAATATATGGACTGCAAATTACTTGAGTGTTTTTTCATTTTTCAATCTGAATAGAAAGAAACAAACTGAGCGGGAACGCATATGGTATGTTTTAGAGAAATACAACAGTTGTGCTGTCAGTCAGCCCTTTTGTCTTTAATTACTTAAAGCCCTTTAAATGCATGGCTCAACTCAGAATGATGGTCTGTGCTCAGAAAATCTGAGGTACTGTGTGTGTCTGTTCATTTGAGTATTGGACATTATTGCATGTGCCTTTGAGTAGATCACTTTTCTGCATTAAGATTACCTCTAGGCTGTGGGGGGCAGCAGCGGACCAGCTGGAACTGGAGGTTGTCGGTGCGAAGACTCTGGCCCTCCAGGTGCTCCAGCAGCTCCCTGAGAGTGGGCCGCAATGTATCAGTGCCGTACAGACGGTACCCATCAGAAGCCACTTCAATTTGGAAGTTCTTATAGTGGCGCACAGGACGAGACTCCCTCAGGTCAATCTGGTTGGAGAAAGAGGGGAAAAGCGAGAATAGTTTAAAAAAATGAAACAATGATAAAACAGAGTGGGAGGTCAAAGGTGAAACTGAAGTGAAGACAGTTTAAGTTTAGCAGAGAACAGATGAAAACAGCTGAGTGGTACATGAAATGTGGAAGAGTTAGGAAGAACAGAGAGAGTGTGAGCATGAAAGGAAAATAGTAAACAGTGGCTATTTAGCAAAGACCCAGTGAGTCTGCTTTGTGAATGAGTTTGTGCAAGTGTTTCCTCCCATGCTGACTCATAACGCTACAGTGCACTGTAGAGACACGTCTTAATCTAAGCACCCTCTAATCCAATATAAAATAAACTATACAATATTTGGTTTGTTGCTTCTGTGTGAGTCATGCCCTCTGAACACAAGGCCTCTCAAGTGCATCCACTGGGATGCCTGTCATTACCTGTGGTAATGTACAGGATTCATTCCTATTGTATTTCACTATAGCCACAAAGCACTGCTCCATGTCCATAAGACTCACTTCCTGGCATGAGACCATGAGGACAGATTTCTTAAGATGTTCTCATCTTACATCAGTTTTCCCTAAAACATTTGTATGAGAGTGGCCCATAGTAATTTAACAGCCACAACAACAATAGGGGTGGGTTTGATTTCAACAGCTGCGGCACCTTCCTGGAATAATATTTCAGTTTAATTATATTAAAATTTTCAAACAGTTTTGGCTGGTGACCAGTGGTAATATTTGTATTTGTTTGCACTCTGAAAAAAGTTAAGTCTACCTCAGTGCAGACCACAGTGATGATGATGTACTGGTAGTCGGTGCAGCTCCAGCGCAAGATGTAGGTGCCCTCCTCGTTGCCCTCTTGACGCAGCTTGTGGATAGCATATTCCGTACTGGAGAAAGTAAAACACAATAAATGGAAGTATTAGTTTGGTTTTTATCAAAAGTAGATTGAAGGTTTTAAGAGAGTTGAGCTACAAAATGATTGCTGACAAATTGATTGATGACTACACTAGTTTATCAGGAGCAGTAACAAAAACAACATTTAGACAAACCATGCTACATGCTACAATGAAAAGTTCTGTTGGTTAACTATGAGGATGACAATAACCTTTATCAAAAAACCTTCACTTAGGCTGACTTTAAAAAGCTGAGAGTGATCTCTGTGCAGGGGGAGGTAGAGGCCAGGTAGGGTAAAACCAAATACAAATTAAAAGCAGTTACAGATAGTTTATAATGGATGTGTGTATCTAAAAAGACCACCTGTGTCTAGCAAAATTGCATTTTTTAACAGAGACATGCTCACACACACACATCCCAGCAATAAAGCTGCAAGTACAAACCAGATGGGTCCATGGCAGCCATCGTGGATGTTGTGCACCACTGAAGCAGGGGCCACCTCCTTGCACAGGTAGTGGTGGGCATCCACTGTCAGCCTGAAGTACCCGTCCACAAGGGCTGCAAAGGACAGAGCCTCAGCACGAGAAACCATTTGCATCTCCTGAAAAGAGAAAAGACCGGGGAAGTCAGATCAAGAGACAGAGGGAGACAAGATGTGATCAGAGTAGCAGCTATTATAAAGCCGCAATACTCCTGAGGCCTATCTGAAAGAGCTGTGATGTATTACAAAACTAAATCCCATTTTCAAATGAAGGTTTATATCACCATTAGTAATGACTAATGGCATGCAGGAGGAGACAGCTGTGCTTCAACAAGTTAATGTTCCCATTGGTCACATTAACTTGGAGAAGAAATAGAGGCACTAGCCCAGGTTGTTTAAATTACTGATAAAGAGTGATCATATTATGGCTGTACTAAGACACATGGTATTTACTGTGAGTGACGAGAAGGTCATTGTAACAATGAAGCCACAGGAACTTTGTACAATCAATCATCTTCAAAGTAATATTTTAAATACCAAAACATTTAGAAAATGTTTGTGTTCGAGTGCAAATTCTGGTGTTAATTATGTACGAATGTAGAAATTGACAATTGATGCAGTTACACCCTGTGTTTGAAAAGACAACTGTTCAAAATAAACATGTAAAGTCCAGCTGAGGTAAGGAAAAGGATTCAGGTCTAACTGACATTACAGAGGTTGATCCCACATGAACTACAGTGCACTTTGATTTGTTTGCCTGTCTGTCTCACCATCCTCTTGTTGTCCTGTCTATAGATGGTGACCGTTGCCTCTTTGATGACAGTGTGTGTGATCTCATGGAAGTCACAGAACACCACCCAGCCTTCTTTTGTCTCTTTGTTTTTGTCATTTTCCTGTTTTCTTTCATTTTCTTTCTCTGTTTTCAGTTTGTTCTTCTTTGACTTGCCCTTTTCTTTGGAGACCACCTAATTTAAAGATAAACATAGCAGACATACACACAAGTTATACAAGAAAAAAAATCATGAATATTATAACATGAATATAAGAGATATGTCTGTCACTGAAAGTTCACTACTGTGAAACTAGACATCCCTGAGGTATTACTCAAACACTGTTTCACTCACTGCAGCAGGCTTCTTCCGCCAGGAAATGCCAGTGGTACCAGTAACCAGGACTTGCATGTCGCCGCTTGCCTCCATGTTCTGACTCTGGCTCTGGCTTTGCCCTTGGCTCTGGCTGTACCCTAGAAAGAGCAAGCAAACATTATATCGCAGCAGTTACACATCAAGACTAAATATTTTAATGCTTAATGGTTTTAATGTTTTTGGAAAATCTGGCAGTGATTATTAAGCAACGGGTCAAATCAAGGTCTTATTGGCTATGGTTACTGTATGTTTACATTGAAAGAAGATTCTGATCTTAAATAGGTTACTCAAACCATCCAGTTCTGCATCAGTGCTTGAAAACTTCACGGACTGGTTAGAATCATCAAGGGTCTGGTCTACTATGTGATAAGTGGGTTGGTGTGACATGTAAACATCTTTTTTCTTTCACTTTTGGTTTTCACCATCTGCACTAAGTCACACAATGTTTTTGGTATATTTGGTGTGTCAACAATGTTCAAACTCAGTTTTTTAGAACTGTGGTTGGGACCCTGCAGGTAAACATACCAAAACTAACCACTATCACTTAATCGCTATAATCCAATACGTGTTATTTGTGACAGACATTGCAAGAGGAATATAAAAACACATTAACTCAGTTTTGTGGTAGAGTAGCAACTACATTTTGTCACATCATGCCAATAATGATCATTTTATCAACCTCCCTCTCTTGATTTGCCACAACAGTTTTTCCCCACTTGTTACTACATGGACTCCCACAGGGATTATCTTGGTAAACAAAGAGTTTAGTTTATAATCTCCTGTAATTCTAGTAAAACTACATCTGAAACAAGAACCCACACTGAGCTGTTGTATTCACCAATCCTGACACAGGTTGAGAATACGGATGTTGATGTTGAATTTTTTCCCGGAACAATAGCCGCGCTCGTTAACTGATCATTATCCAACCATTAACCGACCAAGATTAAAATGTACTATTTAAAATAGATGAGGGTCTGTAACCCGTTAAAATATACCAATGCACCAGGGTTAAAGTGGACCAGTATGATCTAGAGTATCTAAACAGAGAGCTAGACAGATGAGCACCCACACAGGCAGGAGAGAAGCCCCTCCCGGCAGATCATCACACAAGGCGATGGTCCTTTTAACTTAAAAATCATTGTTGCAAAAGAAGCAACATCCCACTAATCCAGGTTATAAATTCATGAGGTTATTATAAAGATGAGCTCTACATGTGATTAAAAAAAAAGCAGAGGAGAAGAATCGCTTGTTGACCAGCGCAGAGAGATGCGCTTCTGTTGTGAACAGTCAGACTACTGCTCGTGCAACACAATGGCAGACTGGCATAAAAAATCAATCAATCAAAATAAAATAATCTGGCCAAGTCTAACTCAGTCCTCAGCATAGCGGACAGCATGCCTACTGTTTTTTATTGAGAAATAGCAACATGTTGTGATGTTGTGGGGTTAGTCTGGTGAGCAGTCTGTGAGACCCGCAGCAGAGAATATCCAAAATTCTTATTGTTGGTTAACGGTTCATCTTAATTATGAACAGCCCTCGTTGAGAATTCAAAAGCATGGGCACTGCCTCATCATCTTCCTGACGGCTTACCATGGTAACCTCCATTGTAGACCTCTCCTTCCTGTGTGACACTAAGCAAGATGGGCTCAAGTAGCTCGCTGCCCAGGCCGCTGGTCAGGCCCTCCAGAGTGGCCAAGTACTTAATCTTCAGGTCATACGGTGTGATGTTGCTGTCCTTAACTGTGCGGCGGTTGAATTCGCTGAGGAATTTCTTGAAGACGTTGTTGATGCGGATGCGTGTCAGAAAGTTGCGCTGCTTAATGTTGCAGTTCAGGGATTCTGGGATAAAACGCTTGTAGCTGGTGGGATAAAATAAAAAGACAGGCATTTATACTCAACTTGCAGCATTTAGATCCTAAGCTTTGTGCAAGTGTTTTGAAGGTAAGGAAAAATAATGTGTCCTATACCCTCTCAGAAACTATGAATTCAAGAGTAGTCATCAATTAGCAGCTATCATTCTTGATCTACTTCCTGTGATATGGACAACTGTTTTTGAGAGAAGGACATGAGCAAAAGGGTGTCAGGTGTAGCTGAAAAATCAGATGACAAAATATGGAGTATCATATGCATATGTAGTTTTCGCATGAACAGAATTTATCCTGGAAACGGCTACAAATCACACTGCCTCCACCAAATATCTCAATTCATTATTTCTGTCTGTCCTGTTTCACTTCAAAAGCAGAGCATTTCTGTTATTGGATTTGTACTAAAAATAACACCAATCGAGAGAGACAACTCAGTGCCACCTGACTTGTTAAGAAGTTTAGTCAGTCAACTTTTGAGGTATTACCGTCATCATAAATAAGACAAGATCTTTGGAATTCTGAGAATGCTCTGAAATAAACAACAATCCGTTTTCCCCAGCCTGTGAATATAACCATTGGAATTCACATGAGAGATAGTGTTTGTTGTTCCACCCCCTGTGGAGGTGCAAATGCCTGTTTTCTGGGACAACAGGTGCTTGTGGGCTGAGCACTCATATGCCCTTGAAAAGGGACACTTGGAGCGAGCAAGCAGATGTCAAATAATTTCACAAGATGGCACTGGAAGGCTCAAGTCACTGTCTCTCTTGAATGTGGGTGTAATTTTAAGATCTTAATCATATGTCTGTGGAAGCCGCACCATCCAGACTTGTTTACAAAATCAATTATTCAAACACATGCCATAATGTGTGTGTGTGTGTGCGTGTGTGTCTGTGTATTACCTGATTTCATGGGAAGCATTGGGCACGGACGTGTTAATGGTATAGTGAGTGATGGCGAGCACAGCCATGCCCAGACATTCGTTCTCTATCTCATGCTGCTCTGCCTCTGACTGGGACATCCTCAGTGGAGCCACACCCTTTTGAAAGTCATGCTGGCCCTGAGCAATAAACAAATGTTTGTTTGTTGTATTTAGAAGGAAAGCAAACATAGCAACACATCAAACACATAACATAACCACCTAAAAATAACTCCTTTTGAGATTAGAGATTACAAAATATCCTGTATGACCAAGTGCTTAATGTGGCATACAAATGCTGTCAAGATGAAATTAAGAAGCATTCACAGGATATTGTATTTTTTATATTTTGGACAACTGACAGGTCAGTGAAGTTGTTATTTGTGGTGTGGTTTTATCTTTATCAAGAAGGAATTTAACCGTCATCAGTGGCTCTAAATTAAACTGAGGGGTATGCTGTCTATCGCTGACCTGAAATGCACTTCCTGATATTGTTACATTTCCTCCCAGCTGTTGATGTTTTGAAACTCAACTGTGAACTGAGTTGATGTTTGAGCTCTAAAACAGAATGTACTTTCAAAACTATGTCAAAGGAAGAAATAATAAATACACAGATATTAAAAATGTTTTTGATGGAGTCAAATATTTTTTAGGTGATCTGCCCAAATATATTATGAACAACAATATGAGAGCAATGCCAAAAACACTCCCATGACAATATGAAGAGAGTCATTAGTAACTTATTATAATTAAGGACTTTTTCTGAATAAATCATTTAAAGCTGATGCAAGGGCACACCTGGGCAAACAGGTAGTCTAGAGATGCAGCATCCAGTAGGGGCGTTCCCTCCGGTGTTTTCTGTGGGCTAAGTCCTCCTCTGAGTTTACTGATGCAATGTCTCCAAACTGGAGACTCTCCTTCAGTGGTGCCATGCCAATTTCTGAAATAAAACCTGACAGGAGAGAAAGAGAAGACAGGTTGAAAAAATTAATACAAGGTGTGCATGCTTGAACTTTTTATTCTTAAATTTAGTTAAATCTAACAAGTCTCAGTTTTGAAATTACTGCCTGAAAGGAAGTGATCATTTACAAGGTAGGCCTTGAGTCTGCATTGATGGCATCTTAGCCTCTGATGAAAGAGATGCCTTCAAGAGGAAGTGCTCTATTGCGTCCTGTATTGTGTTCAGTTACTGGAGTGTAAAAAATGTCTGAACTGAACATTAATGTCCATTAATGCTCATTTTGTCAGCTCCACTTTTATTTTTCATGCAAAAAATTAACCAGTGAGTTAGACTTTCAGTGCTGGGCAACATCTAACTTTCCTTTTAGGCTTTGACCTATTTTCTTGTTTTTGCTGAAATTAAGCAATTTTTAAGCTAGCCTGCGATTTTCAGAGGAAATTTGTGATCTGATGTCTGTATACCTTCCTAGACCAACAGCACAACATGGGTAGTGGAAGGAACTGTTGTGAAATGATATGTTTCATAACATAACATTTGACTGAATGAAGACATCTCTATTCAAGCCTTAAACATACACTGTGTAATTTTCTGCCACTATGGGGTCTCTCAATCAAAACAATAACCAATGTTCAGGAGGCTTTTACCATGAGACGAATTATCTGCAGAGGTCTCCTCCTCTCCAAAACAAATGCACCAGGTGATTAAAACCAGTAAAAACACTGAATAAAGCAGTTTCACCTTAAAAATCTTCCCAGAGTTGCTGTGAGCCAAGCTACCACTAACGTTTGCACAGCTTGTTTTTCTGATAACTTATGATGTTCGAGACCTAATATCCTTCTTCCGGTAAAAATATATCGTTAATAACAACCAAGACCAAAAAAGTCTATCATAAAAATGTGGCTTAAAACTGGATGAAAAGTTCATTCTGACAGCTTCTGGCAGACAACCACAATACTGACGCATCCACAAAGGGAATATAACGCCACTGACAGCTGAGCAAATTAAATGTTGCCTGTTACCTTGATTAAAATTATGAATTTCTCTAAGTTTGAAAATTGCAGAAAACTTTTGGGGATAATGTAAGTAACACAATTCAAAAGAAATATATAACAAAGGTTTTATACATTTTAATGCTGAAAAGTTTATATTTTTCTTTTTTGCAATTTAGCAAACCAAAATCAGATAGTAAACATGATAGACATAGACAGGCTGTTTGTGTCTTTTGACCCTCTGAAGGAGAGGTTTGGATTGTCTCACTCACATTGTTTTTGTTATCTGCAAGTTAGGCACTATGTCCGATCCAAGATTCACAATTTCGAAACCCTCCCAGAGGAACATATTTTCTTTGATATTCTGCAGAGTCCTCCGGGGCATCCAAGGCATTTACTCTCTAAGTGCGTGTATTTGATGGTTGTGAAATAGCTTCTATTGTAACGGTCAGAGAGGTTTGGGAGGAGGAGCTGTGTATTATCCTATCCAACACTGTGTGGGACAGGAGTCTACATATAATACAGTCCTGCTCCACTGACAGCAGACACCAACTAATTCAATTTAACTATTTGAAACTCAGGTTACACAAGATTTATCCCTCTGTCTCACCACTGTGTGACAGGTGTCAGGTGTCAGAGAGCACACTGTCTTGCGCCTTCTGGCTCTGCCCTTCATTAGCAGGATTTTGGTCTAAAATATTTGACTGGTATTCAAAGGCCTATAAGAGACTTTTCCAAACAGTAGCTGAACTTGCCATTCTTGGCTGCTCGCAATCCACTGCACAACACCCTAAAGTCATACAACTGTCTCTCACTTTGGGGATGATTGTCACCAAGCGGCTAATCTTGCATGAATGGAAATGGACGATTCCTCCTTCCTTTCAAAGATGGATTGCTGACATGATCTCAGTCATACAGATGGAAAAACTCTTGGGACCCCTTCCTTGCCCACCTGGAAACGGCCAGTGTTGGATGATCCACGGCTCCTGCCAGAGACTCTAAGTACAGCACTATTAAGCACTTTATTCAAGTAGCAGCCACCCGGTGTTATTTTTGTTTCAATTTTTGCATACGTATTCGTCTGATTTATGTACATGTCTGGGCCCATTGTTTGTCTTGTTGTATATGTGTTCTTACCATTATTTGTTATGTTCAAAATGCAAATAAATAAAATATTAAAAAAAAAACAAAAACATGATAGACATTTTACCAACCAAACATCACTATGTTGCATTGTCTTTGGCCAAGAGGACTACTGTGCCTAAACAGAGTCACATGGACCTGGTGGCATGTGTCTGTATCTGTAGACTCTTTTTTTTTTGCCTTGATGGAAATCCATTCTGCTGGCACTGGCATTCCTCTGAGTGTGTGTTTGCGTTGAACATTTGTTTATACTAAAGATTGTGTGTATATCAAGACTTGACCACAATAACCTTGTTTGGAAGACTGCACTACAGTAGGCAAAGCAGGCTGCAGCAAGACTCACAGGCTCTGTGCACACTTGCTTTTCTCTCTCCACTAGCTATTGTCAAAGCAGAGCAAAGAGAAAGAGGAAGTGTAACTGAGACCACAGCAATGTGTTTTTTTCCCTCTTTGCATAAAGTGCTACCAAACTTGTAGAATGGATTCTATGGAGGAGGGACTTGACTTGCTTTGAAATAATCCAGTCAGGAAAATATGACACTCTTGGTATTGGTGTATGACCAAAGGTTTAAAACAACTCTCTCTGAAGTACTGTTAACCTTCATCTCTAGTTGAATTTTAAAGATTGTTTGCGATAGCAAGAATCCAGATCTCACAAGCCTGTGGGAACTTGTCGGTGTGTCTCAGCTTGTCAAGCCACCCAGTGTCATATGCTAAGTCATGATTTCATATGACCACACCCACTACTGATAATAATGTTCACCTTTTCAATTTCAGTTAAAGGTTTTATGAAGTTGAATGCAGTTAAGTGAAGGGCCCTTTTGATTCCTCTGTCAGCAGCACCTCTAGCACTGTATAGACCTGGCACTGAAAAGCATACTGCATCTGTCTCACCCTTGTTATATTCACAACATATCATCTATTACTATTTCATCTAAGAAATAATATACATTTTGTCCTACTCATTTAGTTTTAAAACCGAGACACGTAGAAAAAATGAAAGTTTAGATGGTTACCAAGATTTGGAGGGTGTGACGGCGTACACATTTATTTATCCGCAATTCTGACAGACTGTCAACTCCTTCTGGAGAATATACTACAGCAAGCTCCTTAAGCGAAGATGCAGTTTGGATTGTAAATCAACTGGTAAATTAAATATTTTGCATTCAAGCACAGCTCCTGTGCTCCTTTAACAAATCGCCACATCACTAACGCTGGCACATAAGTCTGCTTGTCTAAACGTACAGTATGCTGCAGGTTACCATCAATCATAAAATGACAGCAAAATATCTGAATTATTTCACTTCAGAAAGCAACAGGAAAACTCCAGACAAGGAAACAGTCACACCCCTATCTGTTTAGGTATAGAGATTGTGTGTTATGCAAAAGTGAGCTGAACAAAATCTACTTCAGGGTGACCTTAAGGCTGTCAATGGCACATGATTCACTATGGCTCTACCCACTGCTTCATCCCCTAGAGACAGGGAACATGACACATCCCAGGAGCCGGTTTTCACAGCCAGGAGTCAACAAGGTTCCTGCCTTATCCTGCTGCCCAGCTGGTAGTGCAAAACCTAATCTTGTGGGTTGGGAGCAGAGGCTTGACTGGGCACCCAGGACAGGACAAGGCATACTGGTCTACAATATAAGCCCAGGAAGGGGTCCCAGTGTCACAAGTTCAGACAAGGCTGCTATTTCCTGGGGTGACCATTCAATGTAAATCAAATTACTCTTAATCTCGCCCATTATCTCCCATTATTTTTTTTAAATAATATTTCCAATACACTGCATTTCATATTCTTTCAGGAAAACCTACCTCATGCGATAGTGCAACTTGATACTGGTTTCATCTGTGATCTTGAACTCGTAGTTGGGGGGGTACCATGTTCCAGTAGTCTCATTGTACAGGGAAAATAGATTATGGCACAAGGGAGAGATTGCTGGGAAAGGGAAGAGAAAAGACAAAGAGAGATCAATATTCTGACCAATTGTTAGAGTGGAACCGGTGATTTGCAGCCCCTCTCCACAGAGAGGATTTAGGAGCAATGGCAAACATTTAAGGGGAGTCATCGATTCTCTAACAGTCATGATGTCCATCTTGGTTGGAATCTAATGCATTTTATTTTACATGTTGACAAATGAATGTTAGCACTTAAACCTACAGTATGTAACTTTTTGATATTTTTTTGTTGAAATATGCTGTCAAAGGCTTCTGTGAGTCTGACTAATTAAACAGCCAGGCAGCAGTTAACAGATATTCCCCTCTATTAGTTTTTGAGTGAGCCCTGCCCTCCTAACCAATCGCAGAAGGCCAGAGTAAGGCCTTTGTGCTCACGGCTCTCAATCAATACATTAACACACTTCTGGTCTCCTTCCTTCTTCAAGTTAGCATTAGCTGCTCGAAGACAGTGCTATGGCTGACTTACAGGCAAGCAAGCTACTGATACCGATATTGCATATTGTATCTTTAAAGGTGAGGCAGTAATGTCCATCTGGGTTTGAGATAACAGTAAGAGCCTCTGTGACAGTGTTATTCAATACTCTGCATTGCCACATTTCATAAAGTTAATCAGAGAGAAAAGAGCAGAGCAGAGCCACTTAACTTTATAGCCACAGGTGCTGAAAAATTACTCATTAACAATTTTGACTGATTGTTACAGAATAGGACATTCAAATGTTGGCTCACTACCTGTCAAGCTGGCTGGTAAACCAGATAGACAGATAGGTCAACTATAATTACTATGGTAGTAAAACTACTATAATAAATATTGAATAATAAATATCAATGTTTCTGCTATTTAACTGCATGTTTCAAACATTCTTGCACATACACATTTGTTACCTCATAAAATGAAGGAACATCTTGTGATCACAATGAGGGATTTTGTTATCAGGTATAATGCATCTCTCCATATTGCATGTGTTGTAATCACGTTGATCTGCCTTTGGTTTACGGATAGTGATATACTTTCCGCGTACCTCCTTGTGTTAATATGTCTGTCTGTGTACTTGCTGTAACTATTCTTATTTTGTTTATTTATTTACTTTTGCTTTGTTATTTGTTATATTAAAGAATTTCCTGTAA
Organism: Seriola dumerili; assembly: GCF_002260705.1. Taxonomy (NCBI): domain Eukaryota; kingdom Metazoa; phylum Chordata; class Actinopteri; order Carangiformes; family Carangidae; genus Seriola; species Seriola dumerili. The sequence goes on along the minus strand of NW_019174257.1, from coordinate 8,949,823 downwards.
CCATCACTACTTAACTAAAGCCAGGACCTGGCAGGCAGTGTCTTCTAATGGTGTGTGGTGAAATGTGTTCTTGTTAGAGCCCAACAGACATAACAGTAAATCATTACCACTGGTTATTGATAATAAGTTTGATGCAAGGTCATTTAAGAGTGGGGATCTAGGATGAAGACCCGATTTTAAGAATATGGATCCACCAATTCATTGGACACCTACTTGTCCCATATTTTAGTCACAGCAAAATTTACAACACATCCCTCAATACTGGCAACAAACAAAGAATAAAACAAAAAGCAAAGCAGGAATTCTTGACTATGCTAGCGTGCCAACATGTTTGTCACTCACAGCATTTCTTGGCAGCATCCACACAGAGCTCCTCAGCAGTGTAGCATCCTTTTAAGTACTCTAGCTGGTGCACGTCCGGTGAGTAAAAGTGGATCTCCAGGCCCCAAGTGGTAGTAGGAGAAGAGGACAGTGGAGCCCTCTTGCTGGACCTCCTCATCTTCCCACAGAGTTGCCTGCTCAACTCCATCACCCACAGAGTTGGCATTCAGACACTGGAAACGTGAAATAAAAAAGTGGGAATTATACATTAAACTTTTGCTTTATAGTCATAGTTTCTGTACACAGCAACTTAGCTTTTATATTGTGTACTCCAATTTCAAGGATAATTCTAATATAAAAAAAGATTTTGTAGTTTTCTTAATGTTAATTATTGTTAATTCCATGAGTAGACCCACCAACAAGTATTGCCGAAGTAGCCAGAGCGGGATATAGCTTATTTCGCTGTGCCACAGACCATCGTAGTCGTACAAAACACATCAATGAGCCACACGTAGTAGTAGTTGACTTGTTCCTTCATTACAAAAAACATGGGCACTGTTCTGCTTCCATAAATACTCACGTGAGTATCAAACGTGCATTAATTCACCAATGAAAATAGTCCCAAACAAGTGCACTGTTTAGTCCTTTTTGAATAATGTTTGCTAAAAACTACAGTGCTCGGCTGTTTTATGAAATTTTTTTTTTTTTTAATTAAAGTTTATATCAGTAAGCCATTTTGAAACATTTAAGTCTTCAGTAGGAACGACTGAGCTTGGAGCTGATTTACAGACAGGAGGATAAGGAAGTTAGAAATCATTAAGAGAGACTAACACATTGTTGGTTTTGGTCTTTTGACGGGATATGTTGACAATAAGGAAGAATATAAAATATTGCCAGCGTTATCCTTTCAACTGAGGATAAAATAAAACAAAAGAGAATACATAAATGGGAAACAGCAGATCAGATAATTAAATAAAATAAGTGAATTAATATATACATAATCTTTACCCTAATTCATATTTCTCCCACCAACAATTTACTCTATTTTGATTGTCGCCGGAATAATAAATCAAACTTGTACGACACAACATTCACCCGAATGAGTGTATTCATGTTAGTTTGTCTAGCCCTCAAGTGTGTTAAGTGTGAGTGTGTATGTTACAGTAAGGCAACAGAATTGATTGTGTGGTGATCTCCAGCAAACAGCAGAGAGACTCTGAGTTCAATTTACCTGATGACTCATATTAACACTGTAAAGAGCCCTAACACACATAAGCCTACAGAATACAATGGCGTCCCACTAAACTCATGCAGTGCTAGTGAAATGACATCAGCCTCTGAAATGAGCAGATGACATCAATACGGAAGGCAGATCATCACTGTGCAAGGGCTGCGCACTACTGGATGAGTCTCACACCATGTCTACACCGGTAGTATAACAAAAGCAGCATGTCAACAGCTGCTGTGAGTCCTTCATCCTTGTTTTCAAGGCATCTGTTCAACAGTGCTGCTTTGTACTTAATGGTGTGTTGACTGCATTTACAGCTAAATACACATTTATGTAGTTAAGCACATAGATGGGGAAAAAATTAACTTCAAGACTGAAAAGACAACTGATGTCACAGATATTAGTTAAAACACTGTTCTGTTGAGCAAACTACAAAATGCAAATGTTGCACACAGAGAAAACCTTACACCAATGAGTATATTACTTGAAACTTTCTATGTTTTCACAGATGAGGAGTCCTATAATACAGTGTGTGGGAATATAAAGTAAAAACAAGGTGAGACAACATTAAAAGAAATCACATGAGCAGTGTGTAGGGCTGGGCCACATGACTTCAAATCAATATAACTACTATTTCAAATTTTTACCTGCATTGCGGTTAATTCACACATTTTTAAACTAAAACGGGACCAGAAGCATTTCCAAAAGTATCCATTTTCGGGGCTCAAAAACTCAGGAGGAGTGTGGACGCCAGGTAAACGTAGCAAAAGTGATGCGTTTTAAAACTTAAACATATAAGTGTGGACACAGCCTGAGGCTCAGTGCTTTGAGTGCACACGAACTAACGTTAGTTTGATGGGGCGGAGGCACGTAATAGACAGAGATATAAGTGAACATGAGATAGTATTTAAGTAAGGGGACAGTTCATGAACGCACACATAGGGGCGAGTATTAACGAAATTAATTGACATGAGCAAGCCTGTGAGAGGCAAAGGTTCTCTGGCTTTCAGAGAGTGTATACATCGTTCTACTGAATCCAGAAATGAACATAACAATAAGACAGGATAAATACATTAAGGGCTATCAAGGACCAAAATAATTATACATTGAATTGCACAGCCATCCATCGACAAAACTCTATATACTATGTCACTGTTCAGTAAGGAGCCTATAAAACACACCACACCACTGTAGCAAGCGATGTCCTGATAACTTCATTGACAAAGTATTCCAGCATACCTAGCAAAACCCTGCAATTATCAGCAACACTGATAATTATTGCATAGGTAGTTATCTTCATGTCACACACTCAAGCTGATCAGCCACGATACTAAAACAGGCAACTGGTTTTAATGTTGTGGTTGATATATGCAGATGTAAAAAGAGAAGAAAAATTATGAGAGAGAAAGAGAGAGAGAGAGAGAGAGTCATCCTGCAAACTGTTACCTAAATAACTTCAGTACAGTGAGAGACAGACTGCCTTTGTTCATCCGCTTTATCACTGTCCTTTTTTGCTTGTCATAACTTCTGTTAACTTGCTATTAAGCTGACAAATAAATTGTATTAAATTGCAGTACCAAAAAAATGATTTAACCAAACTGTCAAGTGAACTGTCCTCTACCAGTCATTATTTCTCATCAGTCTCTTCATTAAAGCTGAATTTCTTGAGAAGAGGTTTTCAGTGAGTCATCTGTCTGCCTTTGACAGTATGTGAGTTAACCAGTCAGTGTGTCAATTTCCCTTGCTCTTCCTCTTTCTACCTAAATTCAACATAATACTTCTGACTGTCTCTTTTAGATATTATATAGTTATTTGCACTGTATATCATAAATAAATATATATATATATACATATAAATATATATTTTTAATATCTGGTGTGGTGAATTAATAAAGTTATCTTTAACAAATTACATGGTTGAGCCTGATCTGGCGCCACTTTTATCAGAGCTACAGTTATGCAATCATCAGACCATGTTTTTCGCAAGTCCAGCAGAAAAAATGTTGACAGTTCTCCCCTCTACCCCTGAGTGATGTCCCTCTGCTTTGTTTGAACATCGTCTTTACTTTTTTTTTTTTTTTTTTTTTTTTTTTTTTTTGAAAAAGATAAAATGACTGGAGCTATTATTTCAGAAATTATAGCTAATTCTGCTAGTTCAACAGCTAATTTTGACAGCTGTGGAGGTGATTCAGATGATAGTAAAACAGACATTATCTACACAAAAAACATGACAAACACTGCCTCCACTTGCTTCTAGTGTTTCAGTAAAAAGGGACAAAACACTGATCATCTTCTTGATTCATTTTTTGGGCTATGTTAGAAAAAGATGAAAAATGCCCAGTTCAAAGCAGGAACCAGAAATTTTACCTTCTTTAACTTAAAAAAAAATTACTTAAAAAAATCAACCATCAGCATTTTTTCTTATTAATTTATGTTGATCGAAATGTTGTCACTTAAATCTTGAGATTATGAATATTTTATGAGATTTGGTAGCTTGGGTGGACAGTACCTCTTATTAATGTATCATCTGGTGCTAGCGTTTTTATCTAAATATACATGTAAGATTCTGTCTGTCTTCCTTTCAATTAGCTTGACAATCGCTTGTCCAATTGACTTCAACTTCACAGGTGTATTGATAAGGACCCAAGGAAGTTCAGTGTCAACTGAAGTTTTTTGGATGAGCGTTTCTCAGAAAAGCTTCAAACATGGCTTTTCATGTTACTTGACTTGACGAAAAAGGTGGAACTACACTACAAGGCCGGTGCAGAACCAGGACAATTTATAGCATGCAAACACCAGGGTTCTAAGAAAGGTGGAACACAACTGTGCACGATATTGTTTTGCGCATTGGACATCTCTCACGCCTTTCATTGTGTCATGTTGTATTTACTATGCTTTTCATTTGCACTGAGTAGTTTGGTTGCATGGATCCGAGGGAACAGTTTACAAATCTGAGCGCACGGACTATGAATCCAACAGTGCAGCTTTTAAACCATGTGCACAGATTTGCAAACCTAGAGCCTAACACATGGATCTTTTCTTTCTCAGGCAAGCCCCAGGGGGGCTCCGCACCCTCATACATTCAGTATGTTTATGTATACAAGTGATGAAATCACTGTGTTCACAAACACCAATCAAATAGAGGACTCTACTTGATGCAATAATTAGTCGATTCATTCTTTAGTCAATTAACAGAAAATTATTCAGATAAATCACTTTGAGTAATTCAAATCTGAAATTCTCTGGTTCCAACTTCTCTAATGTGTGTACCATATTGTTTTCCTAACTCTTCTATGAAAGTAAACTCAATATCTTTGGACAGTGGGTCGCACAAACTTGACTTTGGGAAACCATGGTGGGCATTTTTCACGACATGACATTTTATACACCAAACGACCAACGATTAATCAAGAAAAAAAATGATCTAGATACATTCTTTGCCTGCAATTGGTATGGTAGCTCAGTTAAAAAATTGAGAAAAAAAACTGACCACAAGCATCATGGAGCCAAAGTCCTCATGAGGAGCAAGGTTTTTACAATTAGGGTTATAAAATGGGGATGGGTCAGGGCCACTGTAAACATAGTCTAATTTCCGACAGTGGGAGACAATGGGAAACATCTGACTGCGTTTAACATTGTCCTTTGGCAGTCACATTATCTTTACGTCACAGTTTAAGTTCAAACTGTTGTGTACACTACATCACTGTTATAAAACACTGTCACTACAGTCACCCCGAATCAAAAACTGTCTTCACTGTCTCTACTTTGTTTCTTCACTGTCTGTACTGTGTTTCATCACTGTCTCTACTTTGTTTCTTCACTGTCTGTACTGTGTTTCATCACTGTCTCTACTATGTTTCTTCACTGTGCTGTACTGTGTTTCTCTACTGTTTCTTTACTGTATTTCTCTACTGTGCTCTGCATTTCTTTACTGTACTCTAATATGATTCTTTACTGTTTTCTACTGTACACTACTACGTTTCTTTGTTTCTTTACAATGTTTCTCTACTGTACTCTACTATGGAAAAATACATACTGCATAAAACACAGCACTGTAGTACAAAACTGATAACATCAAACACAGACATTAACTGTGTTTCTTTACTGTACTCTACTATGTTTCTCTACTGTGTTTCTTTACTGTACTCTGTTTCTATACTGTACTCTACTGTATTACTTCACTGTGTTCTAGTGTACTTCATTTCTTTACTGTATTTCCTTACAGTACTCTACTGTGTTTCTTCACTGTGCTGTACTTTGTTTCATTGCTTTTATCTACTGTGTTTCTTTACTGCTTTCCCTACTGTATGCTACTGTGGAAAAAATACACACTACATAAAACACTACATGGTACAAAACTCACAACATCATTCATAACTTTGTTTTTTTACTGTACTCTACTGTGTATCTTTACTGTGTTGCTTTACTGTGTTTCTCTACTGTACTATACTGTGTTTATTTACTGTACTGTACTGTGTTTCTTTACAGCTTTCTTTACTGTACTCTTGTGTTTCCTTTCTGTGTTTTTCTACTGTACTGCTATTTCTCTACTGTACGCTACTGTGTTTATTTACAGCATTTCTATACACTACTCTATTGGGTTTCTGTACTATGTTTCTCTACTGTTTTGTGTTTCTTTTCTGTACTCAAAACTGTGATATAATTTAAGGATTGAATAAAAGTTCTACCAAATTAAACAAAGGCACAGAGCAGAGCTGGGGTGCAATGAAAGGTGGTGGTGAGAAACTTTTATTTCTCACTTTTGACCACACCCTTAACTGATGTTAGGTGTGATCTGAAAATATTTTTTGATGAAAGAGAAGAACTACATCCACTCATTGATGAATGATAAGTTGTTAAAATATATACCCACAACTTTCTTCAAACAGCTGGAAAAGCTTTTATAATTTCGATGATAAACAATATTCTGGTATCAACAAAAAGAGCGGTCACCAACTAGTGCTGACAAACTGCAGAACTGGAGAGTACATTGGTCATAAAGCATTGTGAGCCTTTAGATACTCCTGCCCTTGTGGTTAAGATGTTGATTATTATAGTACATAGTGTTCTGAATAATGATGTAATATATACACTGAATGAACAGATAATTAACTAGGATTTAGTTACACTGAATAATGAACAAACAGAACCTTTTATATGTGTTTACTTTCAGACAGATGAAGAATGTTTGGACTTATCTTAGGATTTTAAAACCATCTGGCCCAGGTCAATGACGTTTTTTGTTTGATACTGACAGTTTTTATTTTCCTCCTTGATCTTATGTTTTGTGGAACCTCTTCATCAGTTACTGTGATTATTGTTCATAATATGGCGCTCCTGTTGGTGATATTGTTGTGCTTAATGTCATAAAATAGATTAGTGCTTAGTTGCAGCATTGTTGCCAGTGCACTTTCTGGGGAAGGACATGCCCTCAAATATCTGAGCATTAACTGTTTTTGATGATTCAGAATAAGTGCTTTGATAGTCAGAGATGCTTCATTATGGGCTCTTCCTTATTGGTTCCTAAAACTTCTTGAGTTTTCAAGGCAAGTAATGAAATTCTGCACCATATTCTATACTTGATACTGTACCCATATGTAATTTAATTTCAACATAACTACCATATCAAGAATTGATACATTTACTGCAGGCTTTTAGTACTGACTGAACTAAGAGTTCTAGTGTTGTGTGATGTCACTTACTTGTAAGTAACTTTGGATAAAAGCTTCTGCCAAATGGGTAAATGTACATTTTGTTACTACATGAACAAGTGACTTAACCAATTAACAGAATTTAAACCATAAAAGTTGAAAGTTATTGGTGAAATTGGCCATTAAAATGTTTAATTTGAATGTAAATCATGGCACATGATTTCTCTCCTAATTTGAATCTTAACAACATTTTATAAATTTCATAAACATAGTCTTTCACTTTTTGTAATAGGTCACTGCATCTCAGCAAATTGTGGTCTCACTTCCTCAAAGCCACAGACCCTCTGTGCCTAAAATGAAAATACAGTAGGCAGACAATAGGCTGAGAAAGTATTAACATCACAAAGGTCACTTGGTTATTACAAGAAAAGATCAAGTGAGCGCTAGTCTAGTGCTCTTTGGTGTTAAATATCATGCTACCATGGTGAGTACCAAAAGGTGGGCAACTTTACTTTCTTCAACTGAAGTAAGCATGTAAGTGTAAAAATTGGGAAAAACTAACTACTACAAATGTTAAACTTTGATAATTATCCCATATCTAAATGCAATTAATATTTCTGATAATTCATTCATATTTGCATTTCAATTTAATTATCATTTCTGCTCCTCATTTAGTATTTCCAATATCAATTCCTTTCACTGAGTTCACATTTTCCAAAGCCTACATTCAGATGAAAAATTACCCTTCACTAGTTAAAACACAAACAAGTGCATTAACTTGATACCCAAGTTCACTGGATGGAAAAAAAACATTTTTGTCAGCGCAAGTTTTACCAGTAAAAATCAGAGAGCTCTGCATTATAGAAGTGCACCACTTCTTTATTCTGATATGGACAAAATGCTGATTAAATGCCACTGTATGGTTCAAGAGCTTTAAATGTTCAAAGCCAGACAGGTCAAGTTTCTGTCAAGAGTAGAAGCAGGAAGAGCTGCAAGAAACTATGTTGTTTCATTGTTTGAGATGAAGTTTTAGTGAGTGGTGGTGAGGCCAGAAACTATGTGTATGTGTGTGTGCGCGTGTGTGCGTGTATGAGCATTGATGCGTGACCATGCGCACATATGCCTGCATGCGTGTGCGTGTGTGTGTGCGTGTGTGTGTGCGTGTGTGTGTGTGTGTATGTTTGTGTTTGTGTGTGTGTGTTTGTGTGTGCTGGGCCCAGAAGGAAACACCTCCTTTTGTCAACCTCAAAATTTCTTCATTATTTAATCCAATATTTGCATTACAGACAGGGCTGCAGCCAACAGTTATTTTCATTATTGATTAATCTATGATTGAACTAAATGTTTGGTTTAAAAAATGCCAGATTTTTGGTGAGAATTATGAAAAAGAGATGCCTTGTTGTCAGACCAACAACCAAAAACCTAATAGTAGTATAGATTCAATTTACTGTTATAGAAGGAGTCAGCTGATTCATTGACTAATTGTTGCAGCTGTACACAGATGATAGAAATATAAGTGACATATCAAAACTGCCATTCTCTGCTTGTTCTGATAATCTATGAATTTCCAGTTAACAGAATGATAATAAAATGTAAACATATGATTTAAATCCACCTTTTCTGGTTTGAAGCATGAACCTGTGTGGTTACCTTTGTCAAGGGAGCCAAAACTCTCAAAACAACAGATTTTCTTTTAGACCCTATATACATAATCCATAACTATTTTGAAAATTCCAAAAGTTTTTCAACATCTTTGAAAATGTCAAAAGTCCCTGCTTCCATCCTCTCAAATGTGAATATTCTATTTTCATTTGTCTTGATAGGAAATGAATATTAGGGGTTTTTGGATGATGATCAGTCTCAAAATCTGAACAGATCACCTTGGACTTTGGGAAACTGTGAAGGGCATTTTACACAATTTTCTGACATATCATAGCCAACTGACTAATCGATTAAGCAAGAAAAAATTAGATAGACTCATCGACAGTGAAAATAATCATTTGCAGCCCAAAAATTTCACTTGGATCAATCTTTATTTTGTTGGAGTAAAGTCCCTCTGATTCCCCTGATCCCAAAGAGATAAAACTAACAGTAGATTTTTGTTTTATTTCACACTCTATAAAGACAATTAAAGAATCTTGTTATCCAGTATTTTTCTTGAGACTTGTTTAACTTTTTTTTAAGTTCAGTAGGCCCTTGTTTGTGATGACATTATTGTATTGGATTGCATTATATTATAGGATCTTACTGGTATTTTGTCCTATTTTGTCTGCTCACTGTAACATGAGATATTCCTAACTTCAATTTTATTCAAATTACATTTTAATCATGCTGTACAACAGCCCAGCATCTTTCTCTCTTTTTACTATCATGCCAAGTGAACTGGCGCTGGATGACATTAGCTTGTTAGCCTGCTAGTTGACGTATAGATGGCCAAAGCTAACAGCAGCTCGATGTTTCCTCCCTTGACAATAAGGGGGGGAAATGACAAACGTGTTGGTGTGCTCAGTGGACCAAAAGACAGGTCTTTTTTTCGATGAGTATATTTAATAAACGGTTATTTACTCACCTAGCGAGCGTAGCCAGACAGCTGGCAAGTTACTTCCTTTTCGTTTAGTACATTAGACGCTTCAACCAAGTTGGAGCTCCCGCTCTAGAAGGATTTTACGTATGGCTTGTCGACTATTTGATTCCAAAACCTCTCAAGAAAAACCTTCAGTATCCAGAAGTAAAAATATGACGTTAAATCCACAGAATATTTCGATACTTCAAAGCTTGTGTGTAGACGTAGTCCTCTTCTCTTCGTGCTAACCCTTCCTGACAAGTGACTGCCCCATTCCCGAAAACAACGCAGTGGCCGTCTGTAGAATACGGCCGCTGATTGGCTGGTGACCCTGTCACTCAAGATGACGCATTTTTACCCTTTCTTCGACTCAGGCTACACATCGAGTGACCACTGATAGTTTCAATGCAGTTCTATCTGGGAATCAAACAGTGATAGTCGGAATAAGCTGTACAGTAACCAGACACATCAGAAGTTCTTTAAATAGATGAATAGATTCTTTAAACCATGTTATGTTTCCTGCAGCAAAATCTTCTTTTATTTTGGGTGATATCCAGAGGGGAAAAAGCTTGCTGTATCCAACATAAATACTGCATTAGTAATGAAGTTATAGAAGTATAACTGCTTTTACATCGAATCCCCCCTGTAAAAATTGCCAAAAATGTGGGCAAATAATAGATTATTCCTGTGATTTTTGTAAATCAGATAGAGAAACATTTTCAGTAGTTTTTTCACTGTATTCACTCTTGCTTATTTTGATAGATAGATATGCAGAGAATCAATAGGAAAATGGGAGGATTGATGTAAGCTATTTCATGTGGTGGTGGAGGTCATGTGGAGATATTGTAGTTAGTGGGATGGAAGTGAATATCCTCTACATAATTTAATTGCTGGTCATTCTTGGTAAATTTCCCATCCGCAAAGCCAAAGATATACAGAATAAAACAGCTAAGAAGACTTTCAATATCTTAAATGAATATGATTTTATTTTGAACTTGAAAATAAATTTCAATTAATGGATCGTACAAAGTGTACACTTTTTGTAACTCTTAGTTGTAAATTAAACATTAAAGAATAGACACCCTCATATAGCTAGATTCACCTGACAAATTTTAAATCATTCATACTTCATACTTCATACTTTTCTTCCTTTTTATCTTGTTTTCCCCTTTACATTCATCCATACCTTAAATCAAACACAGAAATACTCAGTGTCACAGAGCCTCAAATTTTCCAAAACATGTCCACCTTTCCCCTCACACTAATATTCTCTCTGGTGCAGTATGATCATACTTCCATTGTCGTAAAATACATTTCTTGGCTGCTCTCATGGCAAGCAGGACCATTTGCACACTGAAATACTGCACAAACTCTAAAACTATGAAACCCAGAGCCTTATGCAATTAATTTGAAATGTAATTTATTTTCATTTTTTGCTTTTTATCTATTACACTTTTTGTTGATGTATTATTATTTGTGTACTACATTGAGCCTATAATGCATTGTTACTGTTGTTGGAATGGTAAACCATTGTAAGTTATATTTTGTAAGGCTAACTGAAGTAAAAAAAAAAAACAAACAAAAAAAAAAAACAGACATTGTTAGAGTCCATCCAGGTATTAATAACCACTTAAATGTATTTCCTACACAATTCAGTTGCTGATGATATTTTAACGTCAAACATTTAACTACTTCTTCACTATAAAGTCCAGTATGTGGGGCAGGGGTTTAAAGTTTCCACATCACAGTTGTGTATGTTGCACATTGGACAAAGATTAGCTTCCAGACTAGTTCTGATGCCACAAAAATTATGCAGTAACACTTTATTTGGACAGTTTGTCTACAGAGAGTTTACAGAGTATTTGTAACATTTCATCAGGTTGAGATTCAACAGTTCAACTGTTTGGCCTACCCTAATCATAACCATTAAATGGTTTACTAACTGTTGGTTGAATATTTGTATAAACATCAGTTGAGCGTTCGAATGTTCAACAAAGATTTAACATGAAGTGTTACAGATACTCTGTAAACTCTCCGTAGACAGACTGTCTAAATAAAGTGTTACTGCAGCCAAACAAAGCGTAACCAATTATGCTTGTAGCAACTCATCTTAAATTGCCATTTAAATTGAGATCTAAGGTGTGCAAAGAGAAACTTCCCCCCTTCAGCAGATCAACATGACAAAAGCCTTTTAGTGTCAAACCCCGCATGCACATCATTATGTAATATGAAGGTCAAACATTCAAAATGATCATCTTTGCCATTCTGTAGGTGGTAAAAAATGTAAGTACGCTAGTTCCTTTCAGGTCTTTGCTTGAGCTATCTTAAACATCTTTCTGATTGTGCTTCCAAAACCTGATAGCATGTGGTCATGGCATATATTTGTAATACTGATTCATCAGCCCCACCCCTGGCAAATTTGCATAACTGTCTCCCTGACTTAATGTGTTACCTCTAAGATACTCTGTTGGAAGATATGCAATATGTCAGTTTTGGCTTTTAAAAGAGAATTCTTAATGAAAAGGAAAATCAAGAATCTTGAACAAATAAACCAAGAATGTAAAAACACGTGTCTCCTTTAAAGCAGCAGGTTAACCTCTCTGTGATGTCATCACAAAACAAATAATGGAGTTTCCCTGCTGACTGCCGACAAAAGATCAAACAAACAGACAAGGTGACTGTTCGAAGATATTGACATATGTCATGCTTCATAAATAGTGCTGTGTGAGTGTAGACAGAAAACAAACACGTTTTTTGCATAAATGATGATCATTACTAAGGTTAAGATCAACAATATGGAGCCTTCCTGAGCTGGTACATTCCAGTGGAACAAGTTACTTACAATCCTGTAACATAAGTTCATGGTAATACTTTAAGTTCTCCTATTTAACATTTAAAAGCAGTGTACAAACATTTAATAAATGGTTTAAAACACACTACAATGTAGTTGTACATAACTATAAGGACATTTTAATTATCTAAATTCTCCAGAGTTTTACAGTATTGTCATTCATTATCTGTCTGTACCTCAGACAGGATGAGGTATAGCTTACAACTAAGTTAAAGTGGTTTCTAAACCATTTATGAAAGGTTTATATTCTGCTTATGAATGCTGGATAGGGAAACTTTTAGTGTTGCCAGGTTTGGTTTGCACTAAGTCTCTTGGTCTATTGTTTCTACCAGCTCAGGGAATAGACAGGGGCCAGCAGTGATAACAGGGAAAATACTTTCTTCCTTCTACGCAAGAACAAGGATGTGAAGGTTTCTGTAGCAGAAAAAAAAATAAGTGGGTGGTTCATTTCAAGGGAGGGACTTCCCATGCCACATCCCAGTAATCACTTATTGCCTTACATTAAGTGTGACAGAAGTTCCCCCTGATCATGGCCGTCAATGGCAAGGAAGAGTTTTGGATGTCTGCGAAAGCAGCCGCTGGGTACACTGTCGTAAAATTAAGTGGTTGTTCTCATGTATAAAATAGTTCTTTCAAGGTGTGTAAAACTCACTTTTCATATTTTATTTTCACAAAAATTTGCTTTACCACAAAGTACCTAGACATGACACGGTGAGTCAGAAAAACATGTGACATGGAGAGTTGAGCACATTGAGGTTAGAGTGAGACAAAAACAAAGTAAGTATCATGACTCTTTGGGGATTTCCACATTAGCTACAGTATGTACCCTATGAGTGAAACATGCTAAGGACAGCTGCAGAGTGACCTGTGGTTTATCAGACATGACTCAAACAGTGCATGTATTATTCAAAATAGTATTCTGAAAAATGTGATTCATTTCAGCGTATTGGCATTACAGATCAAAGTACAAGTGTGTTTTGCTCTATGAAATATTAATGTTACAAAACTCAATTACCCAACAGTCACTCAAACAACAATGACTAAAATGGAGACTATAGCTGCCCTTGGTGTGAATCATACAGAGTGCAAATATTTTGGATCATTGTCAACTGTTCTGCTCTATTGGAAAAAAATCCATATAGACATAGTCATGGAACATTGTGGGAGCTTCTGTTTTTTTGTTTTTGTTATTAGGCCATGTTTTACATGGACCATGACAAATGAACACTACACTTGCTTTCTTACAATTTTACCAAAACACATTCATTATTAAGGTTCCAGACACAGATTACACAAGAGAAGTGAGCTGCAGAATTTGCTATCCGGACCACAAAGCACATTAGTAATAGATCTTTAGCTCCCTCTGTTGACAACAATGTGAAGAACTATTCATTACTACCTTTCACCTCAGCCTTTAGACCCACACTCATGGAGGGGGACAGGACCTAATCTGAAATAGTTAAGTCAAGGAAAAATTTCTAGGCAGTTAAAGTTTATCTAGCGATGCAAAAATCTTAAATCAATATCATCAGGTTGGACTCTGATTCAGTTTGAAAGGTTTCCTGACGTTTTGGTTAAATGCCACATGGACCTTACTGTGCAATGTTATGGTGAGATCTATAAAGAAATATACAATTTAACCATAAAACTTATATCAGTAGGCATCGTTGTAACCCCACTGTTATTATTTTGTTTCAGTCACTCATTAGTTGACTGTTTCACACCCGCAACCATCTGAATTTTCACAAGCAGAGATAATAGAAGAACAAATACATTTAAATAAAAGAAATTTCACTTTATTTTTCTTACAACCGAACAGAAATGCATGAGTAATGAAGATAATACTAACATACAGGTTTTGAGTTTAATATTTCTTACACTCATATACACAATAACAGGCTAATAGATCCATCATACCACTTCTTTTTTTTTTATCTCATACTCACACTTGTCGAATTTCTCCCTGGTCCTCTGGCTCATTAGCTGAATGTGTCTCGTTCCACTGCACTAGTGTCAAGTTGGCAGCCATCCTTCAGTTATCACAGTACTGTACCTTCGATGGGGACAGCATCAGCACTGTGATAACTGAACCAGGGCAGCCTGTCAAATCTAGCAGCCCATGGCTTCACTCCGTTCGTCATCCACCCGTTACATCCATGCTCTAGGTCAACAGGTGCAAAGATAAACAAAGTTTTCCTTTTGCTTTTATGCAGCTCATTTGGTGACATCTAATACAAAACATGCACAAGTTGCATCTCCAGCAATTCATACATATAATTTTCAAGTAACATTTTACATACTTTTTTTTAAAGTATCCTTCCCACCAAGGGTCACCAACAAGTCTTTTGCTCTCTAACCACGAGATCGTAACATTTAAAATGATAGAACATTCGAGGGGAAATATAATAAGACCATTAGAAAGTAAAGTCAGAGTGAAAAAGGTATAAAATAAAATATATTTCAAAGTTTGGGGATGTGAGTCCTTATGCTGTCACGGCCTCAAAGAATCTTCATTATCTAGGTTTCCTTTATATTATACCCTACTGTTAGTGTCAAAAGATTGTAGAGTTGGTGAGAGAGGCTCAGCCGTAAGTATTGGAAGTTATAATAAGCTCCTGCATGCATCTCAATCGGGACATTGCTCAGGGATTTTATCAGTTTATTTTGTTTCATTTATTTAGTCTGTCTGGCAAAAGAGAGACTCTGTTGTCCATATATGGTAAAATGGATGTTGTTGATTCATGAATGCTTTTAAGAGTAGTTAACATTACACAGTGTTGTTGTAGACTCTTTCTTATCACCCAGTTACATGGGTATTCCCTAAAAACAGTAACTATTTGTCTAATGCTGTGAACCACACATGGAAATCCCTTTGACATAGGACTTAAATGCTGTAAATGAAACTAATGATGATTGAAAATGTTTTTTATAATGCAGCACTAATTCTGTGCTAGGACTACAACTAATGATCGTCTTATTTTTTTCACATTTTTAGTTTTGATTAATTGATTAATCATTTAGTCTACGAAATATTAGAAACAGTAAATAAAAAAATACATTTACATTTTCTCTAAGCCCACAGTGACATCTTTAATTTGCTTTTGTCCAACCAAAACCTAAAGATATTCAATTTACTATGATATATGACAAAGAAAAGCAGCAAATCCTCCCATTTGAGAAGCTGAGATCTGAAAAAAGTTGGCATTCATGCTCAAAAAATAACTGAAACAATCAATCAAATATCAAAATTGTCACCAATTAATGTTCTTCTAAATGACTAATCAATCAATCGACTAATCATTGCAGCTCTAATTCATCCAACTTCTACCTGTGTCTGAATGTTGGACGGTGAATAATGCACACCCAGTATTAGAACTCAATGAGCTACTGTGAATCTGCAAAGCACATTGTTTGATTCTTGGAAAATGGAGGAAGACGTCTGCTTTTCAGCTTTATGTATTCCATCATGATGTCCATGTTTGGCAATATTCAGGTATTCAGTGGTTTAATTGTATTGCTATGTCTTTGTTCCCAGTCTGCTGGTGCACAAATGGCTCCTTAATGTGTCAATTCATGAAAACAGTTATTAAAACAACATATTTTTCCCCTCACCTCTTTTCCTGCTGGGAATTTGTAGAGGAAAACTGTTTTTTTTTTAATGTTTTTTTCTTTTAACTACTGTATATTATTCATACCAACCACAAGGCCAAGTGACGTCAGACTTGTTATGATCCTCCTTGCGGGCTCCGCCCCCCTCTCGAGCAGTCCGGTCGCGTCGCTGGCCGACGTAGCGGATCCTCCTCCTCCTCCCCGTCAGTCCACCCTCCTCACTTCTTGTAAACAACTCCATTAGCCCCGCTGCACAGGGCACTGGCCAAAAATGTTCATGTCAGACGTGGACAGCAAAGCAACATGTGCAATAACTAAATAGGGAAGAGGACACACACATTGTCAGGGCTGGGTGCTGCGTTTGTTGCCACCAGTGACTGTAAAAAGAGACCCCCGTGAAGAAAGCGCGTCCATATTACATAAACCCTCAATGTAAATAACTGGAGAATGGTTCACAACCTGTTAACAGTGAAGGCAAGGGATACACACCAGTGGTCCTGGTACTAACGCCACGGAATAAAGACAACAGCGCGAGCAGACATAAGCCGTGCTCATGCTTGTTGCTGTTTTCTACAAATAAACAAAAGTTAACCAAAGCTCAACAACGCCGTCATTTATGTCATTTCATAATAACATGCATACCTACTTTGAAATGGCTAAGCATGTCCTTTAAACACCGACTACAGGCAAAATACAAGTGCCATGTTCGTATTGAATATTGTGCAGCCAAACGTTAACGCCCAGCATTGCATACACACCCCTTTTCTGGGCAAAAACAAATAGCATGCTGTACAGGATCCAAATATAATCCTTTGTTAGTAATTACATCAACTCTGCATTAAATACAGAACAAATATTAAGATCACTCACCTGCAATTTCCCCGTTTAATTCCCCGTGTTTACATGAATATTTTTAATGACGCAGCAAGACCACACAGAGCAACGTGATTGTCGCCATTTTTTGTTGTTATTGAATTCTCCAAAGCCATGTGACAAAATGATCGTGGTTTTAAAAACAGGCTTCCGGGTGCGTAGACAAAAACTAGTTTCTCGAGGATAAAATAGGTTAATCTTCCGAGTTGTTTGCCTGATGGATTAGTCCGGTTACTCCACTGACTGGAGACTGAAGGCTGTGCGCAATGTTTGACAGCTCCGAGACGCTGCCGCCGCCGTATGGCTCGCAACAAGTACTCACTAGATTCCTCCCGTCCGCAAATGTTGCGCGGAATGACAGCGACTCATGTGCTTTTCTGCGCCCGCTGCCAGCAGCTCAAAACCATGACAAAATAGTCACTGTAAGCAATAATTAAAGCTCTGATCTGAGGGGAGTGCTGTCAACAAGTGGTGGAATCCAAGAATAGTCCACTTTTCAAATTAATGAGATGACATGCATCATATATAAACTCTCCTACAAATTTATTTATTGCAGAAATTAGTTTCAAAATTTTTACTTTGGTAAATAATAAGAAAAGTCAATTATTGGTGTGGTATAATTGTACCTATTATATCATATTGCAACTAAAATATGAATATTTTTATGGGATCCGCTGACATTATAATGGACACACCCTCCTTCTTCTGGTTGTTATAAATTAGCAGCATGACACTTTGTTTCTATAAAATCCCTGTAATAAACCATTACATCTTTTGGAGCCGAGATTATTAAAATTATTAATTATTTATCAATTTCTCATTGAAATATGTGCAGATCAAAACAGCTGTATAATAAAAACTTCCCAAACAGGCTGCACGAGGACAGGATTTTGTCTTCTTTTCTTCTTCCTCCTCCTCTTCGTTTTTTTTTTTAGACAGACAGACAGACAGACAGACAGACAGACAGACAGACAGATAGACAGATAGACAGATAGATAGATAGATAGATAGATAGATAGATAGATAGATAGATAGATAGACAGACAGACAGACAGACAGACAGACAGACAGATAGATAGATAGATAGATAGATAGATAGATAGATAGATAGATAGAAGTTTCCTGTGACTGTGTGCTTTAAAATACAATCGTGATTATTACAGTTTCCCATCACTTCAGGAAAAATATAGCCACTGACTGACATGAACAGGCTACTGTTGTGCATCAGTTTTAAATAAAAACTACAGTAACCAGTTTACCCCGCGAAGTTTGTGCAAATCCGTCATCCGCATTTTTTCTGGATGATATGCGCAGGAAAGTAGGGCGTTGTGGAGACTCCCTCATTCATTCGCAGGGGAAAGTCTCCGTTCTTAAAGACGTAGACGGGCGTAATGTGTCTATAAGAGAGCCGAAACAACAAGAAAAAAAAAAAAAAAAGGAAAAACGCGTTTGCCTTGATCCGAGTCACAGAGCAGGATAGTCCCAATGTGTGCAGAGAGTAGGCTCTGCGTAAAGAACCGACGCCAGAGATAAGCTGAAATTTACATTGGCAAGACTAGTTTATAAGCCACTCAGGCTTTGGACCCGCCAGACCGCTCATGCGTGCAGCTGATTAGGATTTTAATTAGGAGGCAATTTACTTGGGTCACAAACAGGAAAAAAAACTAACATTTGTGTAGCCTATCCCAGAGGTTTTACAGTAGCAGCCCGTTTCTGAGGAAGACATGGCTAAGTTATTCCGAGCTGCTATCATGGGTCCACCAGGATCAGGGAAAGGAACGATATCCAAGAGGATTGCGCAAAGCTTTGGCCTGCAATATCTGTCCAGTGGCCACTATCTACGAGAGAGCATAGCGGCAAATACAGGTAGGATACGTGTGCCCATGTACAGTAACCCTAACCTCAGTACAGTGGTGTCATCAGGAAGAGTGAGTCTGCTGGGGGAAAAAAAAAGTTGCTCAAACGCGTCATTTTGTGTTGCGTATGTGAGTTTGACAGTTCCGATGTTTTCTTCTTCCTAGTATCACTAGAATTGTCGCAAACATGTAATTATAACTCAAAAAGATTATAAAGAATTTGCAGAGGGAAGCAAATGGAGACAGGAGACAGTTGTTTCCTTGAAGCTCATTTGACAGGAAACCTTCATCCTTCACCCATGAGCCAGAACACGAGCTAACTTCGTTTTTCTTTCTCTGATGTCAGTCTGGTGGAGAGTTGACTTGTGAAAAGGTCCAACGCCAGTCAGTCCTTACGCCCTGCCAAGGCTTTTGTTGCAATTAATATTATAATTTAATTTAATAGTAATTTCTCCAAACGTAGTCCACACTTTAAACCGTTGATTGTGTCTTTAAACTTCCTCACCAACTGGAATTCATTTAACTCCCAGCATGTGCCAAGCTCATGTATACCGATAGTGAAATTGAGCTCAGTGCAGAGAGCCTAAGTACAAACATGTGTGCTTGGCAAAATGAAATGTTACAGTGAATTTGTAACTTGCTGGATAGTGTAACTAACTTTTCCCTTTTGAAATAAGTTTTTTAGGGTTCATAAACCAGTGAACTCAATAGGTATGTTTGTTCGCTGAATCCAGTGACCTGGTGTGAATGTTGATTTAATCAACTACAGCAGGCTCCAGAGTTTCCAGTGTAATTTTAAATGAATAAAATCACAGGCGTGGTGACAGTTTTATATCATTTTTATTTATTTTTTTATCGCATAACCAAGAATCAGGAAGCAGAGGCTGATATGCATTGTCTATCTTTACCTGTCTGTTGTGTATCAGATGCAGGTGTGCTGGTGAGGACCTATGTAGAGAGAAGCATGCTGGTTCCTGACCATGTGATGACCAGGCTGATGCTGCCCAGATTGGAACAGCTGAGCAACCACAGCTGGCTGCTGGACGGTGAGTAAAAACAATGTTTTTGTTTTTATTACACAATCATAGTGTATGGTCTGTACACTATGATAAACCAGGTTTACACACAGCAGACTCCACCCTTTGCCTTTGATTGTTGATTGAACTGCCTGCCACCCCTTAAATCTGATTGGCCACCTAAGGTGCCACCCCCCCAAAAAATCCAGGAACTGATGTTAGAGGCAGGGCCATCAGTCAAGCTTTTTTTCTTTTTTTTTTTTACACCACTGCATTTTCAGAAACATGGCCCCCAAAGTGCCTTATGCAGTGCCCCCTTTACTTGAGTCTGGAAAAATATGCTCTACATTATCCTACATCTGTGAGTAATTAGTGCTTTGAGGTACCTAACCCAGTTACCAGCAAGATTATACATGCTCCCAATTTACAGTAGTCATGGAGGATTTACTGTGCATCAGATTCAAATAAAAAGTCAAAGATATTCCTCCAAAGTGACAGTGTTCTCTGTTCTTTTTTGACCTCTATTGCAAATTTCTCAGTTTATGATGTGTTCACATCCAGTGCCAAGTTTCACTCAGTAACCTTTGTCACAACATAAGTCAATTACATATTACATGTCAATATATTGTCCATTTTTGTATATATATATATATATACATACATATATAAAATACTTCACGTTTTTGCTATGCATATACAAAAGTACAAGCACGGGTTACAAATGGCCAAAATAATGGAGATCATTGTCTAGCCACAGTTAAATATTATCCACTATCTTCAAGAGAGATGACAAACAGAGATGAAACAAACTGGTCAGTGTTAAACTGGTTTAAACCTTGAAACACGATCAGCGAACAAACAATTTAGCAAGAGAAGGGGCAACAGAAATCAAGGTTACTGACACACACATGCACACACACACACACACACACACACACGCACACATGCATGTTCATCATGTTTATCTCATGACTCTGAATGGCTGGGTTATTAGTGTCAGCAGATTGATTTACATGGTATTTTTCACTACGTTTTTGTGTTTTCCAATAAATGTATTTCATACTGGTACATTTTCATGCTCCAATCAACACAGACACATCTACAGTATATCGCCAAAAAATATACAGCACTATATGGACATAATTGCCTGCTCTCAGTCTCTTTCCCTCCTATAAGCTTTAATTTGTGCATTCCTGTCACTCATTTGTTGGTAACATGATGCATTGATGGTTAGAGGGATTTAACAGCTCTTTATTGACCAAACAAAGGAACAAACAGAGTGACTGCCAGATTCCACTGTAATGCATAAGGAAGCAATAAACTTCAAGGACAAGCCCAAATTCATGCATACAATACCAAACCATACTAAAAACAAAAGAAGGTCTTGTGGTTTTAGAGAGACAATGGCCTTAACACTGGAAGACAGTACATGTATTCTCGCCATGTCAGCAAACGCCTGCCATGCTGAAGTGTCCTTGAGCAAGGCACTGTCCTGTAGGTCACCTTGACCTCAGATCATGAGAGTGGGGCAAGAGGTAAAAGAGATTATTCACTGTAGACATTGTGGCAAAGTAATGGGACAATTATCCAATGATCCAATCACAAAATGCATTTCCTAACACAAGTGGAATAAAAGACAGCAGTTCTGGTTCTGGTTTTCTGTGTTTACTGCTGGTTTGGGCCACTGCCGTGACATTTCTTAAAGACATTCATAGTGCCTAGAAGGAGAATGTTACTGACCTTTCCTCTAGGACCACCATGAGTTTGATTTTTTTTTTTTTTGTGATAAATGGATTGCCATGAAATTTGGTTTAGATATTCATGTTCCCCAGAGGGTGATTTCTGCTGACCTTGGTGATCACCTGACTTTTAATTTATCACTATCAGGTGAAAGTTTTTTCACTTGTCATGTAAATATTTAAATGTCTAATAGATAGCACAGATATTTGAGACATTCATGGTTCCTAGACAAAGCAATAACTTTGACGATGCTGACTTTTAATCTAGGGCTGTCATCAAGTCAAAGTTTCAGTTTTTCCAATATATATATATATATTTATGATAAAGCAAAGCTTAAGACATTGCCACCAGGTTAAGCTGTATTTTGTGTTTAGTTCTAATTAGCAAACGTTAGCATGCTAACAAGCTAAACCAAGATAGTGATCACACCGGCTAAACATCAGCATGTTAGCATTATTATTGTGAGTATGTTAGCATGCTGATGTTAGCCTTTAACTTCAAAGTACAGCCTCAGAGAGGTGCTAGAGTAATTGTAGCTTGTGTCTTGTTATTACTACTGGTGGTTCCTCCATGTCACGTAACTGAGACCATTGTATGTTTCAGTAAGTTCATGCACATGTGCATAATCTTGTTATAATGTCACGGCTCCAGACCATTTCACTGGAAACAGCTTAAGTCTAAATTTACTTGCTCTCAGCTGCTGATATTATCAAACATTTAAACGGGAAATGACTCTGTATGTATGAAAGTGCATAATGGCCTTTTATTCATGTACAGAATGTTTTCACAATGATAATCAAAACTTAAAAAAGACAAATGGACCACAGTTTTGAATGGAGCTGACAGAAAAATTAAAGGTCATATATCAATATATTATCATTATCATCCCTCTCATAAAATGCCTGTTTTATAAGACGATGGCTTGACACATTCACCCTCCTCCCTCTGCTCTCTGTCAAGGTTTCCCTCGGACGCTGGCGCAGGCCCAGGCCTTGAACAGTCTGTATCAGCTCGACTTGGTTATCAGCCTCAATATACCCTATGAGACTCTGAGAGAGAGACTGAGTGACCGCTGGATCCATCCAGCCAGCGGTAGAGTCTACAACATGGGCTTCAACCCGCCACGAGTACAGGTCCCAGAAGTCTAGATGGATGTGACAGTGTAGTCACACTTCATTGATTTTCTTCAGGACATTTTGTCCTTTCAGTTTCTTCCCCCACACAATCTGTTTCGGTGTGTTTTTGAACTGGTAGAGATTTAGTGTCTTGCTTCAGCAGGATAGAAGCTTCAAAATCAAAATGATGAGGGACAGCATCCATAGTCACTACCCCACCCTACTGCACAATGACACTCCTGCTGCTTGTTATTTCACTTTACAGAGTCGTTGTCATACTATTTTAATAAACTAGTTAACTAAAATCTATTCAATAACTTATATACAGCTAAAAACAAATTTTCAAAGTGCTGCCACTAACTTTTAAGA
The DNA here is from genome assembly GCF_002260705.1 of Seriola dumerili. Lineage (NCBI taxonomy): Eukaryota > Metazoa > Chordata > Actinopteri > Carangiformes > Carangidae > Seriola > Seriola dumerili. Next base: position 8,926,631 of record NW_019174257.1, on the reverse strand, counting down.
AATTATTAGGAAGTAACAGGCCTGTAAAAGTAAAGCATTACCATTAATTACAGTAGAAGCCAATTTGTGAAAATAAGCCTCAATAAGTTTTTTTTAAAGAGGACACTGTCAATTCTGCAGACAGAATTGTGGCTTCTTCTTTCCTTGACAGCAAATGCCCTCTGTTCACAGCACCACTTGTTTGCTACTTGACTTTGGGGGCATTTACCATTTGCTTCGGAGCATGGTTTACACAGCTTCACCACAGGAAATTAGTCACAGTTTTTTTAAATTAAATATTATGCAGCAAAGAAAGACGGGAAAAGAGGAGTTGTATTTTATTGTTTATTATTGTATTTTAGGTGGACAATAGCATTCATGCATGAAGCTTTTTGTGAGCTTGAGATAAGAGGGAGCTGGGAAGCTGTCATGAACTTTATATCTTTATATAATATATGAGTTCCAAAAGGAAGATCCTGACATAATATGATAAGGACTGTAGATATGTGTGAGTTACTGTGTTGTATTGTAATCCCCTCTGCTCTCTTGACTTTACCTTTCTTGCATCGTTGCATCTGTGACCTTGTGTTGGCTTCCTCAGGGTAAGGATGACATCACCGGGGAGCCACTGATTCAGCATGATGATGACAAACCAGAAGCCCTGATGGCCAGACTGAGACACTACAAGGATGTGGCCAAGCCTGTCATAGACTTATACAAGTCAGTAAATACTCACCTTGCAGAGTGAGCAGTCTGCAAATATTTTTAGTGGTGATTTCCCCAAAATGCACCATATATTTTTAGATTTATTTCTAACAGGCAGTGCGTAGTGTCAGTTTTTGCTGACGACATATGAACTGAGATTCAATCTGCACTGAGATAGACAAGGCTGGATGACATCAGATAGTTGATCTGATGTCAGCACCAGATTTTGACAAATAAGAGAAATGGGTGGAATAAGAAAAAAAAATATTTTTCAAAACTGTCCATTGTTTAGCAATGCTAAACTGGTGAAGCGCTCTTTTAACATTTACAACTGTTATAACTGTAGCTACAACCTGCTTTCCTTCTTTTTTGTGGTTTCATCACTCAGGTCACAGGGAGTCCTGCACTCATTCTCTGGTACAGAGACGGACCGGATTTGGCCTTATATCAACTCTCTCCTCAGCACCAAGATGCACACGCAGCCATCAGACGCCTGCCAGACACAGACGCCCTGACAGCACTCTGAAAGAAAAGACCACAGGGAGACATCAAGAGGCCGCCAGAGGAAGTGGGGTTATGTCTCTACACGCTGGCCTCAGTGTCAGCTTTCAGGTTCTTCCTTAATGATGGAGTTCAGAGAAAAGGACCAGAACTGTAGTCAGCCAACATGTTTTTGTGTCAATCACTAGTTGTTGGGTTTTTTTTCAAAGGAATGGTTGGATGCAATTATATTGTGTATTGTGCTGGGTTCCATATTATCATAGGGAAATATCAAGATTCATTGAGATCAAAACTGATCACTTTTTTAAATCATTAATTTTACAAAAGCACTAATGATCAAACAAAGCCTTTAACTGATGTTTTATTTTTAATTGTTGAACACTGAATATAAATCTCGATCAGACAAAGGTGGTGAAATCAAAGCGAAATGTGGAGGAAAAAGTAAATACAGAATGCTGGATATTTTTTTTTTTTTTACATTAACTCTCCAATATTTTATTCATTAGATCCAACAACAGAGTGAAATGCTCAATAATATTAAACCTAAACAAAAACATTAAATATATGACACTAAACTATAAAATGATAAAGAAAAAAAGATTGTTGGTACAGTACAAGAATAAAACTCTAATGAAAGCAAATATGAAATATTATCTTTTCACATTTGATCAATTCCACTTTAAATAATATTTTTTATAGTGAAGCAAACAATATCACATTGTTACCGCTGTGAATATACATATAATTTTGTGGAGTACAACTCCTTAAATTACTCCTCAGTGTGCAAACTGAAACTGGGGAGTTTTAGTTTTTACTGAGTACAATGCGCACAACAAAATCCTTTATATAAAGTTCAGTCTAACTATACAGTAGCTTGAAGTTACAGATTAATTGAGAGCAATGCTGACACTGTATCTAAAACCAAACTCTCTTTTCTCACTGAACTGAAACTTTTGCGAGACTGTGAGCTGTACATGATGCCTACAGGTCAGCTGTTACTTATGTAACTATTCCGCAGAATTTGTTTTTATTTTCATCCGCTCAGTGTTTCTCGATTATATCCATCAATTACATAAATAATTTAACAGCTATTCTTTAAGTTTGTGCTGGAATGCTGCTGAGTCATATGGAGTCATGTTTGGGCTGGTGCTGGACTGGTACACAAAGCACCCACTGTCACTCCACAGCACACTCTGTGGCTGGGATGAAGACCAATGCAGAGAATATAGTGCCTTCAATGTTGTTACATTCCTTTAAATACACGATAAGGTTGCTCTGAGATTTTGAGCTTCAGAATATCATGATATGTTTGTTAGACTGTAAAGTTTGTGCAGTGTTTGTCCAATTTAAAAAAAACACTGTTGGGTTAGGAAGTAATAGGTCACTTTTATCATTCTGACAGGGTCATTTCTGTAAAGCTCTTATTTGTCAGATTGTTTTGTGTAAATCATTGTTTCAGGGTGGACAACTGTTTCAGTCAGAAATGACGCACAAAATAGCACAAAATGTGAGTTTGCCTTTTACAGTAACACTAACAGGTGCAATAAAGACCAAGAGATATGTTTTAATTGTTTTTGTCCTGTCAGTTTTGAAACGTTCTACCCATAAATAGCAAGATACTAATTCAGTAATTGACCACAGGTAACACAGCACATACAAAAAATATTTTCTGTCATTTGCTTTATGAGGTTAAAGAAATGAAGAAATTATGATTTTTTGTTTGTTTGTTTTTCTTGTCTGGGGTCAAAGGTCATGGGTGTTTGTGTTGTTTACAGATTGTAAAGCTCTTTGAGATGATTTTGAGTTGACTTGACTATGATACTGTGGGATCAAGATCAAATAAGATAAAACATTCTTTCACTAATGAATTTTGTTGCTTGGGTGACAACTGGATAAGATGCCTATATTTACAAAATGTCAGCAACTTGCCTGTACTTGTCTCAGTGTCTTCAGCAGCAAATGTCTGTAGATGTTCATTTGATAAAGTAGGAAGTCGTCTGTAGAGAGCAGTTGATTTACACTTTGTTTTTGGTTGTGGAGCTCAGTGTGCCCTCTCAGCCTGTTGAATAAATGGGTGTGGTGTAAACGTGTTGAGTTGTACATGACCACAGCCCAGTGCTTTCGTGCCACAGTGGATTTGATTTTTTTTTTTCTTTTATATTTTTATACCACATGTTACATTCCAAGAACAATAAACCTATTTAATCTTGCTGCTTTCTTTTTTCTTTGTATGTGACTAGTTGTTAAGCAACACACCTGCTGCTGTTAATCTACTATGTTTTACAATCAGCTGATGTTTTGTGTGAGACACCTTCCACAAATCCATAACAGACCACATTTCCACCCATCTAACCTGTAAAGAGATAACTGGTGTCTTTTTTTTTTTTTTTACTATTGAGTTTATTGTAATCCTTCAATCCATTTGCTTTTTACCACTGAGATTAAATATTCAGTCCGTTTGTGGAAGGTGTTTTATATTTACAGATTACACATTTACACACTGATTGTCAATCCTTTATCACGAATAATATTGACACAAATCTACCTCCATACTACCGGCTTTAGATTTCTTTCTTTCTGTCTTGCTTTCTTTCCAGCAAACATATAAAATAGTGGAAAACAACTTTGCTCCTCCCTTCTTTGCTCCTTGATCTTTCATATGCGAGAAAAACAGGAAGCAGCAGGACGTGCAAACTTGCACTTAACACAGAAGCCACAGTGGTATTCGCTCTGAAGACACACGCATGCACGTACATAGAAATACTGTCTGTATCTCCTCCTTTCTGGTCTAATCCTCTCAGCTCTGTAAATAAACCCCATGTGCACATAGTGGAAGTCCCGCTCCACTGTCACGGACCACAGCCTGATTAGTTGTGTTTACCTCTGACAGAGTGTTCGTGCATGCGTGAACCAAAATGAGGAACAGTATTCTCACCTGCATAACACGAGGGTTATAACCACAGTACGCCCAAAACCTCAAACGCAACACAACAATTTTTTTTTTTTTTTTTTAAATCCCCTCTTGATCATTGTTGTTATGGGGACATCTACTGTAGGAAAGTGGTGTTCTGCTCATGTGGCATCCAAAAATAGACCTACTTAATGCTGCTTTCAATCTCCATGATTTTTTTTTTTTTTAATTATAGGTGCATATCACCAGTATTGTTTTCTCGATTACTGCAGATTTCCCATAGCAAATTCGCATGAGGACATCCATTCAGACCGTTTCTGAAGTCCACTCAGGGTTTTACCGGACTGGTTCAGCTCAGGCAGGATGCGCTGAGCGGCGCAGTTTCTGCTCTACAGATCCACGAACATCCACACCCCCTCTGGCCTACTCGCTTAAGCCCATCCACGTCCTCTACAGATCTACCACTCGCCATCGCGGTACCTTGTTTGTAGCTCATATGCCAAAATGTGATTTTATGATGATGCCGTATAGTCTGTTGCCACCTCTGTAAATTTTCCCACAGGTGAACTGGGAACAACCGGGGGAATCCTTCTAACACAGCGTGTCTCGCGGGACGTTTTAACGCTTTGACCTTTGATTGGCAGCGAATGACAAATCAAAGGTCGGTGTCTGTGAGCGGAGCCGGGGTTCAAAGCGCATCTCCACCACGGCACAAGACGGCGCTCCCGGGAGAATGGTAGAAACCGCTCTGCAAGGTAAAGCATATATTTTTACTCATCTGATATGATTCAAGGGGCATGTTTTATAGGCTTTCTGGTACCTGAAACCAGCCTGAGTGGAAGGGAGCATCACGATCTGTGTGTGGATGTTACATAATATCAGGATACCTCTGGATATTCTGACCACTTCTCCCCCACAGTGCATCTGTGCTCGGTGGACAGGGACGTTATCACCGACATACTCTAGTTCCAGGAGGAAATGATCTGTTTGTTTGTTTTTGTCAATTATATGAGACACATTCATTTAAAATCACAAACTTGTCTCTGTGCTCTATTTGGCCTTTATTTGACTAGAAGCGCACACGAGCATCATAAATGACATCATTTGGGTTATTTTTGTCAGGGGTGTCGATTTATTTTTCCTTTTTTTCCTTATTTTACATATGATAAACCCTAAGTCATCGTTTCTGCATGAGGATCACTGTCACTGCTTTTATCCTAACGATAAATGACATGAATGAGTGGGAAGGCTGGATTTTTCTGTCAGCTGATGATTTCGGCGACGGCATCCCAGGACACCTTTAAAGGCGCATGACAGCTCTGTCCGCAGATCAGTTTTATGATCTCAACACATCAGAGTGTTTAGAGACACTAGTACAGATAAAACCTCAGTTATGTCTCTTCTATCTTCATCATCATCATCATCATCATCATCATCATCAGTATTATCAGAAATTACCATCTCCATCTTCCAGGGCTGCATGGCTCTAGTCTATATGTTGAGAGGACAGCTCCTCTCTTGTGTCGTCCAATAGCGCTCAGTCACGTCACCACCATCGTCAGGCACATCACGTGAGCAGCTTAACACAGCTTGGTGTGGTTTCATGTTCCCATCATGAGCCACTGAGTCAGCTTTTGCTCCAGGGGATATTGTTCATCCCTGAGGGTGAAGTGGGTTAAAACAGGCAAATAAGATAGACACCCAAGTCAAAGCAAGTGATTTTTACTGTTAAAGGTGTAGAAAGTAGTATTCATATTGGTTTATGGTGCAATAAAAACAGCAGGTGTAGCTACAAGGGGTTTAGGAGACTTTTCTATGGTTAAGGACAATGACTTATAGTAAACAGGTTGGAAATCAGTGTCATATTCAGCAGCATTGAGCGGTGTATATGCTGTTTCAGGTTTTACTATATCAAGCACAAGAATCCTTGGATTACAGAATCTAACGACTCACAGACTCCGTATCACAGATTGAAGTCCTCTGTCCGTCTTGTTAAGTGAGTCCTGCAGCTGATCCAGCAGATTCCTGGATTCTGCTTTAACTGTTATGGGGATAATCATTAATCCTCAATACATCCTTGAGGATGATGGTAAAAACTGGTGATAACAGTGATACAACTTTCTTTTAAGATACAGGGCTGTGGTCAGTATCACATTACAGCGATGTCATAAAACAGTTAAAATGACATTGAGCACTGCATTTAAAGGTTTTTTAGGGATGCTTAAAAGAGAGATGCAAATGAAAGTCATGATAAGGTCTCCTCCACTGTAATGCCAAACCCACAATAAGCCTATAGAATATCCAGTGTGTATGTGAGGCGGGTTTGTCAACAGGTCTTTGTTTTTGTACGTAAGAGCAGCTATAGGAAATCTGTCTTACAGTGTCACTGATGGCAGTGCAGGTCACAAAGGCAAGTGCGACATGGGCATTTTCTTATTGTTGAGAGCCAGTTGCCCATTATGCTATAGTTGCCCCACATCCATTAGAGTTAAACTAGGATCTGTAACCCTGAGCAGAAAACTGTTATACTTTTAGGGCTGCAACTAACGATTATTTTCATTACTGATTAATTTATTAATGATTGATTATGATTATTTTATCAGTTAACCAATTATTCCTTTTGCCTAAAAATATTGAAACATGCACATTGGCCTATAATTTCCCTGAGCCAAAGGGGCCATATTTAAATAGTTAGTTTGGTCTGACCAACAGGATGTTAACTCTGCTATTAGATGAATATGCATATTAGTATATGACAAATAAAAGCATCAAATCGTCTCTTTTGAAAAGTTGATACCAGTGAATGTTTAGTGTTATTGCTTGAAAAATGACTGAAGCAGTTAATTGATCAACCAAATAGTTGATAGCAAATTTTCGGTTGATGGACTTAGCAATTAATATGCTAATCATTTCAGCTCTATTTGCTGTTTGATTGGGTTTTGGCTTGACAGGTTTTCGTATTTATAAGCTAACCATTAAATTACATAACCTCATTGAGATTTGGATCTCTTTTGCAAATGAGACCTGAGAGAGAAAGAAAAACAAACATAACCAGACATGTATTTGACTTCATATCCAAAATCCTTGATCTTGCTGTGATGTGGCAGAGATTTTGATGCCCTGCTGTATCATAAACATGCACAGTCATGAGGGCATCAAGGGGTAAACATTAGTAGGCACGGTTAGAAACAAGACAGGAAGCTCCATTGCAACAATGGAGCGGCAGTACGTTGCGTCCGGTTATGGCGGGTCCATCATTCCTTCCTTCTGGACATTCAGTTCCTGCTGTGCTTTGAGCTCCCGTCTGCTCTCCCAAAAACAGTTTCCCAGGCTCATGTCCTCTTTTCAGAACCATGCAGGGTTTCCGTTGCCAGGGGACAAGGCAAAGGAAGGAAGCATGCCATCAGTGGTCAGTGTTTTGTCCTGCTTGGCCCCTGGGTAATAACACAAAAAACTGGAGCTAAAAATGACAAATTTGGAGGTGAAATTTCAAATGTGTTAGATTTTAATGTTATTACAAGGAGCCTGTTAACATCCAAGGCTGCTATTAGTCGAGAAGTGAGTGAGAAAATTCCCTGTGATGAAGAGTGAGTTTCCTTTTTCTGACAAAGCATGGTGCTGTTGTCTTGCAATGTTGACTTCGATGCTCCTCTTATTTTAATCTTATATTAAGTTAAGGCTAGTTGTCCTCATTCATTTTCGGTGCAGGTCTCAAATGAGAAATTTGCTCCATTATAGGCCTACACTCATAATTTGCTCCTTATTTATACCCAAGAAAGCAGGTCACACTGCAGCACTATAGCAGGAGGGGCTTTTTAAATGAACTCAGGGGATCCCTGCGTTTATATGCACTGTCCTCCATGGGACTTATGTTTTTTAAATAGATGGCACTGAAAGTTTCATACTTCTTAACACACTTTATCTTCTGTGCCTCTTGACCATGTACACTCATTGATGGACATCCTCCATCACAATACGACCATAATTCATCCGTCTTGCTTTAAAATGCAGCAGTTTTTTATTGACTTAAAGATGTAATGATTTGGTCAGTTGACAGCTACTTTTATAAATCAGTTGAGTCACTTTTAAAGCAAACTTGCCAAAAGATTTGCGGGTACCACTGAGTAGTTTCTACAATTTGTCTTATGTCTAATATCATTATGAACATCTTTAGGTTTTTCATATATTAGTTGGACTCTGGGGCATTGTGATGGTCATTCTTCACAATTTTCTGACATTTTAGACAAAACGATTAATCAAGAAAATGTTCAGCAGATCAAAAGATAAAGAAAATAATTATTATAGCCTACAAAATTCCTCAAATGTTGTAATGAATTAAGGTGATATTCAGTGAAAACATCTAATAAAATGCAGGTTGGAACATTTGCCATCCACCCAAAATAGGAACTGTGACATTGTTCACAAAACTAGGATCCTACTCATTTTACATAGATACATTTGAGCAAATGTAATAACATAACGTGAGAATCTTAGCTTCACAACTACAGACAAATATAAGTTTTCTTAATACTATTTTTTAGGGCCAAAATGTAGGCTAAATGTGTCTGTGGTAAGGCATTTTTACCTTAGTATCACGTATATTCCCATAATTTACTGAATTGTAGTTTATATTTTAATTATAATGAGTTTTCTATGACACTTTTTGACTTTTTAACGTGAAAACATCCTGTTTTTGATCCACTTTAGTAAAAACAGGCTTATTTATAGGCATTACTACTTATTAGAGTATGTGAATAATAGATGCAGCAATAACATTAGAGGACTGTGTGTTGGGGTGGATTTTCCTTTTACTCAGTCGGGGACTACAGCGACAGCAGCAGCAGCAGCAGCAGCGTCGTAGTAAAATGCGGAGCTGAGGAAAAGAGGAGGTGATAGAAAGAGAGACAGATAGAGAGAGGGAGACAGAGAGAGAGAGAGAGAGAGAAGAGAGAGAGAGAGAGAGAGAGAGAGAGACCACCCAGAATATTTGTTTCCACAGAGAACAGAGGAGACCGGTCGTCCTCTTCTCCTCGGACATGTGGTGCACTCAGCAGCCGCAGCAGTAGTAGCAGCACGGGCAGTAGCAGCGGCGGCTGTGGTGGTGGTGGTGGCGGTGACGGCGCCCTCGGTGCAGCTCCCACGTCTTTATTGGGGCTTCTTTTGTCTTTAATTCCTCTTTTTGTGTCCTTCGGTAATGAGCTTGCTGGGGGCCTACAAGAAAAAGACCAGTTACGATGGCTATGAATCTTTGCAGTTGGTCGATAGCGGCGGGGATAGCTTCAGTATCGGCAGAGGGAGCAGCGGCGGCGGCAGCAGCAGCACACTCGGAGGCTCCATTGCGGCCACCCTTGGACCGAAGGCAGCCCCGCTGCGAGAGGAGGACTGCAGCACCATGGACAGCTCAGGTAAGAGTCCTCACCGCCACCGGGAACCCTGACGTGGGGGAGTAAGATGTGATGACTCTAGGCTGCACACTATTAACGCGGCCTATAGCCTAAGAGGTAGCAGTGGTCAGCACAATGGCTAACAATACTGAAAGTATGCAATGACGCTATGCACCTACTGGAATCCCCTCCAGAGCTCCATGTGGTTCCCAGACCCCACCTAAATGTGAACACTGGGTTATTGCTTGCAGAATAATTGAAGATATGTCCCAATGACTTTGGTTTTGTGCAAAATTGTTGTTCTTACATGAAGTGCTAACCAGTCATTCATGCATAAAGTGTCCAAAAGTCTATGATATTTTAGATAATGTGCACAGACACAGTAGCATATACACAAACTCGTTGTTCAGCCAATGTTGAGATATCTACTATATTAACCACACTGATAGCCCATTAACTTTTTCATATCAGTGGCCTTATATCACCAACTGTACTGGCAATCTAACATGTGAACAGTTAATAGAATAAATCCTGCTTTAGTTTTAAGGAACAAAATATTCTCAGTCTAGAAGTCAACTGTCCATGAATGATGGATTATCAACCTAATGTAATCAATTAAAACTAAAAACCATGATCTTTACTGATGCTACAGTGCATCTGCATGCTTTATTGAATTCAGTCACAATAACTATGAGTGAGGCTTGTGCCTGTCTCTGCCCTGTGTTCACCTCACTGCAGTGCTCTGTGGAGTCAGCCAGCCTCCAGGGATGAACATTTCTGTGAAACAAAAGAAGCTGGATGGTGGTGGGTGGGAGGGTCAATGAGGGAAGGGGATTGGGGTTGGGGAAGGGTGGTGGAGAAGGGGGGGGGGGACTCCAGTGTCAGATGTCTGTCTGGCCTGCCAGGTTGGTCTTTTGATGTACATGTGTGCCTGTCTCTGTCCCATTCACAAAAACCAGCATTTGAGGGGTAAAGGTTGGCACTCTAGGAGGAGGGAGACACATTCAAACAAACCATTGATCTTTCTGGCAAAGCCTAGAGCTCTCTGTGCTGCTAATGTAGTGCTCTCTCTTACTGTGAGTGGCTGGGCTCTCTGCGGCTGTATTACCTGATGGAGTCTGTATCAGAGCCTCCCCTGGTGTGTGTATCAGCAGAGTTTGTCACTGTAGCTGGCTCACCAGCTTGCACACTCCCACATCCATCTGGTCACTGACACAGAGACATGTAGACCAGCTAACAGACCAACAGGGAAGCAAGCAGGCAGATTCATACAGACATGCAGAGACAGATTCAAGATAAAATAGAGGCAGACAAAAGATATAATGTACAGGAGCAAAGGTACGGTTGAGCCACACCGTGGATGTAATTCTTTTATATCGTATTCAGGATGGGAAACAACACAAGGAAGACAGAAAATGAGATAGACACAGTTTGGATGATAAAAAAAACAAAAAAACAATTAAATTAATCTTTGATATTGTTTGGAGACGATCAAAAAGAGGTCAGTTATTAAAGAATGTTCACATTTATTATTTTGGCAATGGGACTCAAAGAAACATTTGCTTTTCCATAGCCTTATTATAGAGAGTTAAAAGTCAGTGATTTCATATTTTTACTGTTATTTGTCCCCAAACAAGTCTGAATAGACCAGTGGTCCCCCGCATCGGGGTTGAGACTCCTCCAAGGGTTTATGAGATGAATCTGAGGGGACAAAGCTCATTAATGGGCGGAACAATACTGTTCTGCCACTCAAATTAGATACTTTATACTTTATACTTTTTTTTATTATTTATTGAGTTATAAGTTTTACCTCTTTGCATCTTTGACAGTTAAATATTGAAAAAAAAGAAACCTCTTTAGTTCACAACCCATAGACATACTCAACCCGTGAGGAGGTGCAAGCAGACACAGCTTCATTTTTACCAGTCAAAAATGTGGGGAACTACAGGTATAGACAGTACCCATTTCCTAGAAGTAATGTGGTGTTAACTAGATATGGTGTTAGCTACATCTGCAACTGAACCATCCAAAGAGAAGCAGAAATCAGGATTCATAACCCATTATTTCTGCATCTCAGTATCTCAGTATTTCTTGTCAATGCTGAGAAATATTATTTGACATACACCTGTAAATAAGGAAAGCGTTTCCCCTCTCAGTGACCTTGTTTGTGTGCTGACTGATAATACAACCAGACCTTTTGCATAGAAGGCATTTTTATGTGTCACAAAAGCACTGGTGTAAATAATAAAAATAAATCACGGCTGAATTACATTTTGTAACATTTACTTCAGTTTCAGGGTCCTGGTATTGTGCGTGCTGGCTCCCTGTCACACTGCCCTTACTCACTGGGACACATGACTTGAAACATGAAAGTTTATGATGGATTCAATGTGTTATACAGGCCATGACATGACCTGACTGCAGTGTTTCATGTGTTAAATAATTCATTTGTTGCTAAAGTTCATCAATGCAGATTTATCCAACCTCTTACATTTGATGGTAAAAACTGAAAAACAATTATGTAATCAACGGGAGTGAAGGAATTTCTGAGCTTACTGGGACACTGCATATTTAGGACAGTGTACGTGTATCAAGGAGAGCTAATATATTGATGGGATTTGAATCATAGGTTGACTCTGTTTGTCAAATTATAATGTTTAGCTTGCACAATCTACTTAAAACCAAAAAAATATCCAAAAAATAATTCACATAAGCAATGTAAGTTCCTAGTCGAATCCAGATATCTGTCTGGTTCTCCATATTTTAAAACTAAGCCAGGTAATTTGAAATCAATGTGAGCGTGGAGAGGTAGTTTCACGATTATAAAAGAACAATTTCAGATTTTGTATACAAAACTTTGTTTGACTATTTAATTGTCAGCTTGCACATACACTTTCTCACAGCTTCTATGTGTCATACTATTACCAACCTGTAATAGTTTTCGTGCAACTCAAAGCAGTGTAATACTCCTCTAGTTAAGCTGTATAGTAGAGGATTAATCATACACTCCTTGTCTCATCAGCAGCATCTATAATTAAGCAGATTAAAGTCTGGGTTGATGCTGCAGTCATTCAGGTCCTGGGCACAACAAGGCCGGGCCCGGTGTAGTGGCGGTGTGATCGAGTGTAGTGCGGCGTGTTTGCCTGTCAAGCTTTATTGTTATGCATATGTGTCTATCTGTGTCACTCATACCAAGCTGGATATTGAGAGCGAAAGGTTCAGGGCTGTAGGAGGAGGGAGACATACTCAGACAGCCCACTGATCCCTCTGGACATAACTAGAACTGTCTTTCTCCTTTCTTTGCCTCTCTCTCTCCCTCTGTTTCTATTGGTCGACTAAGTGAGAGCGAGAGGAGGCGGGTGAGGAGGGGTGAGCTATTGGCCTGGCCCTGTTTTTGTGGAACAGCTCTCTCTGTTTTTGAGATTCCTTTGAAAAATATTTGTTCCTTCATCATCACTGCTGCCTCTCTACCTGTGCAGGTATCAAACATGATTGACAGATCCAGGCTGAGCTTCGCTTAGCTCTTGATTTCAAGGCAGAGCAGGATCCAGGTTTTCCTAATACATCCTGTCATGCTCGCTGACTGGGAAATCTGCATAGTAAGGAGATTTAAAATAGACCAGAACCTACTGGTGAAATTACAGTGTTGCCCGAAGACAGCATCTATTCCCCACCACAGACATTCTCAGTAGGGCTACTATAGTAAAGGAATAGTTCTACATTTGAGGAAATGTGCTCACCTGCTGAGAGCTACATGAGAACATTGATACCACTTTCTTGTCTGTACACTAAATATGAAGCTCACAGCAGCAGCAGCAGCAGCAGCAGCAGCAGCAGCAGCAGCAGCAGCAGCAGCAGCAGCAGCAGCAGCAACTAGTGAAAGTATTTCCCAAACTATTCCTTTAAATAAATGTTGAATTATAAGTATGTGGCAGAAACCCAGGATGCAATAAACAAATAAAATGACTTAGATTTCATTCATCCAGCTCCAGGGTTAACAGGGTTATTTTTTAAATTTGTTGTTAAAAAAACATGGAGCATGGTTTTCTGAGGGGAATTTAGCCTTTGCTGCATGTTGTCTTCTCCCTTTTTCTCTCACCAAGTGTTGACACTCTCTGCTGCACAGATAAATAAAGATGAAATGCCTAAAGGACACACAAATATTTCACCTCAAAAAGCTACAGTACATCTGTGCAGTGCAGTTTCACAAGATGTAAAGAAAAAAAAAAAGAGGCCTGCGGTCTGCTAAAGGTTGGAAGGTTTAAAGGGTCAGATGTGAAAATGTCAGCGGTGTAGTTTGCTTTAATTCTTTCTTAGTCCTTCTATATAGTGACGCCTTATTGGTGTTGTCATGTAAAACCCTGTAACCTTAGTTTTGGTGGTTTTCAGCTATTCATTTCACAGTGAATGAATGACCTTAGGCTAGTGAAGCCCTTTCAGATCTAAATGAATAAACCAAAAATGCACAATTTTCTTAAACTAATACCTGCTTATAAATAATAATCACTTAAACTTAGCTATTTGTAAGTTTTGCTATTGCTACATAGCTAACGTTAGCATTAACAACCATTTAGCTACTTACTAGTCTAGAAAGAATGTTTGGAGTTCAGCTTCAAACTTCATTCCTTCACCAAGAGCTCCAGCTGTGCAAAGCAACACCAATGTTAACTCTTTTCTTGTACTGAAGTTAGCACGCTAACCAGCTAGCCCTGGCCCATCTTATCACTTTCCTATAGCTACTCACTGTAGCCTCCGATCTGCCCTGAAGATGTAGCGCTGCTGAGAGGGCATATTATAACCTCTTGTATTATAAAGACAACAATAGCTGAAGCTCTTGTCAAGCGACAATCACCAGCACCAACTTCCAGCAAATACCACATTAGTCGGCAGAGAAACTTTACAACTAGCACCTTTAAAGGGAAAACTTTTCCATTGTACTTTTATTAAGTTGGGACAAGAGACAGGAACAGTCAAAACTGTATCAGCAGTGGCTGAGATCCTGATTTTTAACCTGCTGTATAGTGTTACTAAAGCCACAAAAACACTGGATCCTACGGTTCCCATGATGCAAAGCCTCAATAGCATCTTCCATTAGGCCTTCGCATGTCTGGTACATAACCATATCTTTAAAACTTCACATCCCAAGTTCCCAACACATGTTTTCTGTTGAAACTTTTTTTTAATGCAGTGTGTGTTCAGTAAAAAGATTCTCTGCAATGTAGTTGGCTCAACCTGATTTAACACTGGTAATCTTGACTGCCACAGGCAAAGTTCCAGTGGAGTTTTGAAAATGTCTGTGGATCATATGCTGTTCAGCATGAGCTCAACAAGCAGGAGCTTTATTCCTCAGTAGAAAAATAAATCGCTGTCGCACACATCAGGCCTCTGCAGTCAGAGATGAAAAGTCTAAATTTGGAACTTAGTGAAGAATCATCTCAAATATAACACATGGCGAAGGAGGACAGGAAGAAGTGAGCAAGACAGGGAAAGAGAGAGGGGAAGAGGGATCAAGAACTGACAAGTACAGCTTGTGATGGAGTGAGGAGAGAAAGAAAAAGAGATACAACGAGTGAAAGCAGTTGCTCTCTGAATATACGCAAAACTTTATCTCAATAGCCAGCAGCTCTGTCTAGACAGATTTCTTCTGAGACAGTGTGTGTAATGTCTTTGTAAGTATGTGTCTAAGTATGAAAGTCTGCTGTTAAATCAGTCTAGACTGCGTCGACAAATGATATCCAGAAAAAAAATTAACTATGAGGATTATGAGTGAGATAACAGCATTGTCAGTGAGGAGAAGACAAGGCTGAGAGTGAAAATTATTGTTTAAAAAGTTTGATTTCTACTGAAAACAATTTTAGAATGAACCATTCCTTATTATGCTGGAACCTGTCCTGAGCCAGAATAAACCATAGCGGCCCACCAGCAGAAAGCAAAAATGGCCTGTAATAATCTATTAGCTATTCCTCTTAGGTTATGTCTTTAGTGGCAATAACATTACACAAATGGCTGCCAGCTACCAGCTAATGACACCATAGTATCTCGTCTTAATGAACCATCTTCCTCATCTCACCGTGCTCAACTTCACCCCTCCCAGTATTGCCCTCATGAAGGTGGAAGACCAATGTATTGGCATGATCTCGAATCATACAAGGTCATAAGGTCATTGGGGATTTGGAGAGACTCCTTTTTAACATGGTTTATGGTTAATGTCTTCCATTATTTTAAGTTGCATTTATAGTCTTGTATTCAGGGCTTGAACTGCAGCTACCTAGGCTATGCACATAGCCTATGTTACACCGCAGACATACTATGGTCATAATGGGCTGCTTGTGTTTTCTCCGAAAAGTTTCGAATGCCAGTAGAGACTGTTGACAGTGAATGAAGAAAGTTGGAACAAAAAGGCTCGTAAATACTCTTTATCTTTTCTCTGTTTGACATGAAATATTCTACTTTTACATGGACTGACACAGACCTCTTCATTAATTAAGTTCGAAAATAACCAAACTGAAACACCACCTGAGCCAGAGGTTGTTTCCAACTAAGCCCAACTTGACTGTTTTTTTGGCACCTTATCCTTAAGGCCCCTACTATGAGAACCACTGATTCAAAGAGCCAGTTCCAGATGATAAGGAGGAGCACGAGATGTTTGATTGTCGGTCTGGAGAACAGAACGAGAAGTGTTTCATGAGCCCAGGTGCTTAGGAGACTCTAGACTCGGAAAATGCCGAAAATCCCTGTTGTGGATGATTTTCTGCTGCATCATATTTAACATCTTTAGGTTTGTCAGCACTGCCAAGTTACATCTTAAGTGATGCTCCTGTGGTTATGTGCAGGTATATGAAGAGGAGAGAGACAGAAAGAGAGAGAGACAGGAAATCTCAGATCAGCAGAGGGATGCTGACTCAGACACTTGCATCTCTGCTAATACTTGCCTACTCTTTACAATGTGGACACACACACACACACACACACACACACACAAACACACACACACGTACACAACTCCAGGTGGTATTCATTTGATTGTGTGTCTGGTTCATCATTCTTTCACACCTACACACACGTGTACTTATTGTGTTGCCCAGTGACTCATTGAAGTCAAATGGAAACCTCTGAACTCCAGCGTAGAATTGAAGCATGACATATTTTAAAATAACCTTTGGTCTAACATTTTAAAACACATTGTCTGCATAGAAAATAGCTGCTATTTTTCTGTTGAAAAAGTAAGATAGGAGGTTTTCAACAGTGTTCAACATCTGTTGGCATTCTCAGTGTGTGTGTGTGTGTGTGTGTGTGTGTGTGTGTGTGTGTGTGTGGTGTGTGTGTTGTTTCACCCTGGATTCTGATTGGCTAATGTCATTCCCAGATATGGATGCCAATTATGGTGGAGGACTGTTGGATATGGTGAAGGGAGGAGCCGGGAAGTTCTTCAGCAACTTTAAGGACAACCTGAAGGACACGCTGAAGGACACCTCCACCAAGGTCATGCATCAGGTTGCCACGTAAGTGACTGCTGTGTTCATACTCGAACTGAAGCAAGGTTTTTTTTACTGTTTTGACTCACTAAATGCTATCATATCATCGCTTCTGGTTTGAATGATAGTTTGGGATGTTTTTTTTTTTGACATAACACGGGATGACCAAGTCCTATTTGTGATGTTGGTGCTCTGTGTGACTGAGAGAGGCGGTTCCTACATTGAAGGCTAATATTTCCACAAATTGTAGCCGGATTTTTAGTAGTGTCAGTACAAACTCTAGTTTTCTTTTCTTTGCTATACAGGCCGTAGCCTTTGTGTACTGCGCCAGGCAGCAAACAACAATGCCATGTTTGTTTGTGTTACCAGAAAACTAGGCATCGCATAGTGAAATATTGGATTTACATGTTGTTTTTTTTCTGAACAAACAACATCTGATAACTAGGTTCAGAAAAGCCTAAAGGTGTGGTAAGTTGGCTCTAATTTAAAACAGGAGTCTTCTATTAGTATCTTGAAACAGCACTTTGGAAACTTAATCCGCCTACATTGCATTTTGCTATTTCTTTCAGCTTCTGCATCCCTATCCCCCTTTATCTTCAGATAAATAAAATCTGCTTATGATCTCCATCCTTTCACTCTGTCCTTTCCAAATTAATCAGGATGGCCTGGGAGAACAAAGGACACAGGCTGACCCTCATTATCTGCTGGTGGTGCAAGTGGAAAAACTGCTTCATTTGCAGTTCTAAACTACCGTTCCTTTCACCTGTAATTTGTTTGGCTCAGGTTGGAAAGTGCGTTAAGGTCTAGAAGCTCTAAAAGTGCCAGTGCCACAGTTGTGTGACAGGGTGATCTGGTTGGATTTGACGTCTGGCTTCCTCCCTATCAAAGATACTGTGTGTTGACAAGAAAAAGCAGTGGCCAGTTTAGAGCTTCAGCAACCAAAGATAGTTTTAGTCAAAGTTATGACAGATCAGAAATCATAAATTGGCTGCTCTGACAACCACTGTAATGCTGAAAAACATTTATACCTTAAATTCACGTTGCAAAACCTGCAACTGGCTCCACACTTTCTTCCTCCTCCACTTCCTTTAAAGTATTTTTGTGACATAATCAAAAGATGAATGACACCATAGATGATGTGAGTTGATGACGTCTCTGCTTGCACCCTTTTTTATTTTTGAAATATTTTATACTGAATATTCAACATGCATTCTTTGCATCTGAAATGCCTAAAACTGTTGTAATTGCACACTCTATAGATGCCTGTAGTAAGAACCAGCAAGTGACAAGTGATATATTGGAAAATATATTTGATATTAATTTATGAGTATATATGATATATTAATCAAATTAATATCAAATGGGTTAGGGTGAAGTGAATGTTGTCTCAGTTGTTGATTACAATCTAAAGTGAGTCTCCAGCAGCTTTAGAAGTGAAACAGAACTGTGTGGATGGAGGGAGGAGAGAGGGAGTTAGCAGAGTCTGGCACGGCTCGGTCGTCCCAGTGTGTTTGTGCACAGGCATCTGCACAGGGCAGCACAAAGGGACCTCTGTGCTGTCAGACACACACACACACACACACACACACACACACACACACACACACACACACACACACACACACACACACACACAGCTCCTCTCACTATTGACTCAGCAAATTTGATCATGGTTATTCCTCTCTTGTGTCTCCCCTCCTCTGCTGCTGCTCACATCTTGGCAAGCTCCCAGGTTCTCCTTTCCTGTTTCTCATCTGGGCTCCACCCCTCTCCTCTCCTCTTCTCTCCTCTCCTCTCCTCTCCTCTCCTCTCCTCTCTGTGCTGTCTATCGCACCTCTTTTTGCTGAATTATTCATGGCAGCTCATTGTGCCAAATGGCCAGTGCAGTGCTGATCCAGAAGGATTCATTTCATCAGGGCCCAGCGTGTGGTGTTGTGTGTTTGTGTGGACTGTATATGTATGCTTGAGTGGGTGGTTTGGGATAATGGGGTGGTGGGAGGCAGGCTACCGTGGCAACTGGCTGAAATAAATAAATAAGCATCTGTTGAACTAAACTATATCACTCACTATCTAGTATAATAGATCTACAGAGCGCTTCCAAGCATGATGGTAGGATTTTATAGCTTCAGTATCATAGCATCAGGGGTTTGCCTGTGTTGTGTCTGTGAGAGTGAAACTTGGGGGGGGGGGGGGGGGGGGGGCTGCTCTCTGTCACCCTGCAAAAAAGGACAGTTCAACAAAGTCATAATATCCTCAAATTTTTCTTATCTATGATAAATAATCTAGTCAAACACCATTCCCTTGATCTCGTTAAACCTCTTGCAGCGTAATGGCTCGATAAGATATTCAGTCTTTTTTTTTCCGGCTAGAAACTGACAAGAAGCCAAAATGTCTGAAACTTGGATTTGATGGATCAGACTCCACACATCTATTTCGGAGAAAACAAGATGGATTTTGTTGGCTTAGTTCAAAAATCAGATCAGACTAAAAGCTAGTCAAGACAAAAACAACACTGCAAATATCTATTTTTTCCTTTTGCTGGTTAAACCTGCTCTCATTGTTATTTTTGGAAAGGCGCGAAGGTGCTGAGGTGACTGCAGGGCGGGTAGGAGTGGCAGGGTGTGAAATGACAAAGACAGTTAGTGAATGCATAGCTGAATGAACTGTGACAATTTGTCTGCAGTTTTCCTCAACTGCTCCAAGGAGCAGTTTGGCGTCCTTGAGCTCACTTTTGATTCACTGTCATCAACCTTGTCTCCAGCTGCACCACGAAGCTACTGTCAGCGAAAAAGCTCATTGTTCACTACCTACTTCTCAATCTTCTCAAGTGATTTTCTTGTTTACCCCATTGGCAGAAATGTCTCCATAATTGCAAATTATTCTGCTTTATATATACAGTAGAGGGGGTTTGGCAGGGCAGCTTGAAGGTTGTCTAGGTTAGCAGCTTAAAGAGACTGTTTCATACCAAAAACCACCGCGAACACAGATGTTAACCAGGCCTCCTTTTAGCACCCTGACTAGACTTGATTTGTTCTTCTCTGCTTCTGTCTCATCTGTATTCAAGGCAATGGGCTGTTGCTGAATTATTTAAAGCAGCCTTCTTGTTTGTTTACCTGGCCGAAGAGAAGTTTTGTAGGCAAACCAATTTTGGAAACAGTGCTCAACAGTGTGTTCCTCTGTCAGTGAGAAACTCGGCAGCGATGGAGGCTGGATTTCTGAAAGGCACAGTGTCCTTGGTCGGTACCCAGACTGCCCCACTGCCGCCCTCCCCCTCCCACCCTGTCAGACATACATTCATCTTTCTCTCTTTTTTGCTTTGTCTCATAGTTTTGCTCGCTGGTTTTCATCCATCCTCACTCACTCATTAGCACCACACTCTGTTGATGTCTGTATATGTCTCTCTGTCACTCTTTCTCCATTGTCCAGAATATAGAAATCAACAGACAACAGAATGCTCAACTGAAAGTCACTTGATTCTGGGTCACAAAACCCTTCATACATTTTATTTAGCACTTTGTACTCCTTCCATTTCTCTCAGATTTATGTGTACACAGAAGAAGCAATAACCTTAAAAATAACTCTTCAGTAGTGCATCAGTTGTCCATGTTATTGTGTTATTTGGTAAGGTTTAGGGTTTGTTTGTTTGACATTCTTACTGTTTATCAATTAGCTTTATTTCAACTGCTATGCACATTTTTTATGTTAATTAAAATACCTGGATGAATATTGCTGCTTACTGTATATGATCTTCTGAGATTTTTTTAAATCAAGATAGACGACCTAGACAACCAGTCTAGGATTCAATTCTATTATTTGTAAGTAAGATTATAATTCTATTAAATTCTATATGTATACATTATATCTATTGAATGTTGACAGCATTTGCTGACAATTTTCCATTAAAAAAAGGAAGAAAATTCCCCAGTGGCAGCTTTTCACTTCTCGTGTCCTTCCCCTCATTTCAGTTTATGTACTACACCTTGCTGTACATTTTAATTGGCTGCAATTCTATCCTCAGAGGTCAGGGAGACTGCCTATTCTACTGTATACTGCATGGCTGTTGCCCATGACCATTTAAATCTGACACCTGACCTGCTTCTCTCCTCTTATAGCACACAAGCTATTTCAGGAGAAAGCAGGTAAAACCACCGATTTACACAGAGCATACTGTATATCCAATATCCTCCATAGTATATTTATGGGACAAAAACAAAGGAAAAGAGAAAGGAAAAGAGAAAGTGACTGCAGTCTTTGCACACTCCTTTTTTTAAAGGCATTAAACAATATATTCTTTAGCAAATATTAAATAAGTAAGGTTATCTGTTTATTATCTTCCTTTGGGAGTAAACCGTCCAGATGTTCGCTTTTAATGTCAACCTGTGAAATCTACAGTTTAGTTTTCAGTCTGGGATAACCACACAGAATTGGATCAAAATGGAAACCTGAACTGTGGTCCAGTTGCTTCATTATGAGGGCTTAGAGACACCACAGCAGTCTCCTCCCGCCTTTCTCTCTGATGGATTTAACTCAGGTTTTGCGGTTTGGTTTTGTTTCACATTTGTGTGCTATTTATATTCTTTCAAGACCAGACAGCACAACATTAGATGTTTGTTGTATGTAGAAAAAGAGAATATCGTAAGGCACACTTAAACTGCTCTCACTTGAAAGCAGACTAGTTGTGTAGCACTGCATTACATAACGAGGTCTAGGACCCCCCCCCCAAAAAAAAGACCACACAGAGACGACTGGCTCAAATCAGCTCTGCTTGGGGGATTTTCACAGTTGGCAACAAGTCAACTCAATTTCATACACATTAGCCTACTAATGTGGTGTGCATAATAATTGCAGTGCAGCAGGTAGCCGAGCTGTTTACGAAAATGTTTTTAACCAAAAGCAAATAGCAAAGAACTCTTCAAATCCACTCTCCTATTACAAGAAGTTAAAACTAATTTTGTGAATCTATAATCCATTAAAACAAATCCCACTTCAACCCCAAAAACCACCTTTCGCCCGCTTTGTGTTTCATTAATACTGTTTTCCATCTCTTCCATGGTGCAGTAGTAGTGGACTACTTGTTCCTATGTGTGTGTGTGTGCACTGCAGCTGCTCTCAGTTAAAAAAAAAAGAAAAAAAGAAAAAATTCAATCTGGAATAGCTAAATTTGGCAGTGAAAGGCAATGCTGCTCAGTTGATGAAATCACATATGGTATTCCTTTGATCCCAGACAGTTCAGCCTAATGTGATCAGCCTGAAAAAGCCAGACACGTGGAAGCTTCTGCTCTAAAGCCCATTGAGTCTAATTTCTTGGATATGCGTGACATGCAGCCTGATACACTGACAGTGAGAGGCAGAGGTGGAGCAGCCTATTGGATGTTGGACATTCATATATTGATCTATACTTTTTTTTTAATGATTTGATATCTTTCAAGAAAAGGGCAACTTTTGACCCTCCTTAGTGAAACCTTAAATTGTTTGACAACTATACACAAATCGGGCCTGCTATATTGGATACACTCAAGTAATGGCATACCTACAATACAATACAAAAGTAGGGGGATTCAGTTACATTTTACAAAAACTGTGCACCTAAAATTTAAAAAAGCTGTTTGGGCATCAGTGTATTTATGATCTTGCTTCTAATCTTTCCTCTTATTGCTATTCTTCTTTGTGTTTTAAGGACTGTGTGAAAAAAGCTGGTGAAATTAATCTTTATTTCTTTGTTGCAGGTACACTAAAGGGGAGCTGGACATTGCCTACATCACATCACGGATCATAGGTAAACACGTTTGGTTGTTTCTAATCGACCTTTTTTGCATGTGTGAGTTGTGTGTGTAACAATGACACAAGAAATAAATGATATCCCATCATTTTTACTGGTCTACAACATCCAAAAACACAGACACAACTAAATTTACATGTAGAAATATTCAATTTGTACATAAGATGATTAAAGTGCTTGATCATATGATAATAATATAGTGGGATGGGAGCCTATGTGTAATTCTAAGGCAACAACAGACACCTGCACCCATAGCTTTCCCTCCCTCCTCTTCTCTCATTCTCTGATTGCTAACATCGTTACACACTCCAGTGTAAGGAGCAGCAGCGTATCCTTTAGAGGACATAGTCAGCTGTACATTTGTCACCTGAGGGCTTCCATCCAATCCTGCTTTGTGTGCAGCCACAGTCAGTCATGCTTGAATGTGGACTTCTGTGTGACCCACATCCCATATTTCAGTTTCAAATCACCTTTGCGCAGACCCGTAGTCGACAGTAGAAGAATATAAAGGGTATTGCCAGTGTAAGCCAGTTTTAGCATCTATGTACATAAACATCTTTACAATCTTCAAAATGTCTCATCCTGCAGCTGAAATATGTGTACATATATTTTTTTGTTTTGTTTTTCAGTAATGACCTATCCAGCTGAGTCAGTACAGATTGGCTACCAGAACCACGTGGAGGACATCCGCTCCTTCCTCGACAGTCGCCATGCCGACCACTACACTGTTTTCAACCTATCACAGCGCAACTACCGCGGCGCCAAATTCTCCAACAGGGTGAGTGTGTGTCACTGCCTCATGGAGCCACAGATGAAGTCATGACAGATTTATTAGTTTGTACTTAGTTGTTAGTGGCTGCTACATTTTTCGCTCCCTGGATTATTACAACACTAAAGTGAGATATGAGGACGAAGTTTATAATTTGCTGGTTATTTTTGATCTGCCAGCGTTTTATGTGGGGCTGTTGTTATATTTGCTCATAACCTATGGAAGCACCCAAAGTGAAGGCCTCTAATTAGATTTAACGAATCAGAAGAAGAGAGAAGGAAGTTGTTGTCACTTGTGGTTACTGACTTTTTAAAAAAAAAAAATACCTGGTTTGGTCGACCAAATCCTGAGAAGAATATCTGGTTCTTTAATGTCTCTGTTTGAGGTCTAATGTCATCTGCTTCTTCAAAATTGTATTTTAGCTTTCTGTCATTATGCGCTGGGTTCTACTTTAATATTAAGTCAGATGTTCCCACATAGTAACAGCCTTTCATGCTTTGATGATACACTTTGATTTTATTATACAGCCCCGTAGCAACCACGACCCCCCACCGAACTGTTAATGTGAATGAACTGTGAGCTGGAAGGATGTTTGGGGTAGTTTTGGGTGCTATAGCTAAATCAGGGAGTGTATTTTTGTAAATGAATCCTTTTGAAGAAGTTTGAATGTAGAAGCGATACAGCCCAACAGTTGGTCAAAATATACAGTGTAATTTTTAAGCAATTCACAGCAAAAAAAAATAATGATAAAATAAAAAAAAACCTTATTTATGGGTCACGAATCCAAGAGTCCCATCTTAAATACCATTCAAAAATGCAATTTGAATCCTCCATTTATTCTGTCTCATTATGTCTTTATGGTTATGACATGGGCATAACTCCAGCATGGGGTCCTTGAGTCGTGTCATGCGGCACTTTTGCACAGCTGGATTTGGATTCAAGTGAAGGCACATGTGGGATCTCTATAGATTAAAGACTGCCACCCTTCGGCAGAAACATCCGAGGAAGCTGAGGAGTCAAGCTGTGCCGTTAACATGGCCAAGATGGCCCCCTGTCTGCTTGTGGAGGTCGCTGTATCTCTAGCAGATGACTCATTGTGTCAACTGGTGTGTTGTATTGCTCTGCTGCTGCAGTGCTGTTGCTAACCTCTCCTTTCTCCTCCCCTCCTGATTTTTTTTTATCGTTTTCTTGCTTTACCAACTCTTCTTTTTCTTCTAATCTCTTCTCTCCCCCGTCTCTCTATCTTTCTCTATTTCCAACTCATCTACTCTCTGCCTCTTCTTTGCCCTTTTTCTCTGTCTGTCTCTCATTTTTCCTCCCCCTCATTTTGTCCTGCACCAACTCCTCTCCAGGTCTCAGAGTGTAGCTGGCCTTCTCGCCAGGCTCCCAGCCTTCACAACCTGTTTGCTGTGTGTAAGAACATGCACAACTGGCTTAAACAGAATCCCAAGAATGTGTGTGTCATCACCTGCTCGGTAAGAAAACAATTAAATATCATCATCACATTTGCCCATTTTGTCCCTCAACACATCCTCGAGTTTTTGGAGCTGTGTTTTAATTGTCCTGTGACCCACTTCTGAGTCTGTGCACAGTGTTGGAAGAATGTGCTTCCATGGGACTGACTGAAACGTTACCTTTAACATAATTCACTGCAATGATTTCGTTTTAAGTACATGTATATTGCCAACACAGGTTACTTCGCAGCTTGGCTGTTACATTAAATTAAGTGCTTTAGAAAGTCATGGTCTTAAAAAAATCTCTGCTTAAACCTCATGGGGAAAAGAGATTTTCAAAATGTGGAAAACAAAAAAAAAAAAGGTGTAATCATGTTATGAAAAACAAAACTTTCAGACATCAGATGAGAGCTACAACACCCAAATCCCCACTTTTAACTCATTTAGCTTCCTCTCCTCTCACTGTTGCCAACCCTAGATAAAGGAGTATTGGTCCATCTAGGTTTCAGATACAGTATCACAGCTTAGAGCTGCCAAGGTCTTATCAATTCTGTCAGTTCCTCCTCCTCTCTCTGTTGCTCGGTTGGTTTTTTGTATTGAAAAGAGACTTGAACATCAGAATTGTGGATTTGAGTTGGTCATAGAATTGGAATGGATAGTGCTCTTGAATCTCTTTAAAGAGTTAAAGTAGTTGAAATAGATAACAAAGCTTTTAAGCCCAGAAATTGCATGTGTTTAGCTTGACAGAGATCAGTTTGGGATTTCAAACTCAATTAAATTTCCTGGGCAACCATCTGCATTTTTGATACATACCTACTGTGTCATGATATATTAAAGCTTTGATATTGTCAGGAAGATTTCAAGCACAGCTTAAAACTCCAAATATTTTGCAATACAAATGTCTTGCACTACAGCACCACTGAAATATTCAGTGAAACATTCAGTGACAGCATTACTGTACACTGGCATGTGGAAGAGCGTGTTATTGCCAAGTCACTGTGGTTTGGCTGTGGTCTGGCAAACTGCTCCATCTTGCATAATCTTCAACAAACAGTTCCTTTCTTAAAAAAAAAACTGTGTTTTCTCAGCCTCAGATCACAAGAATGTCTTTTGTCTCCCTGTTACCTGAAATGAACTGCAATAAATTTATAGTAGTGAGTGATTTCGATGTCCTGTGAGGTAGGGAGCTTTTCTCTTCTGGTTTTGAGGTGTGGGTGCAGGAAGTAAAGACAGTGAGACGTTGTGTTTCTGCCTAAATTCAATATATTCAGCCCTCTCAAGACGGGCCAACTTCATTCTCTTGATCCAGAAGATCAACAAAATAAAAAAAAAATAAAAAAAACAGGTATCCAAATCGAAACTCTGTTTCTGTGTCTTATTGATATAAGAACAGCTCTGATCCTCTCTGCCGAACTTCAGTCGTTCCTCTGCCTCTCATATACTGCTTCTCTTCACTTTCTTCAATCAGCTCATATGATTCAGCTGGGCAGCAGCCATTGTCCCAACTGCCCTGCTGACTATGGGTTTTGTAGTTTTTTGCTGGAAGCCATGATGGGTTGTAGTCCTTGCTGCAGTCACCAGGATTGAATGTATCTCTCCTCTATAAGACATCACATCACATTGAATGAACTACTACTACTTTTAGATTTATTAGTTTCTTATTTGTGCAAATGAGTTTATGATCAGACATGTCCTTAAACCTTTATAATTTATAGATTTCATAGAGCCAGGTAGCTGTGTTTGTCTTTAAGCTGGAGTTAAAGTGCAGATCTACTGCAGGCATTCATAAAGTTAGAGTCACTGTGTTTAGTGGCTTGATCCAAACATGTTCACTCTTGATACTGTGTCATTGCCGCAGTGCCAAAGATGTAAATGGAAATGGTGCAGGGGTTAACATGCAAGACCAAAAAAGTAGTTTATATAAGTGAAGCTTTAAAATTCAGTAATTGACCAGCAATTTCTAAGAAGTGTCTCCCTTGTGATCTGTTTTTTTTTTTAGGATGGTCGTGCTCCTTCGGGTGTTTTGGTCTGTGCCATGTTCTGCTTCTGCCACCTCTTCAACAACCCAATTCCTGCCATGCAGCTGCTCAGCGCCAAGAGACCAGGTTCCGGCCTCTGGCCTTCGCACCGCAGGTTTGCATTCACCAGACATGTGTGTGAGTGCGAGAAAGAAGGATGAGAGAGAAAAGAAGGGGAAGTGAGAGGAAGAAAAGAGAGGAAAGTTGGGTTGCAGTTGTTGAGGTTGCCACATTGAGATTTAGCCGGCGACCTCTCTGTAGCACCTCTTACACATCGTCTTCTCTTTCCTCTGCTGTTAAATCGCTGCGTAAACCATGGAGTAAAGCTGCCAGACGTGACAGGAGAACAACATTAGAGTCAGGCCGAAAGTGAGAGGAAAGTGGAATATCAGTCTGATCAGAGCAGAGGGTACCACGCAAGAATCGTGGTCAAGTGGGTTGTTCATGTGTGTAAAGGGGAGTGGAACTATTTGATCAATGCTTTATGAAAGATGTTTTACAGAAACAATGGCTATTTAATTATTTGATGAATTGTTTGTATTTCATGTAGTGTCAATAAGTTGATAGGATACTTCTGGTGTTTACTCTTCTCAACACCTGTCTGTATACATGCCCTTCATCGAGACTGAATATTTTCCAGTTCCCAAGAAGCAAACACTGATATGATGAGGTTAGAAACTCATTCGCGGCATCAGTGGGTTCCACCATAATCCACATTTATTCTCCTATCTACCCCTACCCATTTAGATGGAAATGCATTTTTCAGATTCTTGCATAATCGCATAATTCCAGACCATTTTCTGTCACAGGTGGCCTGCTACTCAAAATAGGCAGAAAACACGTAGAGGCTGAATGGTGGAGCCAACAGTCATGACTTTCCTCAGCCTAAACAACAATCTGAGCCTGCAGAGCTGGCACACCCCCAAGGATGGACATTTTATTACCCTTTCAGCCGGCAGCTATAGTATTTATCAGTCTATGGTAATGCAAGAACTTTCTCATGAGTCACAGTTTTAGTGCAGGTTGACTGAGAGTTTATGGAAATAGCAGCAATAATTTCATTCTGGACAGAGCTCAAAGTCCTAAAAATGATTTGGCTGCACCCACCAGGCTGCTTCACCTTTCTGTAACTGCTCCGTGCTTGTGCTTGTTGGCTTTATACAGCATTTGATGGTGTGGATTATAATGAGCCGCCACTGTGTGTACAACATTGGCTGGTTCATATCATCAAAAAAAACAAAAAAACAATTGAAATGGAGGTGTAATACAAATGTAAAGATGTACAAGATGTAAAAGAAGTTATGGTTTTGACTCTCCTTGTCCACATGCAGGTACATAGGTTATGTGTGTAGCATGGTGTCAGAGAAGCCCAGTCTACCCCACTCCAAGCCCTTGATGATCAAGGCCCTCACCATGAGTCCGGTCCCCTGCTTCAACAAGCAGCGTAGCGGCTGTCGGCCCTTCTGCGACGTCCTCCTCGGAGAGACAAAGATCTTCACCACTGCACAGGAGTATGAGAGGATGAGGTAGTGACTTGATGCTGATGCTCAAAGTAATGCAGCATATGATATATGTGACAGCTTGAGTGTGAGAGTGAGAAACAAATGATGATTGTATTATGTTTTCTCTCTCCCTTTATTTCATAATCTCCAATTATTCTTACCCAATTACCACCATGTTTGTTCTCCCATCACGTCCCCACGATCCTCCATTTCCCTTCCTCCTACTGTCTCTGCATGGCCCGCCTCCCCCCCAGAGAGCACAGGGTCCAAGAGGGAAAGGTGGTGTTCCCTCTGGGTGTAAGTGTACAAGGAGATGTCGTGGTTTCTGTCTATCACATGAGGTCGACCATCGGAGGACGTCTGCAGGCCAAGGTACTGCACTTTGCTAAATCCTACAGAATCCCTTTTAGAGCCTGTCTAGTGGATAAATCAAAATCTCAATGGCACAATGACAGCGCCAGCATGACCATATTGGCGCAAGGTCATACTGAACCATCAGCCATAGAGTAGTCTCGGGATGTGGCTGCAACTTATTTGAATATTTGTACATCCTCAGTCCAAACACAACCCACAAAATGTCAGGAGGAAACAAGAAACAAAAGGTTATTAATTCCCTGACATGCTTAGTTTATGGAAATGTGTGGTTTTTCTCCAACACAGTGACAGACAGTCGACGTTATATACATATACATTCAACGGTGAAGTAATAGTTTTGGTCATTGTTTCCTGTAGTTATCGTATCAGTTTACTTCCAACAGTGTGTTTGCTGATATATTGGTTTAAAGCTGTACTGCTCCAAAATTTGCCTTATAGTTCTTCATTGTAAAAATCCATGTACATCCAGCTCCAGCCTGTACATCAGGTCAAAACTAAACTAGCACGTAGCTCCCAAAAATCAAACTGGTCCTTAACAACAGACAATTTGGGTAATAACATAGAAGTTCCCCTTCTCTTTCACTTGTCAATCTCTATAGATAAACTGGTTGAAGTGGGAAGACATGCTTACAACCTGTCTGACTGTTGACATATTTGATACTCTACTATTTAGCTAACTTCTCTCAAAACTATATCCCAGCAATTAAGAAGCTGAAAAGTAAAATGTTATCATGATGGCTGAAACTATAAAAAATCAACACATTTTTTCTCTTATGCTATTTATACAGCACAGTCTACAAGTACTGCTGTCCTGCAGGGTGCTTACAGTTTATGATAGTTACTTGATGCAATTGGACACTACAGATTTCACTCAGTAACTGCAGTACATTTGATATAGTGAAATCCAATATGGTGAAAACTTACATTTGTCCTGCTCTTGTTAGGTGTCCAACACGCAGATCTTCCAGATCCAGTTCCACACTGGCTTCATTGCTCCTGGAACCACCATGTTGAAGTTTAACAAGTAAGAACATTTCCTCTGTTTAATCACATGTATGACCAAGGCAGAAAGACAAACCCAGCTGATCCAACTACAATTAGCCCTCACTTCCAATGACACTTCCAGGCGGTTTTCACGCTCACTACCTCTCACTGTCACACATACATTGTCTTTTATCATATGCCTTATTTCTCCTCTTAGACCAGAGCTTGATGCATGTGACTCTCCTGAGAAGTATCCCCAGCTGTTCCACGTGATACTGGATGTGGAGGTGGAGGGGGTGGACAAGCAAAAAGACCTGACGCCGCCATGGGAGCAGTTCCCCTGTAAAGACCTCAACCCCAGCGTGCTTTTCTCCTGCCACCAGGAACATCAAGACGCACTGGCGATTGCTGGTACTGTAGGGGAGGGTACACTGGGGCCCAACATGGGCACACACATTTAATCCATTAAAGGTCCTATATTTTACACTTTTGTTTTGATATCCAGACTAAGACAATATATTTGTGGCTTTAAGTACCAAAAAACCATCTTAATGTAGTTTTACATCTCCTCTCTCAGGCTTCTCTCAGGAGCTCTAGTAACAACAGGTCGGTGAGCCAATCAGAAGAGAGGAGGCTCTGAGAGTCTCTTTTGATTGGCTGACTGTTTTTTTGAGTGATCAAATAAAGATAATGCAGATTTCAGGTAAACACTCAGATAAACCCAAATCCTGCAAGGTTAGATGGTGTGTTGGGGTGGGCGGGGCTTGTGGCATGGATTAGAGCGGTGACTGCTTTGTTGTGACATCACAAAGTTACAGAAGTCCTGATGGCTCGTTTTAAGGCTCACTTTCAAGCTGGTGTGCATTTCTCTGTGGACTGAGCACTTTGATGCTTTCACGGTATTAATATCAGCTTAGGCCTGCTTTATAATCAAAAGAGACATGGAAATCTCACTTTATACAATATGGGACCTTTAAATACTGTATATAATGCTTGAGGTGGGAAGACTCATACACTTCAAAACACAACAGAAGACATTGTTATGATAATAACCAGTTATTAAAATGGCACTTCTGAACTTGTGATCCATTAGCTTTTGTGTATTTTCATCTTAGGTAGGGTTTCTTCTTTCAATAGCTTCTTTTAAAAGCTTAATGACAATACCAGGGTTTTCTGTCCACACTTAAATAGGTATCCACTGCCATACTGGCTACTAAAATTTCACAAGTAGATTCAGATTACAGTATCTTGTGCAGTTTGTTATACACATTAGGACATTTTCTTTACTTGCTTTTTCTGTGTAAAGTTTCCCATGTTGAATATGACATAAATTCAAAATGGGTAAAGTTAACCGTTGCTGCTACTACATTATTCTGGGACAGCTAATGATGACCATTTAGCCGTACTTAAAATTAATCATGATCCCAAATTAACCCTGAGCTAACTCCACCTCACACAACTTTAACCTACATTTGTATCCCTTTGCCAAAATGAGGGCCGGACAGAATTACTTGTAAAATGGCACAAAAATCAGACTCAGTTCTCACAAGGACAGAGAAACAAGTGAACTATTTCATGTAGACACATACACACACAGACACACACTCGCAAACTCATTATGCTTGTACAGAGATTTATATGCAGAAATGTGTAAAATGTTGCACAGCAGCAAAATATTACAGATTAGGTAGGAAAACACAAAATATATGCAAAAAGACATTTACATACATAAACATAAAGACACAGAAACAAACTAATGTGACTCTCATTTTTGCTCCTACAAGATGAGATGGAGGGCTTGGATCTGGAGGGTAAGACAGTAGAGGAGATGTGTTAGAGAAACTGTTCAGGGCAGTGACATCAGTTAACCAGGTCCTCGTTTCAATTCAATCATATTCTCCCTTAATGTGCAGAGAGTATTTTATTCAAATCTTGATCCTATTGATGAATGAATCTTATGTTACTGGAAAATCTCTTGGCTGTTTCCATTTATGATCTGTACTGATTGAATTGAAACTAACCCTGTACTTGTTACAGAGTGATATATCATTTTGGTAGAAACTTATACACTTGACATAAATATCACACCTCTTGGGATATGAATAAATTGTTACAATAACTTTACACATATGCTACAACAGCAGAAGTATATTTTTTTTCTTTTACATTTACAGCAGAATGTTTTTGAAAACAATTTGTGGATATGGAGAACTGGAAAATCAGAACACAGTATCCCAGTCGTGATGCCTAAAGGGAAACAAATGAATAATGCTCTACCAAAGTGAAATATTGCTCTGAATGAATAATAGCTAATATAGCCTCACTGTACATCCTGTACCTTCTTTAAAGCATACTACACATTTTATTGATCGGATTCTCGTAAATAAAGATTAATTGTGTTGATTTACGAGTTAAATTAGCGAAAAGCAGCTACCCCCCCATTGGCTGACTGCAGAGTGTGCAGCACACAGTATTAGGAGAATAGCTGGTGCTTGTAGCAGTGATGACCTGTATAGTTGCCCATTATCTCCTCCACTTTGCTCTTGTCCCCTGTTGCTCTTAACCTGCTCTGTGTTTCTGTCTGCCCCAGTTAATGCCCCATGTCTACTTTGTTATCTCTGTGACTTGCTGTCTTTCCCTCTTTGTATGCCTCTCTCTCACGTGTCTGTCTCTTTCTTTCTCTACCTCCTTCCTTCTGTTTCTGCCTCATCGTCCTGCAGAGCCAAGCCGGCCCCACGGAGGTCCAGACGGTCGGGGCCACGGCGAGGAGAGTGAGCCCTCTGACGATGAGATGCTCTCTCTCTCCAGCCAGAGAAGCAACGCTAGCACGGCCCCCCAGAAACCCGACCCCCCTGCTCCGGCGCCCGCGGCACCTGCGCCCGCTGAAGAGGTGGATCTTCTTGGCCTGGATGGGGAGGAGATCAACCGCCCGTGCCCCTCATCTCAGCCCCCGTCTACTGCAGCCGCATCCACTGACCTTCTAGGGGACTTGTTTGGGGCCCCATCTCAGCCAGCCAGTGGGCCTTCATCTGCCCAGTCAACACCACATAAAGTAGTCCCCAACACTGCGTCGCCATGTCCCTCACCTGCACCACCAGGTGAGATAACAACTATGAATGTATTTGAATTTGATTAAAAAAATAAACTAAAACAGACTTCAAATGTGAATTTACAAAATGTATGCGTAGATGGCTTGACATACATTTAGGGTTTCAGTAGATTTCTAAAGACTGATAGAGTTGATTAAGCATCACTTCTCGAACTCAGAAATAGTCTGACAAAATAATCTCAACTCTAAGGTCCAGTTACTAGCTTTTTTCTGGTGCTTTCAGCAGCATCTCTTGGTTTTCATCAGATGATATGCTGTTGTACCTCCACACATGCTGAAGTGGATGTTAAGATTTTTGGTGAAGCTGATATAGTAAATATCTACAGTATAATGGTATAAATATAAATAAAAAAATGAATCTATACTGTAAACATATAAACAAATACAGTATGGCAAATATTCGCTTCACTTAATTCTCATACCTGGGTCAGGAAAATGTTGAGATCTGGAAAATGGGTCACAGGTTGGAAAAGTAAAAAGAAAAAGTGTTTTCACATGAATTATTATAAAATATTAGTCCTTATGGAAAGCAAGAAGAACATAATTTAGGGATATTTTCACAATAGAATAATGTATAGTACTAGAACAAATAAAGACATGCTGTGAAATAAAAATGTTAGATAATAAAGTGGTTTTCATGTTCGCACAGCCACGGCCAAAGGCACTACATATTCTGTGATGCAAAAGTGGAGAAAATAAAATGAAATCACTTTTGACATGTAATTTTTTCTAATAATTTTCTAATAATTTTCTAAAACAAGACAATAACAATGGTGGGTATGTTGTTTCCCTCAGCGTTTGACCCCTTTGGGACAGGTCCGATGCCTAAGCCTCAGGACATGATGGGCTCATTCCTTGGACCAGGTAATGTGGGGCAACCAGACCCCTTCCTGCATGCTGCTCGCTCTCCATCACCCACCCTGCAGCCTAAAAGCCTGGGTAAGGCATGCTTCTGCTGCTCTGCTGCACACTGTCTCACAGCATTGTGGATGTAATAGAGACATTTCAAGAGTCTGTCCCAAACCAGGGTGGTAAGGCATGTTTTACAATATCTGCCACACTTTAACGCATAAACATGCATTTTGACAAATGGCATCCAAACTTGGCTTTCTTTGTCAAGATTCATTAGACTGCACTGTGTTTTTAATATCTTTGTAGTTTTTTTTAAAGCTTTGCTCTACTTATTGCTTACTCAGACACTGGCTTTGCAAGAGATCGCCTTGTTTGACAGTTTATGAGTTTGCATGATGTATCACTGCTGCTGCATAGAGACTACACACACATAATATTTCGCCTCCAGCACGAGTCGTTCCTCATCATCTAACAGCATTTATCAACCTGAGCTCAGCCCAAAGCCAATATTTTAATTTTAAGTAGGACAATTCTGCTACAGATTTAGGCCTTTTAACACCTTCACATAGCAGCGTGTGTATGCAGTCTATGGTGTGTGCGTGATAAAGTGACAATGACAACATTATGAGGTTGCATGATCCGTGTATCAAGTTAATTTTAAAACTGACAGTAACATTTAATATATACTGTTGGTCCGACCCAACTTGAACCTGCAGTACGGAGCTAAAAACAGGTCTGGACACAGGCTTGATACATTTATAGAGGAGATTCAACAATTACAAGTAACTTGTACACGACCTATGCAGTATTGTGTGACAGTTTTTCAGTGTCTTTTAAGCGAGGCAATATCAACAATAAATTCAGTTTGAAGCACCAACAGCTAGATCCATTGAGACGTCCAACAGCCCCCTAACAAAGCCTCTCATGAGACTCAGACCTGTTGTTAGTTTCTCGGGCCGTGCGGGTTCATGTCGTTCGTTCACTGTGCGCTCTGTGTGTGACAAACCTTTATGTGCTTGAATAGGCCGGAGTTCCCCCGTTCCACCCTCCACCCCGACTGTCAACATTCAGCAGCAAAATGCCATGGGAGGGTGGGACTGGAACAGACCCGCTACCACAAGCACAGGTACTACCAACCACACACACACGCACGCACGCACGCACGCACGCACGCACGCACGCACGCACGCACGCGCGCGTGCATTCATATAAATACATAAACACACGCAGCATTGACTGTTCATGTAATTCTTTAATGTGGGGAACCAGTTTTGCTCTTGTATTACCTTTTGTTTGCTCATTCAGGAGGAAGCTTCGGTATGGGAAGTCGGTCAGCCACTACCAGCCCCACAGGCTCCGTCCACAGCACCCCCACCCACCAAACCAAGCCAAACACCCTGGACCCGTTCGCTGACATAGGCAACCTGGGGGGAAGCCTTGGAGGTCAGTCACTGGAAATTTTCTCTCAAGTCGTTGTCATTTTCGCCAACATCTCCATGCCATAATCTGCATGTCTTTTTCTTCAGGAGGTTCTGGCTTCTCCAGCAAACCCAGCACCCCTACGGGAACAACCCCTTCCTTTCCTCCCATGGGCTCCCCATCACGACCCCCTCCGTCTCCCCAGCATGCAGGAGGGTGGCAGCCTCACGCAGGAGCCGGCTTCCCCTCTTGGCAGCCAGGTGCTGGAGGCAGTGGAGGATGGCAACCCCAAGGACAGGGCCCGGCCCCGCAGCCAAAGCCCAGCCCCAGCCACACCCCCATGCCTCACACGTCGCCCCAGAACAGACCCAACTACAATGTCAGCTTCTCTGCCATGGGAGGAGGCTCGCCCAGTGCAGGGGGTAAAGCACAGGCTGCCATGGGTGAGCAGTAGTTTCACTGTTGTCTGCAACTGTTGAGATCAAGTTGTGAATTCATAAAATCCTTGCAGAGGTGCCATATTTGAAATACATTGCCATGATTCTGCATGCATGACACTTGTTGAAATTGAGTGTGTCTGATCTTGCAAAAAAATTTGATGGCATTTCACCTTTAGGGGGCAATACAGCAACATGATGAATTTGAATGGACATAACTCAGTGCTCATGAGCTTTGAAAATCTTGTGCCATCTGCCCTAGAATTTTTATTATAGCTGAAAATAAAATATACTATAATTTTATGTCATGAAATTTAACAATTATGAGGACTGTTAGTCTTAGTTTGTTGCTGTTAGAGGTTTAAGAAAACAGCTGTATGTGTTTTTGAAAATATGTTCATAGAGAGAGCAGAGAGTCTTGTAATACTTTGATAACTGGATCTTTAATACATGAATATTTTGGTCTTACAGGCACATTCATTCTTCAGTGGGGATTGCACATTGCATCTATAATTGTGAAGAATGATAAGTGGCTGAATATTTTTCTGTTTGTGTTTGTTTTTCCCTCTGCCAGGTTCTAAGCCCAGGGCCTCGGATGCCAACTTTGATGACCTGCTGTCGGGTCAGGGCTTTGCCGGGGCCAAAGAGAAGAAAGGGCCCAGGACTATAGCAGAGATGAGGAAGGAGGAGATGGCCAAAGAGATGGACCCTGAGAAACTAAAGGCAGGGGCCACTGAGTCACATCTACATAGAAATGAAATAATGAGCAGTTTGTTGTTCTTCTGTTTGCAGTTTCTCAAAGTATCTTTGAGAAACTGCACAAGGCCCCAGTGTAGAACAATAGAAGCAATTCAGTGATTCCCAAAAGTAGGATAGTGTACTCAAAAACCTTTGGCTGTTAAAGACTTCCTCTTTATTCCAGAATTAATTAGGCTGCCAATGTAGGT
Source organism: Seriola dumerili (assembly GCF_002260705.1). Lineage (NCBI taxonomy): Eukaryota > Metazoa > Chordata > Actinopteri > Carangiformes > Carangidae > Seriola > Seriola dumerili. The sequence continues at coordinate 8,890,031 of NW_019174257.1, read as the reverse complement.
CTTCCATGACCAAACTTTGGTTCCTCTAATTACTCCTTTAAAAAACATTTCACCGGAGCCAAAATAGCATGAAAGTATTTCTTCTAATAATTGTTCCAAATGTGGTCGTCAGCAGCTAATGGCTTCCCTTCTCTCCATCCTCTGTTTGTGACCCAGATACTGGATTGGATCGAGGGGAAGGAGCGTAACATCCGTGCCCTGCTGTCCACCATGCATACCGTGCTGTGGGAGGGAGAGACGCGCTGGAAGCCTGTGGGCATGGCTGACCTGGTTACTCCAGAACAGGTCAAGAAGGTCTACCGCAAAGCAGTCCTGGTCGTCCACCCAGATAAGGTGAGAGAGATAATGACAGGTGGAATTAAAGGTGTACTTAATAAAGTGAGGATCTTTATCTGTATGCAGACAGAAAAAAACAAGACTTCCCTAGCCCTGCGTCTAATTTTCTTTTTTATTAAGACAACCCTTCAGTTGATACAGTGAATGACAACATCCAATAAATGAGTTGTTATAACAGGACATTCAAACTGAACAATGAACAGTTAGATCAAATTATTCAGCAACTATGAAATCTCATCTGGTTTCAACTCTTAAACCAGCTATAATCAATATTTTCATGCAGTTAGAGGTTTAAGTAATTCTCTACAACAAGTTATTCATAAAGTGGGGTCCGGGGACCCCCAGGGATCTGTGAGGGGGATCCTGGGAAATTTATTATCACTATAATTCCATTCATAAGTAACACAGTGGTAGGATGTATGACTATTTTGGTCATAGGTTTTAAACACTTTCTGTTATAAAACATCAGATGGGTGACCCAGAATCTTATCAAATGGGGGGTTGTCTCAGTTTAGGGTCCTTGCTGTGAAAAAGTTTGAGAACCACTGCAACATTAGGAAGCAACAAACAAAGATACAGTTAAAATAAAAATTCTTAAGTATTGTTCATTTAGAGATTAACACTCTAAAAAGAATCAGCCAGTGTGCTTCATCAGGACTGTGAGGGTGTAGTTTATCAGATTTGATTGACTCTGGCCTGGAAACACCCCCACAACTGTCATCAGGTTTTGATTCAACTGTCGCTAAATCCTGATTGGTGCGCTGAAGAATGGGACATCATCTTTTTTTCAAACCAAGCCACTGGCCTGTGAGTGTAGCACAGACTACACTTCAAACACAGAAAACGTCTTGTGTGAAATCACCAACACTATTCCAACTTCAGCAGAAAATTCCGTAGGATCCAGTGGCTCATAGTAAGAAACAGAAAATGTGAGGGACATACAGTTTATAAAGAGGAACTACAATCGTTTCGGTCCCTGCAGTTAATTTAACGGACAGAGGGATGATTATTAATTGTCTATACATTAATTAATATTGAACAGGAACTTTTTCACACATGATATGAACAATGACAATAATACAACAAAAACAACCAAAATAATCATGACTTCAACGATGTGATATCTCATTGATCCAAAACTGGAGCTCAACCGGTCGAATAAAGAACTAGGATCCTGGTAAACAGAGGTAGCAGTGTCACGAAGGTGAGTGACTATATCACCAATCGTAGCATTATACTCAGGCACAAAGGTGCAACATTCAGAACCAATGACGGCACAAGTTCCTCCCTGAGCTGCCAAAAGAAAATCCAAAGCTGCTCTGTTTTGTAAAGCTAAGAGTCTAACAGAGGCGAGTTCGCTCGACATGAGCATGAGAGCCTTACCGGTTTCATTAGCTATAACTTCTACTGCCTGAGACAGGTCGGCAATTTGATCTAAAGCAGACATGACTCCGTAAAAAGGGAGAAGGGGACCGAGTCCGTTCTTAAAAGGCGACTGGTGATGCGTTCCAAAGATGTCAGAGACTCCGCGTCGTGCTCGTTTAAGAGGAGGTTTCTGGGGTAAAGAGCGAGCCACTCTCATAGCTGGGACAACGTATGCCAAGCCACAGCGTCCTTTGTAATCCACAGGGAGATACGGATATGCAAGGTTTCCACATACCCAGTACATTCCCGCAGGGGAGGAGATGGAGCAGCGAGCAGTGCGGTGAGCTAAAGCGTTGAGGCGAGTTCGGCCTGCTGCTTCCAAACACTGCTCGGGTGCAGAATCCATAGATTTAAATTCACTATTGGTTTGTGCTGGATCCCATTTAAAAGTATGAAGGCAGTCCGATTCTCCTACAGGTCTCTCTCCGTGATTCTCGAGACACCAAGGGAACGGCTGAGGAGTGAGAAGTACGGGAACAGGTTTCGGGGTTTTGAGACATCTGTAGCAGTTTGCATGTCCTCCGGAACAATGAAGAGGTCTCATTTTGGAGAGACTCGGGCAGTCAGGGTGAGAGTAAGACTGAGACAAGGGAATATGCATCAGGTGACAGGTGTCACAGTCAGAGGCAGGCAAGGCCATCAGAGGTAACCCTTCTCCAGCTGTGTAAGGCATTAGACCGCACACATAACAGCTGGAATTAGGGTGTATGTGGTTGGCTACTTGCCATGCCATAGTCAGGAAAATATTAATATCATCCACTCGTACAGCTGGGGCTTTCATGGCCTGTGGAGCTCCCATGATGGACTCCACCGGGATCAGTGTCAGGAGATGAAGGATAAGGAGCATTCTGCCAGTGGAACCACAAAGTCTTTGCAGTCAGACTCCAGAGCAGTTTTGCGGAAGTTCTTGCCTCATGTAGACTGAGTCACCGAGCTCGATCTGAACATCAACGCCATCATCTGGAGTGTGGGAGGCAGTTTGTACCTGTCAATTGCAGGAAGCAAACAGAATGACTCACCACAGGACAGCACAGCAACAATGAGTCCCCTCACTGAGACTGAATATAACTGTATACTGTTCTCTCAGGAGCAAAACACTAAGCTTACAAATGGCGCCATACAAGAGCCAGTAAAATGACCTCATCTATGGTTTGCCTGCAGGAAGAAAATACAATGCTTCCCACTCGTCTAGTCATCCTCTCTTTTATCAGAGCAAGCTCAGAGGTACAACCCAAAAAGTACAGGCAATCACAGGGGTGAGGTGATCGAATCACACAATCATTAGCCACTGATCAATCATTATAAGACGACAGCACGTCCAAGAACTCAGTCATTAAAGCAGGGTAGACTTGGTGGCTGCTTTGAGTCAGATATGATTCTGTTGTATAATCCCATAAAAAAATAAGTAGTTATTTAAGACAGTTTGAGTAAATGCAAATTAGGTCACATAAAATCATATCTAGTCATGTGCGTACATGGGTGCGCACACACATTAAGTACATGCATAAACACAAGCATGCAAGTACCTACGGACTTCCAGCATTTAAACACACACAGATGTTGTTTATGTTGAGAGGAAATATGAGACATGCAAACTTGTTCATTTAAAGGACTTAAATCCGCCGCAGCATAAACACCCACAGTAACATATCTGAAAATCAAGCGTCAAGCTAAAGTCGATGACATGTTCTTAGATCAGATATCATAAGATGCTTCAGTTTAAAGACATATTCAAGACATACAAAAGAGACACAATATAAAAGTTATGAATAAAAACAGATGAAAATGAATCATGGTGACGAAAGGAGTCTTTTTTTTTTTTTTTTATTGATGAAAGAAATCAAATGTGTCAACGGAATCTGAAAACTGCATCTTTGTTGTGCAGAGATTTAAAGTTTTAATTGAAGAGTATTTTGGTATTTAATAGATTTACTTTTCTGAGCTTTTGTTCTTTACTGTTTTATGTTTTTGTGAGTTTTAATTTTTAGTCTTGTTGGTTGACCACACTCTGAGTTGTTTGCATGAAACCACAGTTTTTTGTCACTTACTTTTATCTGTTTTAACAATGATTTTCTCACCTGTGTGAAATGTATTGATGTCGTGTGTGTGTGTGTGTGTGTGTGTGTGTGTGTGTGTGTGTGTGTGTATACAACAAGAGAGTGAAGAATAGAGTAAACTGAACACTGAATCACATATGGCTTGATATTGAAATTAACTTTGAGAGCATGTTTCACCTTTAAGATTTCCTGACCTGGTCCAACCTGTTATGCCAAAGACTCTGTTTTATATCCAGATGTTTGCCAGAAGCAAAACACCTGCTCTGAATCACCCATGTGGATAAGTACAGAAGTGCAACGTGTGTGAAGGTGATTTTCCTCTGGGTTTAACTGTTGTGTGTGTGTGTGTGTGTTCCTCTCCTCCCTCACAGGCGACTGGACAACCATATGAACAATATGCCAAGATGATTTTCATGGAACTAAATGACGCCTGGTCAGAATTTGAAAGCCAAGGACAAAAACCGCTCTACTGAAGAGAAAGAGTGACAGACTACCCCCTGCTGATTCTGTCATCTAATCCTAAAAACGTGTCGCCATCTCTGGTCAACATACTACAGCCACACCCTTCAACATCCGCCTTTATACCTGTGCTTCGACCCGTACTTCCACACAAACACAGAACAGCCAGTTGATCTGCAAAGATGACACAAGACTACAGAACTACAGCGCTCACACTAACAGTGTAACTGAACAAATGACCCCCTGTAGCTCTAATGTACCTACCTACTGTATGTATGTGGTGCAGCATTGTCCTTCCTTGTTGAGTGTCCTTAGCCCTGAACCAAACCACCAATCAAAGCAGAGTCACCGGGACGACTAGAAAAACAGAGAAACGTCTGATTCTGGGGAGGCAGGTCAAAAGAGATGAAGGAGACACGAGATAAGAGAAAAACACATCAGGGAGTGAACTGAACAAGCAGGCGGCTCTAACTAGGGATTCAGAGTGTGAGATAGTCATTTACCCACAAGACATTTTGCAGGTGAAATAGAATTTGCTTTGTAGTTTGTGTGAAAATCGGTTCGGTCATATCAAATCCAGTTTTTCATGCGATTGAATGTTCCTAGGAATAAGAAAAAGAGCAGCAGCGTCAGGTTACTGCATGTTTTTCACTGACTGAAGTGAAATTGAACTGAAGCCAAATGTGTTTATCATCCAAAATAGGGTGTTAGGAGGTTCGAATTAATAATGAGTTGTCTAATTTAGAAAGAATTATGTCGCTGGTTTTGACAGTAACTATGATAACAGGTCGCCTCCCATCCCCATTAGCCATAAATTGCAAAGATAACTCAAGATGAAAAACTAAGTAGAATTAAACATGGGTTTTTACAGAAAGCTGCTAAAATTGAACTTAATATTTATATGACAAAGCATAACAATGTTGTACTGTAGGAGAGCCGCTTATCATTGGTGTTTCTGATGTAATCAAGCCTTGTGTGTTTCTGTATATACAGGGAGCTGGGGATTGTATATTCTAGGATGAGCACATGTACAGTTCCAGACATGAAGCACCTTGAGGTCTCATGCATACTCACTCGTACACTAACGTATTTTTACAAGGGAGCTCCGTGAAAGCACAAACTGACTACACTTCACTGGGTGCAGCTTTGAAGGAAAGCAGCTGAAAGCCATTGTTCGCTATTTATCAGCTTTTATTTTTGTTCATTTTCATTTTGTCGTTTTGTTGTATTCATGAACTGCGCTTGTCATCAGGTAATGTGAACTACTGTAAACTGTCTGACAAGCTAGAAAAACAGGGGAGTAATTTGTCAGACTATATCACAATTTTTGTGTGTATAGCCTTTTATAGTCTGCAATACCTTTTCCGAACTAGAGCGGAGGCGACAATGTGCGTAAAAACTACATCACCGCGCATCTTAGGCCCCCATGCAAACTCCTTATAACGCAATAAAAGATATGGGTTGATTTTACAGACAGGGATGATTCTATCATAAGACAATAAGTAAACTGTGTCAGATTGATGTGTGAATTCATTTAGTTTACTGTATCTCACTGCTTCATTTCACTCGAATCCTACACATATCTGTTGTCATCAGCACAGTTTTTATCAAAACACTTCTTTTTCCCTTTGATTACCTGATTTCTTTCGTTTACATTTGTGAGACATTTCTGTCACAGCACTGATACTTGGTAATAATACAGATATCATTTCATATCAGCAGTAAAGTAAGGTACGACACCTGTTTTTTCAGGACCTGTATGTGCTGCAGGTGCTGTTTGTAATAGTTTAAACCCAGAACAGATGTGAATTTGACAGATGTGATTGTTCGTCTTTATGATGGTTTCCCTCCGGCCTTTTAGGGAAACGTACACGACACTGTCTCCTTGTGTAAAGACTAGGCCAGTGACGAATGTGCAAAAAACAAAAAATGTGTATTTACTCTTTAGCAAACGGAAACTGAAGCAATTTTTTATTTCTTCTAAGGGTTTGAGGTTTTCACAGGAAACTAAGACGATCCTATAACATCTTGATCTTTCCACTTTGTGTTACTGATAGAGCTCTACTGTGAAATACACTAAAGCTGTTTTATTCTGATGTTTGACCCTTGATATCAGTTCAAAAATGTGTTTAAAATCCATTTTCACACATGCAAATTGAGCAGTATTGTTTCAGAGCTGTAGATGAAGGATGAGATGCTTTTCTGATAGCCATCATAATGTCTTGTGTCTTTACTGGAGTTCATTCTTTCCCGGTTTGTTCATCTGTTTTGAGGATGCTGACTGAATACAGACGATTGCTGTTTCTTCAACTGGTTTGAGACCCAGAATAGATCAAACAACAGGAGAAAAGTTGTGTCATGACCAAAGTGGCTCCTCCTGAAGGGACACTGGGTTTCTGGCTGAAAATACTGAACTCTGACCTTGAGGCTACTGCTTTCTTTGGTGACTTACAAGACACAGGAAGTGTGTGTAGTATGTGCTTCTGTGCTCTATTTACACTGAGGACCTACATGTGAAATAACCCTCATACGCTCCCTCGCTGACTGAATTCTCTATCTGCAATCTTACGGCTATGTTAAAAGGCTAACCTCTATATTGTAGTCAATGGATGTGTGTTGTTTGAAATTGTGGTATGTATGAAAGTGATCAGATTTGGATACAGACTACTGTATGTTATGTGTTTGCCTGTCTGCTGTTCAAGTATTACTAAATTGTGTAAAGATTCTGTTCATGTGTTCCTTTTCAGTTCTGTTTACCGTTACAGGATGTACATAATGATCAAGTGCAGTGCACAAAAATAAATAGTAAACAGAAAACAGAGGGGATGAGCAGCGTCCATCATTTATATGTGTCTCTTTGTTTCTCAGTAAAGTTCATTTTTATACAGTTTAATAGCTGTACAGAGGTGGCATTGGTTGGTTTAAAAGACGAGGCAGCTGACAGCTGATAAATGTCACAGATGTGGTTTCTCCTTTTGAACACTAGAGGATAGCAGCATACAGCACATGAACTACACTATTGATGGCACGAACTGGTCACTCACAACGTAACTTAAGTAAAAGTACCAGTACAACCCTGTTACAGGTAAAAGTCCTTAATTCAAATATCGATAAATACGTTTTATTAGTAAAATATACTTTAAGTATCAAAGTAAATGTACTTATTCTTCAGAATAATGGCCCCTGTGGCTGATACTGTTTCTAACAGCATTAGTCTGTTACTGCAGCTTCAAAGCTTAAGTATCATAAGTATATAAAATATTGTAGCTGGTTGAGATGCAGGTAGTTTTAACTACTTTACACACAGTTAGGCATTTTAGTCCAGTGGTTCCCAACCAATGACTGTATATACAGTCATTGTTCCCAACCTAGGAGTCAGACTCACTGTAAAGGGTCACAAGACAACAAGAAGAGTTGTGAGACGATGATTTGGGTAGAAAAAATAATTTGTACTTTTTCTGAAATTTTGATTTATTTTTTTCTGTTTAGTACATGATACATCTGTTATTTAAAAACTATCTGAAAAGTTAAGAGTAGAAATCTGATAGAACTGCCAACAATTCATAGACATGTGACAAACATTAGGAACCACTGGTTTAATCTACAGCCATGCTCACAGCTCTGCGAGCCTGTAGGCTACTTAGACAGGGCGGTGCAGTGAATGCTAACATCAGCATGCTAACTTGCTCACAATGATACAAGATCCAAAAAAAATAGTGACTCAACCAAATGATCACTTTCAGCTTGTGGTGGTGCAAAATTTCTGCACTGATTTTAATGCACATAGACTACAATAATATGGTGCCTTACAATGCTGCTGTTCACTGCTCGTGCTACACTCCTCTCATATGTGATCGGTTAGGGGAGTTGATAAGTTTTCCCTTGGGGCCCAGATCCGGGAAGAACAGGACTGCAGTGTCAGTGTTTGACTATCCAGAAGGAAATTTAGGGTAATTGAAAATAACCCCCTCGATCAGTGATTCATTGTAAAATAAGGTTACTGCTGCACTCCTCAGTTTTTCCCTCCTCTAACTGGCTCTGCTGACACTGCTTACGTACTTCCTGAGAGACATTCAGGGCTGATGGATATAGACCATTAGCACAGTCTGATGTTTGATTTTTTTTATTTTTTTTTTTATGATATCCTACACCATTATGCACAAGTCTCATCTACATGACAAGCTTCTACATGCACACACAGTTTCAAATAAACATCTTGATGCCAGAGGGACCACAGATGTCCTTTGGGGTAAATTAAATGTGGACAAGCATATGGAGGGAAGTTACCACAAAAGATCAAGGTCATCACTTCTGGTAACTGTGGATTTAATGTATCAGAACATAACAATGGTGGAAATACATGAAATAGTAAATCAAATTGTTTCAGTATGTTACATTTGGAGAGGCTATATGAGTGTTTCTGACCACACATGAAGCTGTTTTTATAAGCACCTTTTGTTTTGAAACCTACTGTATGTTCCCTATTTCTATGGCACATTTGATGTGTTTTGATTCTTAGCACCTGATTCTACTTTGATGATCTTTGATGGCACTGGCAAATTCGATGTGCACATAAATGACCTGGTAAGGACGCAGGAGGAGAGCAATAGAAGCATGTTAGCTTCCTTTCTGATTTCCTCGAATAGATAGATTTTTTTTTCCAGCCAACCTACAGACTGACATGCTGTTCTCGAAGAAGCAAATTGAAGCATGTTTTGAATAAATTCAAGCTTCACCTGGAAATGGCGCGCCTTGCTCTCACAAAATGACAGACGGTATTTAACCAAGAGAACATTGTTTTTATGCATGAGGACTGTTGCCTTAGAGAAGCTGTAAAGTTGTGACGGTGGAAACTGAATGAATAATGCCTCTCACTCACTCACTCACTCACTCACTCACTCTGCCAAACACTACCGTCAATTTACCCACGAAAGCACTTAACCCCTAAGTGCTCCAGTGGTGACCTGATAAAAGGCCTCCTGCTGAAACCTCCTGCTGCTGTAAGTGTAACTGAGTTCCTCTGAAACTGGATATGTTTAGAAGTCAGTATATCTTCTTCTTCGCTTTGCTACTTCAAGTCAACATAATTAAAAATGTTGTTTTAAAAAAGCTAACTTTAGAGTTGTTGTACAAGCACATTATGTACTGCTGTTATCTTAAAATCAGCTGACTGCCTGGGAAATGTTCATGTCTCCAGAGGATGCAACTCCTCCAGGCTGGGAACTCATTAGGCACATAAAAAGTAACATTTTTTTTACATGGCTTTTCCAGTGATTCGCCATTAAAAGAAATACTGCTCACTTCAATTTGTCGATGGTTAATATTTTTGTGTGTTACTGCTCTTCCATTTTGTATTGTATGCCAGGATTTGTGCATGAGTTTGCGTGTGACTGACAGAACGGAGAACACAACGGAAAGTATAGTAGCAACACCTGTTTAAAACTAATGCAGTGTAATACAACGATAAGTGACACTTTTAACTTGCTGGTGGTGCTAGATGTAAAGTCAGTGGATCACCAAAGTCAATAGGATTCAGCCATAGATATCTGTATTAACATTTCACAGCAAACCATCCAATGTTTGTTGAGACATTTCAGTCCGGACTGAAGTATTGGTCTAGCTGATCCAATGAAAGAAGAACCTTAGCATCCGCAATGCCAAAGGTCAAAATAAGACACAATGAACCAACACTGAAACGCAGGACAGCAGCCTGATTTAAAATCCATTGCTTCTGTTTTAATTGCTGCCAAATATAATTATGGTTATCACGAGAAAAGGCGAGTTGTGTCCATAACATGTATTTTTTAAAGTGCCGGTGAGTTTTTGTTGTCCATGACCTGCGCTCTCTGCTGTACTAATGACAACTCAAGTACAGCGCCATTGTCTAGTGATTGAAATGCGGCCATTACAGACTCAGAAACGCCAATGCAGATACACTCATTTCATTCTCAAGGCTCTTCCTTAGTGGGTTTCTAATGATGTAAGAGGGCACACAGGGAGCAGCTGATATCTTGGTAGAGACACAGAGGGTCAATTTGGGTTGTTGACCACCAAAACAAATCGCATTATAGGGAGCTGGTTTGCATTTAGATTTTCATAAACTGAAGGCTTCTATGTTTCTAATACTCCTGAAGATGATGGGTTTCGTAATGAGATAATCCACTTAGTATACATTTCCACACAATATGCACTTCCTTTGCCATCGTTTCAGTCCAGTTAAACATACCTCAGACAGTAAAGTCTCTGATTTCCCAATCTGAACTATCTTCACTACATGCACTGACTTGATGGAGGGAAACATTTTGTTATATGTCCCATGTGATGCAATCGGAATGCATGAGATTACTGTTGTGGTATGTGTGTGTATGTGTGTGCATGTGTGTGTGTATGTGCAAGAATAGGAATTTTGCATGCCAAGACATTGAAGATTTGCTGTGTGGGTGTGCAGATTTCACACAGGAAGCCAAAAAGGAACATTTCATTTAGTTTTGATATTACTATTTTTTATGCACTCCCTGCTCTGTTGTTCATTTACAGAGGAGAACAAGACAATGAGCTTTATCTTACTGTATGGCAACAGAAGCCTGATGTTTACCGTACAGGATCTTGATTATCTGATCTTTTTTGCTTTCAAAGAAAAATGCTAAAGATACAAAATGCCATTTCTTGCGGTTATTAAACTTATTAAAAGTGGCAATAAAGACATATGCTCAAATCTGCATTTATTTTAGGTTTTGCATACAAATACAAGATTATACCTAGGAAGTTCTAATACTACAGCAGTCAAGATTTAAGACTGCCTGGTGTTTGCAAACCACCTCAGGTGTCACGCAGGTCAACTTTCTGACTCTGCTGTTGTCAGAAAACTTTTGCTATCTTACTGGCAGTTTAAAAATAGCAACCTCCCCTTTGGGCCTGCCACTTTACAATCATGGATTACATGTAACTGCAGCTGTGATGGAAATCAACAATAGCACAATATAATAATAACCTTTTGCGGCAGGCGCAGGCAGAGTTGGTTGACTTCCTGGATGGCGTGATGTAAGTTTAATTTTCTTTTGTACTCATAATCTTGCATTAAATGAGGTATTTGTACGTTTTGCTAGCCAGCGTTAGCATTGACAGCTGCTCAGACGGTGAATTACAACCTATAGTTCTCTGTAGGTTCATCATTATATGAGCGACTGCTTTCACATTATACACAATCATTTGATCCAGTGTTCATATGAAAATATGGATTATAGCAGCTTTATGTTTTGTGTCTTTCTCTGTAATAAAGTGTACTCTCTGCCCTAAACAACAGTGTTTATTTTTGTATTTGGAACAGCATGGTATCCTGTTATAGAGTGTTTTTTTTGTTGTTGTTGTTGTTTCAACATCTCACTGATAAAGTGGGATTGTATCCCAGAGTTTGTTTGGACCTGGTCAGGATCAGTGTGGGTCAGGGAGGGCGCTACTGTAAATGGTGTAACATCCCAACCCAAAGGCAGTTCTTGGCTAGAGTGCGTCAGAGGAATTATGGGATCACATATCATTTGTGCACACGCACAGACACACACAGAAAACCCCTTTGTACCTCAACTAGAGGGGAAAGTTTGAGGCGACCACTGACAGAGGGCAGGCTTGTTACTAAGCTCTTATTTTCTCTAAGTCCACACTTCCAAATATACACCTCCAGTCCATGTATATGCATCCAAAAATAGAGATGGTTTTTATCCAGAAAAATCTAATCCCCATGCTATCTGTGCTTGCGGTGCCCACACACCTGTAGATACACAGATTGGTGCAAACACATGCATGCACATCCTGGCCTGGGTGATTGGTGTGTATTCTGACACCGTGTATCAGAAATAGCCACTCATGCCTAGAGACACACTGCTAAAAAAGCAGTCCGTCCGTGGGACTTCAAAATATCACTTCTCAGACTGTTACTATGTTCAGGACATGAGCTGGAACTTTCACTTTTCATGTCATACTTGTGAAGAGCTGCGGGCGTGGGACAGCTGCTGAGTAAGTATTCTCAATATTACAACATTTCATAAGGCGCTGAATGAAAGCTGTGAGATGAATGACATGCCACAAGCTGCACACAATGACACACACCTAAACTGACACCTAAAGAGTTGTTAGTTTTCTGATTGTTTTAATCCTGAGTCACTGGAGTTGTCTTTCTAGGAGAAATGACTGGCAAACACTGCAGGCTCGACCTTGTTTTTTTCTATAGTCTATTTTTTCTGTCATGTTGAAACAGCAGTTTCCCCGCCCTCAGTCTCTCTGTCTTTCTTTCTGCCTCCCTTCCTGTAATTAATAATCACAAACTCTTTGTTATGATAAAATTTCAAGTCTCTGCTGCTTTTCTTTTCTCTACATTATTCCTCCACCTCCATATTTTTTCCTATAAACTTTTGATGAAGCAGTGCAGCAGAGATCATAACACTGATGTGTTGTTTTTTCCGGTAGTCAGAGATCAAAAGTGAAGGTTGCATTTTTGATGGCTTTCCGCATGTCTTACTTAGAAGCACATAAAAATCCACATGTATAGGAACATGGTTTTACATTTTGGGATGTTCACTGTCTTTCCGAGAGTGGGATGAGAAGGTCTGTCATGTTTGTATGCTAAGTATGAAGCTAGAGTCGGGATACATTTAGCTTAGCTTAGTATAAGACTGGAAACAGGGAGAAATGAGCAGCTCGGCTCTCTGCAAAGTTCAAAAATAGGTCTTCAAACACCTCCAAAGAGATATGACAGAGAAAAACAGCATCAGGTGTTTCAACAAGCAAAAACCCCAAAACAACATGTCAAATTCAAGTGACAAAGCCCTTTAGTGGCTGTAGTAAATATGACGGGATGGATCAAAACGTGGGACTTAAATACCGGAGGCCACCAACGATTGCAAACAAAGAGGTTCACATAACCATAATAATGTACTCATCTGAACCCAAAATATGATCTTTCCCTAAACCTTAACAAACTGTTTTTGTGCCTAAACTTAACGAAATCTTATCCACCGAGCTGCCGCATCAAAAACAGTGATTTCTAACAGTTTTTCTTGCACAGACAAAAGATGTCACTTTGCCAATTGGGGCATCAGATCAGAAAATGCTCCTCTGTGTCGATCTAGCGAGCATGGAGAAACAGTATTTTGTCATGTCATTTGGAAGACATGTTGCCTCTAAAGTTCACTATATATACACCATATATGCACCTTGGGGTTATGTGCTTGACCATTTTTTGGCTGGGAGCAGTGAACTAGCTACGCTAACTGTCTGCTGGCTCTTCATATTTAATGGACAGGTGTGACTGTGGGATTGATCTACTCATCATAGGCACATTTCCCAGAATGTCGAACCATCTTCTCATTTCACTCTCAACAAAAAACAAAATATGAATCTATCCCTTTAAACCCTCACAGTTTGCAGTTTTTATCGAATATCTGTCAAAATATAATATAGTACAAATATATCTTTCTGTCTCAAAACTCTTGCTCTTGCTCTTCTTATGGTAAATTTGGGTACTATATATTTTTCTATGCATTAACTCTTCTTAAGAGAGTGAACACAGCCCTTATGTTCAGACTGGTGTCAGCAGCTTCAGTGAAACACAGAGAGCAGAGATCAGGTGGCCACAGACACATTTCAGACGAGCCTCAGGCAAAAACCGACCAGTCCAGCACTAGATTCTCAGAGGTTGAGACTCCTGTTTTTCAATCTGTGTCAGAACTAACAGCCATGGTCGTTTAGCAGGAGGCATTTAGCTGCCTGTTTGACCATTTGGTTTATTTAAACTAGGAGGGTAAAAGGTGAGATTATGGCCACAGAGGTCTCCATGGTGATGAGGGGCTTCTGTGCTGTTTGCTCTGTTGAACCCAAAGGCCTGAATTTACACAGGAGCTAAAAGTGTTAATGTTTTTTTAACCTTGTGCTATTCCAGTCGATATTCATGTGCATACTTGAGGCAGTGCTGTAGTTACCTGTAAAGACACTGAGGTCTAATCCTCAGGGGCGCTTTACATTCGGCATCAGAAACTTTATTCATACTGTGTATTATTTGACAGATATTAATTCTTAATTAATTTTATTTGTTAATATATTTAACAGAAAAGTTTCTCATTTTCTTCCTTCGTTCTCCACCAGAATCTTACCTATACAGGGAAAGAAAACAATAATGCTGTATTTCACTGCCTTATTTCCTTAAAATATTCTGGAATATGAAAATATGTAATCTCGTATAGGAAAGAAAGAAAATGATTCAGAATATTCAGCAACTTTACTTTTAGTGTCTGAAAGTGGGGTGTTGAGGTGGATTTTGACTTATACGATCCTGTCTGCAGAAATCAGATACTGAGTTGGGAGCTGGTCTTTGTTCTGTCAGTTTCACTGGTAATCCAGAATGGATTTGGCAATAAGTGGCTCCATCCATCCATTTTGCTTATTGCTATTCATAGCTGGAGCCTATCCCAGCATGCACCGGGCTAAACACACAGATGAACATAAACACGTTTCATGTCCTTGGACTGACTGCACTTTCCCCCAATCAGCAGATCTCCTCTAATGCCACAGTGATGCAGGGTTCAAGGTTTTAGCTTAAAGAGACTTTGTCGAATTCTAACATCGCACGAGCCTCCACAGGTCTCACATGTGAGTTAGATATCTGTGCATGAGCATTTTGTGCTTGTGATTTCAACCCACTCGCTGTGTGTCAGTCTGTCTGCTCTCCTGTGAATCACCAGCTTGAATCCATGCAACCATCCACAGGGCAGAGCAGCACATCATGACCAAAATGTTGCAGGGCTGTGGGTCTGTCAACAAACTGCTTTGCTTCACTTGTTGTTTTGTAGTTAGTGATAATGATGCTTTCAGTTGCAGTAAGAATATTCCTGGAAGACTTGCTTATTGGAAATATATCTACATCACGGACTTCCAGTGAAATGAAATTCTCCACTCTGGTTGGTTTTGTATGTTGCTTACTCTCCACTTTTTCCATTTTCTGACATTATCGTCGTAATCTTTATTGTTTATCTCTTTATTTACAATCCACAAACAAGCACTCTCTCTCTGTTCCTGTTTACCCCTACACTAATTCACCCTCACTGTCTGTTTAGGTTGATTTGTGATGTGCCGTGTTTTCTTTTTTTTGTGACGTTGTTTTATTAAGGAACACAAAAACACACAAATGAACGCATGGACATCCATTTGCAGACACAGGTTTGTGACTGAATGCTGGATCTGTAAAGGTCAACCTGCATTAATGTGGCGGGAATAAACACAAGGCTGGACAAGCAAGACAAGTTTCACAAGTTTCAAAACAAGTTTCAGAAACATGAGATAAACTGTTTGTCATTTTGCTTTTTAAATCCCACTTTTGGAGACGGTTCTTCCATAGTGGCTGTTGTAATTATGATGGGAGCAAAGGAGGAGGTCAGGTGATGTTGTTACATAGTGACAAAGTCTACATAGGGAGGAAGTCTGGTTAGATGGATGTATTGACAAAATATTGGACTTTAACATGGGAGACCGCTGTTTGTTTCCTGTTTCAAGTGTTTCTTTTAACCATTACCACTATAATTTGATTACCTCAACCCAGTGTTACAGTACTTGACTTGAGTCCAGGACTCAAGTCCTGATTTTCAGGACTCATGACTCCACTTGGACTTGAGCACTGATGTCTCTGACTTGTATTCAAACTCGAGCATTGACTGCATTCAGACTTGGCTGTCATAATTTGCCAAAAGATATTAGCATCTTTATCAACATTGTAACATTATTCAATTTCATACATGGGCGGACGTGTGTGTCCACCTGCCTACATGTGGATTCACGTATATACTTTCAGTATCAGTAAGTTCTGATGCCTAAAGAGATGCTCCCAATCAACCGTGATGACTCTGACTTGGACTTAGACTCGAACACTGAGGACTTGAGACTCGACTCAGACTCGAGGTTTAGTGACTTGGACTCGAGGTTCTGCTTTAATCACATGTTTATTATTCTAACAATCATGACAAAGGTCCTATAACCTTAACAAAGAACTTATATCAACCATATCAAGATCTTTCCCTTCACCTAACCAGGTTGTTTAGGTTGGAGGACTTGTTGCACTTTTCAGTACCAAAGATTTTCATTCACAAAGGTGAAATTATACCTCCTAGTCCCATGGCAGCTGTAACGAATGAGCAGCTTGATTAGAAAGAAAAAATAAAAGGCCAATAATTTATGGCTTCAGGCTGGAAATAAACAACTCAAACTATGTTTCCTCTGAAAGCATCACAGTGGAAAAATAAACCAAATAATATCATTGATTCTTTGGCTCCAGTGAGGGGAGGTTGACACAGAAAGAGCAGATGGAGCGCTTTCATTCAGCAGAAACGTTGCCTTAATCTACACAATTGACTCTTCCCCACCAGGCTTTATGACCTCAGAGCTTTCATTGAGAAAAATAAAATCATTTGAATGGCTCAAGGTTGCAAACTGACGCACACTCCGACGTCTCAGAGGACGCTGTGAAACATTAAGGCAGAGAGCAGGGGGATAACTCGAGGCGTGAGAGCCGCCTGGATGTTATTGCCTGCTGCTTGACTGATGCAGGCTGCTTTAGCATGAGTGGGTGCTGAATAAAAAAATCATATCATGCACAGACACAAGTGGGTGGTTGTGGCATTTGTGCGCATTACGTAGAAATGTGAGACTCACAGTGGTTTGGAAACCCCACATGTTGTTCCTGTGTTAATATGACACCAAAGTGCTGCATTTCTACACCTTCTGAACTCTTCCATTTACTTCCCCATCAATCATAATTCATCCAAGACATTTAAGAAACGAGCCTAAAATCATTCACTGTAGTAGAGGTCCTGCCCTCTGTAGTGCACTAGGTTTGGACCAGTGTTTTTGAAAGGCTGATTCAGAGGCAATCATTTTTAGAAACAAAAAGATTCCCATGTTTGTATTCCCCAGCCACTTTTTAACAGTCCATGCATGATGATTAATATAATTTAATGGTGAATTTGTGCTTAAATATTATATATAAGTATTGCTGTCGCTACACAGCCAACATTAGCATTCATCAGTCTAGAAGAAACATTTTGATTTCAGCATCAAACTTAATTCCTTTATTCATCAAAACAAGATTCTATTTGATCATTATTACTATTATTATCATTATTCCAAATGTGTCAATCACAGGGCGCGCCCATCCCGCTAATACTACTTCCTTTTATGTGACTCTGAGCAGACAACAACAAATCAGATAAACTAATAGAGGTTGTTAGATTTTTTTTCTGCCATGATCTCGATGACATTTCAATAACCTCAACGACTGGTACCATGTTCAGTTATGTTCACACTGGAAATACAGGAAGTTCTCTTGGCAGATTTACACATCAGCCAGGGATGATTCAGCCTTGATCTGCCCCTTAGTGGATACGCTTTTTATCTGTGTACACACAAAAGGTGTCAATTTGCTTCAAATGAAGTGCTTGTCGGATCATCAAACAGCGTCTGTAGCCCCCAACCACCACCCCCCCACCCCCCACCCGTGCAACATCAGAAATGAGCGGCCTGTGTTTGATAGTTTTTGTAAACTTCCGAAAACCAACAATCCAGCGAGAACATTTCATGCAGCGAATGGCCAAAAAATGTGTTGAGGTGAGAAAGAAGAGAGGATTGAACCTCTCTCTTTACATTGTGTGCGTACCACAGAGTGCAACAGCACATACGCCTGTGACGAGAGACTGCGTGAAAGTGAGCACTGTTATTTTAACAATTATTAGGTCTCACCCGTCTCTGTGGCGTCAGGTTTTTCACCCCACATTCAAGTGTGACAAGTGGAAACATCTACAAAAACTTTTTCCCCTCAGACGTTTTCAGTCGACATTTTGAAAGATAGTTTGTTTGAAGCAAGTAGCCTATAGTAACAACCTCACATCAGGAGCCTTGAAGGAAGTCTTGAGGCGCAGTTCGTTGCCCTCTCAGCTAATTTGAAAAATAGTTAGCTGTATCTGAAGGCCCCTGACTCGTGTGTTTTTAGTGAATGTATGAAGCCACTGTATGCGATATTGATCCTTACTGGAAGGCTAAAAAAAAAAAAAAGAGCGTATTTTCTGTTCCTTTGATGATAATCTAAAAACAAAGAAACAAAAGCTTTTGGATCTATTTGAAAATTCAATCAAAATACTACAAAAAATAAAAAATACTGACTGGCGGATTGGTTCATCAAAAGCAACAGCAGGACGGAACAATTTGTTAAAATGGCTCTATTTCTTCTAAATCCCCAATTTGTTTTTAAAGAAGTCACAAAATGAAATCAAGGTGACAGCAGTGCTAACACAGCCTCGATCTGTCAGCAGATGACAGACCCCTACTCACTGCCCTCACTCTGACTTTACTGTGCTGGCTTGGAGGGGATGGCTCACTTGGTTGTAGATAATAAAATTTGATGACGCACAAGCTCGGCATTGGGACACCTCAGCACTTTTTCTCTCTCTGCCTTTCTCTCTAATTCTTTCCATGTTTGTTTTCTGCCTGGGAAGAAGTACTCCCCTATAATCTTACTAGTCTCTCGGAGGAGAAAGTGAGAGGGCAGCTGTGTGATGCTGTGCGAGTGCAAATCATCTGCTTGCTGTGGAATAAGTGACAGAACAGTTGAATGTATGAGTGTGTGCGTGTGTCTGTGTGTGTGTGTGTGTGTGTGTGTGTCTGTGCAGAAACAAGGTAGAGATTGTGTCCCAGGGAGAGGCAGTGATTGTGGTTTTATGAGTGACTCCATCATGTTTTGATGATGCAGTTATGGCAGAGCAGGGAACAAGCGCACAGTCAATACAGTGCTGTTATTTCATCACATCATCGTGCTCACACTGCTGCAGACTGCGTGCTAATGTGCGTTTATGTCAGTGTGTGTGTTAGGCACAGAGAAGAGAGAGAATGAAGAAGCAAGAAAAAAACAAAGCAAAGACCATAAGATGAAGACATGCTCATCTCACCCCTCAGGCCCTTTGCTTTGGCCTCTGATACTAAGAAGTAACCCACAAACCGTTCAGACATGTCTCTAAGCCTTGCTGGTGTCACTACCAGATGGTATCCACTCACATCTGGCGGTAATGTGAGTTGTTCACATGTTGTGCACACACAAACCTCTACAACACAGCGCACTCTGTGTTTTCCAGGCTGTTGTTTGCGCCAGCTGACGAGTACCGTTAATAAAACCCATTAAGTCTATTAGCTGTGGTTTTCTCGTTAACCCGAGGGGTCGCACACTTAGGCTGCTTTTGCTCACACACACACCAACACACACCCACACACACAAGGTCTTCTGGGGTGTGTACTGTCAAGGCCCTGGGTTATGTTTGACTTGGTGATTCTGATAATTTGGGCAATTCTGAGTTGACAAATAAGAGAGCAAAGTGTGAGATGCCAATATGTATGAAAGGGTTTGAGTTTTGTTGCAAATACAGTAAAATATATTGTAAAAAATCCCTCCTAAATGTAAATGTGTGCAAAATGTTGCTTGCACAGTATAAATGTTGTTTTGCCATAATGGCGATTTGCACACGTCACCTTGACCTAACTCTTTTTTTTTCTCTCTGCTTCCCTGACATTTTCTTCATCTGTTTCGTCTCTCACAGGAGTTGGTGTTTGGCAGGTGCTGTGTCTCATGTGGACCACTGTTTTCCAGTAACTCAGTAGACAGCTACTGAACAGTGGAAAAATACTGTGTCCCCTCATGAAAATATGTGAAATTTAGCGAAATGTCTTGAAATGCGCAGATGTGTTCCCAGGAAGAGATACAGATTTTCCCACCTTCAAATAGACATAGATTTGACACTGAAATAGTCCAGTGGAAAAATGTGTTGATTTGGCTGGAACTCTGGAAGAAACATTTACCCTCTGATAATTGATAGCAAAATGTCAACTAGCTTTTGTTATGTGCCTAAAGCAGGCACTCCATAGATGATGGCTGTGGCTCTTTACTGCACAATCTGAGCTTGGCTTTTGGCATTTCCTTTGGTATTTATCCTTTCTTCTTCAAGATGATTGCCCAAATGGTACAATATAATTCAAGCAAAAACTTCATGGCTCACTTGCACACCCTTGGGAAAGAGATGCTGCTGCTGTGTGCACTCTGATAGCACAGATGTTACTGGGATAACCTCCGTTTTCTGTCTTGAAATACAAAATCAGGTTTTTTTGTCTGGGTCCAGTCCAAAAATTGTTCACAACTAAGTCTGTGGATCCTTATCTCAAATCTGTCCAAAATGTGTTTAGCTAGAGCTAGGAGACAATTGGCTCATCTCAGCATAACGAACAGGGGGAAACAGCTAGCCTGACTCTGTGTGAAAGATACAAAATCCACCCAAAAATCTGCCTATCAGCACCCCTATTCTACTGCTGTAACTATTTCTTGGCCAAGCGCAATGACTTCCTGGAATCTTACTTGGCATCCTCACATTGATGACAAAGAGTCCAGGAAAAAAGCCAATAAAATTTTTACCCAAAATTTTAAAATGAGCAGTCTCACTCAGTTGTGTTGGCTGTGGTTTTACCACATAAGCTTCAAACAAGCTTTCCCTCTCAAACCAGTAGTTGGACCAGTTTGTGCTGTCATCACACAAAAATTTTGTTTGTGATCATTTCACAAAATCTTACGAAACCCTGTTTTGATCTTGGATCATTAGCTTCTGTCAGTTGTCAGAGTGGCAGACATCAGCAGGTTTTATCGTTCTCTGGCTACAAACTATTGGTCTGTTTTATTTTATAGATATTGGCTGCATTAAGCAGAACTCGTGACAAATGCAGGGTCTGCTTGTATTTCAGCAGCTGTGGCTTTCGAGGGGACATGTGATACAGCTGTGCTCTGGAAAAGACATCACACTTACACTTTGTCAGCACACACTACTGCTTATATGATGATGACGACCTTAATTCATGACATAAACAAGCATGTAAACTCAGGCAGCAGCTGATTCTCAGTGATTCAAAAAACAAAGGGTGAGACATGAAGGTTTTTGGGAAAAGGAAGAGGTATAGTTAGTCTGTTTTCCTCTACACCTCAGTCTGAACACGTCTTTCAGTGTGGCTGTAAGAGCTGTATTTCTCAGTAACAAGGATATTCATAGTGCGACCCTGGGCATAATGCCAATGGAAATAAGGATGTCCATTCCACGGACCTTCCACAAACATGAAAACAACAAGCTTTGTGACACAAAAATTCTCGCCATGATCGGGAAAACACAATTAAAGAACCAAATGCATTAAATGGCAAGTTAGTAGACACAAGATTATTTTGCATGCTCACAATAAGAAAATTCCAGGCAGGGGCAGACAGGGAAATTAATTCCAGGAAATATGAAAATAGATTCAGTTTTTTTTTCTTTTTAAATTCCTCACTGGCCTCGTCCATGCAATATTCCCAAAGGTCAATGACTTACAGGATGACCTTCTTTTCAGACAGCAGTGAGCCAGTGTGGACAGTGGACATCTTGGCCCTGATGAATGAGATCATTTTGTATCACAGAGCTACTTTCAATGGTTTATTCTACCGTGTAGCATATCTGCTCTGTTAGGTAGTAAATCATAGGGGGATGGACTTGTTTTATCTTCAACTAAGAAGGACATCCGTAACCACACTATCAGCCAAGTCAACATACTGTGAAATCTAGAGAGAAGTCTTAAAGGGGCAGTCCATTAACTTTACACATAACTTACTTTACTTGCCACAGTAGGACTAATCAGCCTGTGAGAGCCTTGTACAACGTCTTCTGTTAGAGAGTCTCAAAATATAAGCCTGATGGTGTCTTCAAGCTTATGGTTCTTGGCAGCTCGAAATTTGTAACAGGAATCCTGTTTTACAAACTGGTGGTGTGGATGTTGAATGACATAGGTGTTTACTATAACTATAAGACACTAGTGAGTTGCATTATAGGAAGTGTAGGAGCTAGTGTTTGTGGAAGTTGACCTGTACTAGGAACTAAAAGACAGGATATCTCATGTCCAAACGTTAAGTGCAATACTAAATCTCTGAACTGCTCCTTTAAGAGACAAACTGAAACCAGTGCCAATAGCTCATTCCTCTCGAACAATGGCCCTTCATCTGCCCTTACTTCCCACCTCATTTCCTCTCTTTCATAGAAAAGCATTAGCAAGTGATAGAAATTTGATGTAAAATCAGGTTACGCTGCATCCTTCAGTGATCATAGGAATTGGATCTGCATGTGGAGCCTGCAGAGGAATCACATCAAACCAAAACCATACATGAATTTGAAATAAAAAGATGATATCATTCCCTTCAGTGACATCATCCCCACCAATGTGCAAGCATGACATCATCTCCTTGGTATGCAACCCCTCCTTGGGGATTTTCTTTTTTCTTTTTTCTAGAGGTGAAAAATCTGATTAATTATTCATGAGCAGCTTCACTGTGTGAGGCGGGCAGCTGTTTCATACTGCAGGGCACAGGGGCCTGTTTGTGAGACAGATTCATCTTATAATGTTGATACAGTGTAAAACACTTGACTCATCTAATGCAGTGATGACACTGTAGCTCTGCTGTCAAATCCTGTCCCAAAGCAGTGATGATACGGGAGTAATGATGAACTGATGTCATTGTAGGTGCAGCACTTTGCTGCTCGTACACAGACAGGACTATTTAACCTGGGACTATTTCTTGGTGGATGGATGGTGGATTAGAAGAGCCAAATGGGTGTTATCTATCAATTGTAATCTTTCTACTAGACAGTAAATAAAGTAAAGAACTAAAGGGATCATGACTGGGAGAATCATGTAGTCATGAATGATCTGATGCTTGTTGTTTTATGGTACTTTATAATTTTTTTCTAAATTGTTTGTGTCTTGTCCTTTTGTTTCAAGCATTTTATTGTTGGATGTTATGTATCTCGGGACGGCAATTGCAAGTTAGTTTAGACTATAAAGGCTGTGCTATCTGGTTTTGGTTCATATTATGCATTCTTACACTTTTGTAATACTTGAATTCCTGCTTGGTCAGGTCAGTAGTGCTTTACCTGGTTAAATAAAGGAAACAAATAAATAAAGAAACAAACAAACATTTAATTTTAAGAACCTTTCACATAACCTGAGATCACTTGGCATCAAGAAAAACAAGCACAAAACAACAAACAAGTAAAAAAATATAAAAATTGAGATTACATTTTTTTAATTGAATCTAAAAGAAAAAAGAAAAAAGAATCCTTTACTTTATTGTCATCATTTCAGTTCATGAATTATCCATAGTGGGTTTGTAACCCCCAATTCACCATGTTTTATCTGTTGTTGTCACATTTTATGAGGCAACAGGAAGGATGACCCAAATGCAGACACAGACCAGGCAGGTCAGAATAGTTGAGCAGTTTCATTAAGATATGTTGATAATTAAGGCTTATAGTCACAGGAACAAAACAAGTTACAGAATGGCAGGAACACAACAACACACAGACAATTAATGATGAGGCGATCTGACAAATGGCTCGAAAAATTCAGCTGGTATATACACTGTGAGCTGGATAGGAAATGAGAAACAGGTGAGGTGGGCGAAGGAGTGAGCACCGGGTGATTAGGGAATGAGAGACAGGTGAGCTCAGGTGGGTGCAGGGCAGTCAGGTGACTGAGACGGGGGGGGGAACGTGAAGGGATGAAGAGGAGACAGGGGTAGATTGGCAAAAATAAACATGGCTGACACAGGAATAATGACAGTTGTAGATGGTGTAAGAACTGAAATCATAAGAAATAATAATGATATTGATAATGATGGTAATAGAGTAGAGTAATTTAATAAATAAATAAATGTTGTTAAAACAATTAGCTTTAACATTTTAAATAAATCTATCCAGCTGAACAAACAAATATTCAGTGATATGGTTATGATATTTAAAACCAACACTGAAAGCATGTTGCTGAAGCCTACAGTACATCTGTGACTGATTCACTGTAATCAGGTACATGTAGCAGCAGCAGTTGTCTTCTTCCTTCTCCGGCTCAAGTCTCCCTTTACATCTGAACATTTAAAGTTATATCATGGAAATTTCAAGGAAATACTCAGAACAAAAAAACAAGATTACCTCAAAGGTTGAACATCGAAGATGATTACATTAGATCGGATCATTATGGTACAAGAAAGAGCACAACAAACAAAAACAAGGAAGATCAACATCAGAGGAGGTTCCTGGCTTCCATGCTGATAACAATAGTCCGATTACATTTTTTTATTTATTCATTTGGACCAAAAAAAACAAAAAAACATCTTCACATAAGGCATATACCAAGAGGATGATGTCATTGTTGCACACAGGTTGGGATGATGTCATTGGATAGAATGAGGTCATCCCCTCATTTTGAATGCGTACCGTGGTGGGGCTGCTGCGGCAGTGTTTTTGTGCTGACCCCTTATATGTATTATACATAGAAGTAGTTTAAAAAATATATATGTCTGTCTCACTTTAATACTGTGCTGTGGAAGAATGGGAAATATTTCGAGAGGCAGGAAATAAGGGCTCATGGAGGAACTTCGGAGATCATGGTTTTTAAACCATGGCAGCATGTTAGTGTTTTCTTAAGTCTTTTTTCAAGAATTCAAAGCATGTTGTCTTTATGAGTCATGTCGACTGTAAGTATGAGTAAGAGCGTCTGTCTGGATGTTTTTCCACTATTAAAAATAACTCCCAACAAAAAGTATTTTGCAGTCATTTTTCATCAGGTTCCAAAGTAAGTACATTAAGAACATCATGTGTTTTGTTATTTGTTAAGATGATTTTTTAAAACTTCCACAAACTACCTCAAATTGCAAAAAAACAACAACAAACAAACAAAAAAACAGCAAAAAGATCCAAACATTTGTTCACTTTGCACTAGATTTATCATCTAAGTTTACAGAAAGGCCTTTGTCAGAGCATGGACATTTTATCAAATGTATCTTTTTGATAAAAAAAAAAACACAAAACAAACATAAATCAGTAGCGATTCATTCATCAGTTTCTACGTATTCATCCAGTTTGCAGGTATGAGAGAAAGCAGCTGGCACTGCCGCATATTTGCTGTAACAAATCATCTGACAATGACGTCCTGTAACTGCACTTGGCAAAAATAACAAATAAGATAACGTGGCAGCAAGAAAAAGACTCTTAAGACTCATCCACAACCTTGTAACTTTTGTCTTCTGTCTTCTTTACTACCACTGTCTGCTGCTGTGAAGCGATTTAGGATGTGTGTGAAACAAGATGCTGCTGATCCCCAGCATTCCCTGCAGCATACAGTGACGGAGTGATGCCAGGCTGCTGGCAGTAATGAGCCGAATTCACGTCTATAAAGATCAGTGGGCTGTGAAAGTGAAGTGCTGCGCCTCCATAATGACGCAGAACGAGGAAATCCATTTGCAAATTAATCTCCTCCCCTTTACGTGGGCAAATGTATGCATGCACACAATGACGCATCATTTCTACGTCATAAAGTTTGTTAATGGCTGCAGGCACTAACTCATTCTAACGGCCGCACTCACGAAAACCTGTACAACTATACTTGTGAGGGCATTGTATTGCATCATTTCCCCGGAGGCTAACCTTAACCATAACTGCCCCGTGCCTAATCTTAACATAACCACAGCCTGGTTGTAATTCCAACCTGGGCAGCAGAAGGCTTTGTGGTTAGCACTGTTGCCACAAGGCTAGAGGATCCCGGATCCAAATGTGCCATCCAGCTGTGTCTGTAGTGGACTTTGCAGGTTTTCCCCATGTCTGCCTGGGTTTCTTCCAGATGCTCCAGTTTCCTCTCATATAGTCCAAAGGCATGCAGGTTAGATGAACTGGAAACTCTAAACTACCCATAGGCAGGAATGTGAGAGTGAATGTCATTGTCTGTCTTCATATGTTAGTACCTTTTATGGACTGGATACTTCCAAACTTGACCCTAAATTAAATGCTGTGTCTTTATTCCATACTACATACAGTACCATATAGTAATCTTTATAGCTCAGTTTTTTTTCCGCCTCTATATACAAAGTTTAACATTACTGTTTTACTTTAACAGGAAACGATGCAAGTTGTGTACAATCACAATGAAGGGCAATCAAACTGTGACTGTAAAATGCCACTGACCATTAAACTCAGGAAAGAGAAAGCTACATTTTTTATTTTTCATTTAATAGTTTTTTATTTTGTTTCAGTGGAGGAATGATTCCCATAAATAGCATACTCCAAAATCAAGGGTTTTTGGTACAAAAAACTGACTGTTTTGAGCATAGGCTACTAGAATGACCAGGTAGTATGGGTTTAGGACAAAACTGGAGTCCAGTCATAAAACAAATGGCTATACATGACTGTACATGTCAGGATTTTGTACTCACTACATTAATTTCCTGTCGGCCCACTGTAAACCTAAGCTCACCTTAGCCTCATCATCCTTTTAAAGCTAACCCTAAAACAGAAGTTAAACCATTGTTTTACCCTGAAGGAGTCAGAGGTGGGTCCCAGTGTGCATGCAGATTTTGGTCCCCACAACATAATGAGTACAGAATACAGAAGAAACACACACACAAACACACACTGTGCCCTCTCCGAAAACCATCAAGTAAAACTCCTGTAGTATGGATTGTCAAATGACAGCATACTGAGAACGTATAATGAAAGGTGTGGTATTGTAAACTGACACATGAACTTAATTAGGATTCACACAAACCAGCCATTATCTTGTCAGCTTCATATTCACTTATTCTAACAACCACACCCACCAACACCTGTATATATCAACTCCCATAATGCCACACAGCAATCATCCTCTGTTTCCTCTGACAGTCAGTGATTTACTGTTGTCATTATATTACACTTTATCTAATTATGTGTCTCACATGTAATCATTTGCTGTTGACATGAACTGCTTGCCAGATGTGACGGTAACCATACAGTATATCATTACAGTAAAATGATATAGCGAGAAGAAAGACAGTGAGTAGACCCTGAAAACACCAACAACAATTTGTAAATGTAATGATTATTTCTCTCTAAAAGGAATTAATAGATGTGTTTCGGTTCATTTGTAGAGTTAGTCACAACTGTGAATATATAGAATCCCATGTTTAGAGTTGATCTGTACAGCACACCGTCATAGATTTTTTAAATTTTAGGATTTATTGTTTTCTCGGAAATGCAATTGAAAGTAGAAACAAATTAAATTCTGCCAGAATGACGCATTCAGTGGTGTTTGTTGTTAACACCACGAATACATGTTAAGCTTGTGGGAAACGCTGATAAGCTTCGGGCACACATGAATATTGTCCTATTCATCCTCAATTCTGTAAATGTCCACCTTCACTCTGGACACACTAACAACAACAACAACAACAACTGTGCTTTCCAGTAACCCTGCTTTTCCTCCATGGATACAGTCACATTCTCTCACCTCCACTTCTGTTTGGCTCTATGTTCACCATCTGCAATATAAGGGTATAATAATACAGAGGACTGTAGTGAAGGGACGTATGGACACCAGGCGGTAGTGTAGCAATAAAGAATGTTCTGTATTTTCAACTGGTGCAACATGGAAATTAAAAACATTAGTCTGACATTTAAATATAACACTCATTTCAGGCCACATTACCCAGGACAGCAAAATCATTCACTATTCACTGTGCAGTACAGGCCTTTATGAAGAATTCCTGACTGACAAAATTTCCATTCAAATAACAGATTATTCACTGGACTGTCTGTTTGCATTTGGAAAAGTAGGTTGACTAAGTGATGTGGCCAAGGATCCACATCTGGATGGGCACTTT
This sequence comes from Seriola dumerili, assembly GCF_002260705.1. Classification (NCBI taxonomy): domain Eukaryota; kingdom Metazoa; phylum Chordata; class Actinopteri; order Carangiformes; family Carangidae; genus Seriola; species Seriola dumerili. The sequence goes on along the minus strand of NW_019174257.1, from coordinate 8,861,990 downwards.
CTTTTCCGGGACTAAAACAGACAGCTTTTTAGCTAAATTTTTAAAAAGAAAGAAAGAAGTTGAATGTCAGCAGAAGTCTGCATCACTCAAGTGTTTGTTCCTCTGTTTGTCCTGCACACCACTGAGATCTGTTGACTCCTGAATACAGCAGGTGCCTGTTAGACATTTGGAACATAACTGTTAGGCTGACCCTTTTTCTTTTAACAGTTGCATTTCTGCAGTTCTCTAGAAGTCAGATGTTTTTTTTCCCCAAGAAGCGAAATTCACAAGAAGACGGAGATGTTAGCGACTTTGAAGCATGTAGCATCATGTTGCCTGCAGTGTACTTATCACCACTTGCAGCTTTTGATAAATGGGAGTGGCAATCCCCAAAACTATTGTGAAAGGAAAGATAAGTTTGCTGCACATTTCCTTTAATCCATTTTTAAAATGGAACTTGTGTGTAAGAAGTATGTTTTGTTTCTTTAACTGTTGTCAAATCGTAGAAAACAGTGTCAGTCTGTGTGTATCCTGGTTCACAGTTTATTCACCATGTAAAAGCTCTTGAGCAGTTGTCTCTGTTACTGCCCTTTATAATGCTCTACAGCCTATTTTAGTAGATAGAAAAAGGTGGCATGGGGTTGGCATTTCAAACTTTGCAGACTAACTCACAATTCACAAAGACATAAACATTTTTGCACCTTTAAATGGATGGATGGAATGATATATTCTACCCTTAACCTTAAAATGAAGTCTAAACCTAAAATAAATGGCTAACTTTGTGACGACTGGATTTTTGTAACTGCTGTCTGATGAGTGGACAAAAAAATGCTAATAAGTACATAAAAATAAATAAATACATAACAATGAATAAGTAAACATAAGTAAAAAAGATAAATTCATGTTTTACTGCATGTAGGCTATATCAAATCTGAATCTGCATTGTCAAATATCCCTGGTTGATAAATAAATTGGAGTAAAAAGTATGTTTCCATCTCAAATGTAGTGAAGTGGATTCATGAAGAATCAATCATATATAATAAATAAAAGAATACATAGATAATAATACTGTGCTCAAATACAGTCATTGAGTAAATATACTTAGTTACTTTCCACCACCACTTTTGTTTTGGTGAACATTGTTCTATGATCGCCATCATTAGTGGTAGGATTTCCGGAGGTGTATCTGAACGCATCACAAGGGGCTGGCCGTTGCAGAGCCGCCTCTTCCTCTTTCCTCTTCCCCAGCCCTGAGTCTCAGCTCTCGGCTGAGCTTTACGTCAGGGAAACGGCAACAGTGGCGTGTGTGTGTGTGTGTGTGTGTGTGTGTGTGTGTGTGTGTGTGTGTGTGTGTGTGTGTGTGTATGTGAGAGAGAGAGAGAGAGAGAGAGAGAGATAGATAGATAGAGAGAGAGAGAGAGAGAGAGAGAGAGAGAGATAGATAGATAGAGAGAGAGAGAGAGAGAGAGAGAGAGAGAGAGAGAGAGAGAGAGAGAGAGAGAGAGAGAGAGAGAGAGAGAGAAAGAGAGAGAGAGGGAAAACGATTTTCTGTGGGAAATCCTCACCAGTGTAGCTGCTCTCAGTCTCAGCTCAGCTATGAACAGGTCGCTCTGACGGGGGCGCGCAGGTCTTCGGTGAGGATTTAAACTTAAACCTAAATGAACTGTGACTTGGGCCAAAGGGGAACGTGGACACAGAAGCAGCGGAGACCTTAAGGAGCGATGTAAGAACAAAGTCTCCTTATTACACTCTAATTATTATTATTATTCTCTAATCACCACGGATGAGTGTCGGGCTTTCAGTCGCTCTTGTGACCTTTCAGAGTCTCTTTTTCCACACAGAAGTGTCAGGCACTTGTTTTCTCTCTCCTGTCATTCTGACATTCAGCCTTAGTTAATGATACTTCTGTGCAGATGTGCTATAATAGACTATTTCCTGTCTGTCAATTATTATATCGTAATATGTCTGATGGTGAGTTTACATCAACCTTTTAAAAGCTTTTCTCATGCTGAACTTAACGTGAACTTAACTAACTATTCGTTGTGTTATTTTATTTATTTATTTTTTTGAGGATATAGCCAGCCTATACTTTATTACGTGTTATGTGTTGTTTATCAATTATCTAAAGTCAGAAAAGGGAACTTGTTAGAAATATGTTGCTGCTGCTCCTGCATGATGATAATAATGATGATAATGATGATGGTTGTGGTGGAGGGTAGGGGGACAAGCCCCAGCGCGCCTCTGTGCACAGCAGCTCCAGACTGGCAGGCAGTGAGTCAGATCAGGATGAATAGCTGGCGAGATGGAGCAGAGGGGCAGAGCTTCCCTTGCATGTGGAAAATAGTTTCTGATGGTTGTCTTGATCAAGCACAATTGTTTCCAAAGGAGACGAGGAAGCCGAAGCCAGCTAGGCAGCTGAATGTGGATGAACCATCACTGCTGATCCTTAAATGAGTTATTGAGGTTACACAGTTTCCCCTGTTGTAGTGTAGTTTCCAACATCTCAGCTGTCAGATCTGTTAGTGATGTCTGGTTTTACAACACAACACAGGCTGTAAGATGCTTTAAAACACTTTTTTTTCAGTCTGGGATACAGGTGACTCACCTGCATGTCATTGAATGTTTTGTGACTATCTGAACACACACTTGTAGTAATCCACCTGCTGGATATTTTGAGCATGTGGTGCACATCCTCTTCTTGATCCTTGTCTCAGTTTATTCAGTTCTTGACTCTGTTGTTTGGTCACACCTTGATGGTTGGTCTCACAACCTGGTTGGAGCCTGGAACATCCAGTTGGCTGACTCATGACAGTTTAGTTGAATTAAGTGGTAGTGGGCGATATCCAAGCACTAGTGGAGTAGTTGGTTACTTTCTAGATTGATCGGTTTGCTTTTCTGTTTAAACAGGCTTTTGGGTAACCTGCAGGTCAGTTTTTTTTACTGTTTCTTATGTTTGTTGTATATAAATAAACTTTACTTACTTAATCAATTCTTCTAAACAAATGTCTGAAAATAGTGAAACATCAGCATCACAACTGCTTAAAGCTCAAATCAAGTCTTCAGATTCATTAATCGATTGTCCAAAACCCAAAGATATTCAGTTTACTTTCACAAAAGACAAAAACAAGCAGCAGATTCTCACAGATGAAGATCTGGAACAAGGTAATGTTAAAATAACTAATCAGTCATTAAAATAGTCGTCAGTCGGCCAGTCGATTATCCAACCAATCGTTGCAGCTCTAGACACCAACGAGCATCAGCGTATAACCACATGAATAGCCTGATGTGAAATGAGTTATGTGGTTATACATCACCAACATAACAAAGGAGCTGGTAAACCAGCAGCTGACTGTGGTTACGCTTTACCGTAAAACTTCACCAAACTCCAGTGTTGTGGTAAGAGAGTGACAGTAACATGAATCTTACTTCTCTCTATAGGCTGTCAGATTCTGATTGATCCTCACAAGGCTTCAGTAATGTGATGATATATAGCATGATATGAATTTGGCAGGGATCATGTGATACTGTTTACACTGTGACAGTGATCCTATTAATATCTCTGATTAAATCAGACCTTTGTAGGCAGCGTTGCAAATCAGTGCTGTGGATTTACTGCGTGGCAATATTGGATTTTTATGTTTTTCATCAATGTGAAAAAGTGCTTTGATCTGTCAAGTATTATTTATGGATAAGCCCAAAACAGACATTCCTATCAGGTTAATTTATGTATGAACAGTTTCTAGATAGATTCTTTATATTATAATATATGTTGATATCATGATATGAAATCACACATACAGTGATAGGGGATTTTATCCATAGGCATGGGCTAAAGCATAGGTTTGGATTGGACAGAGAGTGAAAGGTTATTGTAAGACACTGCAAATGAAACTGGGTGGAAAACCTTTCATCACAACCTGAGGCTAATATTGACATTTGTGCCTATGGTGGTTTACTCCTGATCATTTATTGAAACAGCAAAAACCAAAACGTGTACACTTGTATAAACATCATTTATGTGTAATCAGTCTCTAGAACAGAGCAACTGGCAAATGAGATCCAAGTATGTCTGTCGTTTTCAACAGAACTACAAAAACAAATGAGGTCTCTGAAGAAAGTGTTTCATCTGTTTTAATTGTCCACCATGAAATGTTCTATATTTGAAACAACACAACAAACCTCAGAATATTTAAAGATTAACATTATGTGAAAAAAGAAGAAGAAAAAGAAAAAGTCAGAACCTTGCAGTTTTGGGTAGTTCAGGTTTCTGTTCCTGTTAATATGGAAACTGAAATTCTCTCTTACAGGATTCATAGATAAGTGAAAACACAAAGCACTGCATGACAGGTCATTACTTCTCTCAGGAACTAGTCGGCAGGCTTTGTTTTGCCCACCTGTAGGTGAAGACAGATGTGGGAACAGATGTGTTATATGTTGTCTTGTTCTGCAGCCTCTTCGTGTTGATGATGATTAATTATTAATTAACTCATTCATTCATTCATTCATTCATTTTACTTTATTTGTTTGATCATACAACATACTTCTGTGCCAGTCTGTTATTGTGTCCAGTGGATCATTTGTAAGATACAAACACATTGTTCACGTTGACAGATTCTTCTACACATTGACAAGTTTTAGTACACATTCACAGATTGATTTGCAAATGATCCACTTATTACACGCGCACACTGAACACACAGTTCCTGACACAAACACACAGACACACTTCAGTTGGTCTGTGGCTCTGTTTTTCACTGTGTCCAGTGCGTGTGTTTGTTTGTCTTGGTCTAGAATATCAATGAATTAATAGATGTGGTCACTGTATTAATTTATTCCTTTGCTGCTCTTGCTTGGCACCAAAACAAGCAGCAGAAAGCTTTATAATGAAGGCCAGCGACAATCAAAATAAAGCAGGAATTGTCTTAATAAGAGCGGAAATATTTAAGAAAACAAAATTACTCGACTTTTATGGCAGAAAATGTCCAAAAGTGACAAAATAAAAGCATGGATGATTGTTCGAAGTGCCTCTTGAGATAAAAGAGTGTTTATTTTTTTGTAATATTTCTAAGTTGGAGGAAGTGTCATTGCACTACCTTTGTGATTTGGATGCCAAAACAAAGCTCTTGAATAACAGATTCAGACTCTTTGAGCTGGAAGAAGTGTCGTGACATTCCGTATTTGATGTCAGAGAGACAAGCCATAACTTGTCAGCAGCCACCAGTCAGCAGAAAATAAATCTGGGTGTTGTCTGCATAACAGTGTAAAAGCATCGAAATGTGGGTTGTTGTGAAATGATTCTTCCATATGTTAATGATTTCTAGAGAAAATAAAACAGTGATTATATTCCTTATTGTTGCTGCATGGCAGAATAAACTTTTCCCATGAATGAATGAATGGATGAATGAAGAGCAGCTGTGGAGTATTTTATCAGGAGAGTGGGAGGTGCTCTTATCAGTGAGAGATCTGCCGCTCAAATGTGTGTGTGTGATGTGTCTGAGAAATCCTCTGCAGTTTTTTAATCCCACTGCCAGGTTTTTTTTCCACTTAGGTCCTGTTACCCCCATTTATTCCAGTCAAGTTCAGTCCTGTTGGAGTAAAAATTGACTTGCATCACTGCTTCAAATCTTTATATGTGATCAACCTTCTCTCTCTCTCTTTCTCTCTCTCTCTCTCCTCAGTGAGATTCACCCCAGCCAAAGCCCAGCAAGGCCATGCTCACACTATGACCACTACAATGTAAGTGTTGCAGAACACGGACAAACCGGCCATTACTGAGGTGGCATAGTTGAACTGAATTCACTGAGAGAAGGTGAAAGCACGGATGTTTGGATTGATTATGATGGGCGGTTTCCGCCTCCTACAGATGAAAATACCAGTCTGAAATTGGTTGTGTCTTGGGTTTGGGGAGAAAAATAAATCCAGCATCTTATAGAATCTTATGATTATAAATCAACGAATTTGCAACCCACGATTTTATGAAATATGTCATTTAATAAACATCTGAAAGTCATGAAATTATAAATTAAAAATTCTTTTCTTCGCGGTCAGGAAACAGATTAAGTTTTTAAACAGTGCGTGAGGATTTCAGGGAAAACAAGGCTTAACTGTGGTAAATAGTAAAAACAGTGGTATCTTTTGGATTCCCTGGACTTATTTTTTTGGAAAAGCTACATAAAATTGTTAAAACTAAAAGTCAATTCTTACTTTAAAACATTAGTGCATGGGTTCACAAGTCACATGCTCCTGGAGTAAAGGCGTATGATTTACTTTGGCATACACACAGGTTTGTCTCTAATCTAGGACAGTGACTCACAATCAAGTGTTGGCGTATGCCCTTGGGGCAGAAATGCAGTTGCTTGTGATTATGTAGAAAGATTGCGGAGTAGCTCCGCTAATTTGAAAACGAAGTTGAAATAGGTAGCTAAAAGTGGTTGAAACGTAAAGCTTCAGCTGCTCCAAGTAGTGGCATCAATGCAAACATGACCAAACCTACATAAAGAAAATTGGGATCCACTGCTCTACGAAGAACAAGGAACAAGTCTTAACATCAGTAGACACCAACCTCTTGCCACTGGAGTGATGAAAAGCTGTTAATGAGAACTGCTGACCAATGTCCTTTTTCTGAAGAGAGCCCCTCTGTATCAGATGAGTCGTCTCATCTGTGGAGAAGTTGGTCAACTAGTTCTACCGCTTTTCTGTGTAACTATGTCAAAGTTCCTGGCACTGGATTTTTCACGGTGGCATACGTGCGAGTATACCTCCCACTGCTTTCCAATAAAACCTGATATACCTTTCCCCTCCCTAACATTTCAGATTAAGAGATAATTTCACACGTACATCATGTTAATACAACACTATTAAATCAACTATATCTTGCCTTTATACCGGACTGACTTCTTTTCTATCTATATTATTGTCTTTTCTCTTTGTACAGCTGCTCTCTTGGTTTTATTTTCCAATTAATTCTCTTTTTATCTCATGTCCCACCTGTTTACCGTCTCTCTGTCCGTATGTCCATTGCTTATGCCCTCTGTGTCTCTCTACAGGGTTCGGTCTGTGATGTTGACAGTCCTGATGCATATTTTCCTGGTGTCCTATGGTGAGTTCCACCTCCTACACATCAGATGTGACCTCTCAGCTGGAGTGTCTTCTTCCAGATTGCATTAGTGTCTTTTGAGTGGAAAGAAATGGTGAAAAATATATTTTTATTATTTTTGTAATTGTCTAGCATTGGCTAATTTACAATTCCATGGCCAGCCAACCACCTCAAACAAAGTTTATTTTATTTTACCATTAAATAAGTCAAATAAGAATAAAAAATACTAATACTACAAAGAATCATATAAAGATCATTAAAGAACCATCCCAAAAATAAGAGGTTCTTTAACTGAAGGTGGTTCCTTGTAGAACCCTTTAAGAACCGTTATTTTTCTGTGAAGAAATGTGGTCAAAGGTCTGATAGGAGAAGAACAGGTGATGGTCCAGCAGCTCAAACAAGGCGCCGGTTTTGTGCTGGTGTTTTCTTATCTATAATTGTGCTGAAGTAAATTGACTGTATTGTAGCTGGTGCCTGAATTGCATTCAACACCCAGCTGAAGGTTTAATTTGTTTTCAGACCAAGGCAGAGCAACGTCTCTGCCGCCACCTCTGTGTTAAATTTTCATCTCATGAACAAAAACAATTAAAACTTGAGTGATGCAGTCATTCATTCTCTCCGCCTTCACACACTTGATCTAAGAACTACCATACTTGCTGGTGGTCAAATATTTATTAAATCCCTGTGAAGGGGTTCCTCAGGATTCTGCTTTGGGACCACTTTCAGTCTCTTTGGTGATACAGTTTAAATGCATGAAACATCATCTTCTCTCATGTAATTAGATGTTTTCTATCACATGACATAACATGACATAACTTAGATGGACATGGAAGTCATTAAATCCTGAAATCCCTGTTGCTTTTTTGTCAGTTATTGGTAGTGGTTTCAGCTTGGACTTGACATTTCTATTTAAGTCGTACTCTGGGTTTGAAGAAATAACACTGGTCACGATGTGTTAGTCCATATAATCTCCTGATACACGGCATGCCACAGCTTCATACCAGTGTTGACACTTGAGCCCTTGAGATTTATTGTGTTGCAGTGGGCAGATTTCCCTTGTGTACAGCTCATTTGGTTTCAGCTGCCAAAATGAAAACCCCTTTTCTTTGACCGTACTGTGTGTGATCCACTGCCAGTTGTTAAACCAATATGATGACTTTCACCTGGGCTCAAATCAATAACATGTCAGGTGTTCACCAACAGGGTCTTTGTGCTCCTCTCGTGTTCTTCTTCGTGTTTTTCTCTGAGACACAGACACATCTTTCCATTCCAGCCCATTGATAAAAACAACACTGATGCAGAAAAATAAGACAAAATTTACAATAAAAATGCAGCATAAATCATCAGTTTTTTTCCTGTCCATGTGTCAAACCTGAGTTCACTTGTTTGCCTCTCTGTGATCAGGTGTTCAGTGTTTGGAGCCTGAGGAGGGAACCTCTCTCCAGACAGGTGCCCTGGATCTCCCATGGCAGGATGAGCTGTGCTGTGACTCACCTTCAGCCCACCTCAATGTGGAGGGAGGCGGCACGCATACACCCAGGACAAACCGCTCCGGATCAAACCTCCCACAGTATCCCCGCTGCAGCTTCAGGAGCTTGAAAACCGAATCACATCCTCACGAGCCCTCTGCCGGTAAGAGTTCATCCAATACTGGTATGCACAAAATGTTTCTTAACAGATGATTCCTTTATCTATCAGTGTTTCCATCTTATGAATTTTCTCCAACGGCAACTTTGCTCAGTGCTGAACGTCATGATCCGAGCTTTGATTGGTAAATGGGTTACCTTCAGTTATTTAATCCGGGGCATTGTTCACATGCATCAGTGTTACATGTGCACAACAAGCTCTGACATTTTATTTATGATGTTACCATATGAGGTTGCAGGTTAGTGAAGTCAAAGGCTCAAAGATACTTGATCAGAGGTTCACAGACTTTGTCGTAATAATTTATAATTTCTATTTCTTGTGATGCATAAAAATGTTCTCTTTTCTTTTAACCAATGCAATGGCAACAGTATAATTTAAGACGAACAAAGTCCTTTAGGCAAACCATAGATGTAATTCCTATTCATAGATATTTTCACACTTTTAGAATTTAAGTACACCATGGTGGAATTCAGTACAAAGTGTATTTATACTGCACTTTTAATTTAACTTAAACAGTTTTAATTCTCAAGGAGGAACCCCTCAAATTACTCAAGCACAATATTAAAAAATAATTTTTCAAAGTAACCAAACAGGCACATAGCATTCAGGCAGAAAATCTGAAAAACTATTACATGCTTTGTACAATATGTGCATGGTTGTTGTATTGTATGGTTCACTTTAGGGAAAGTTCACAGTTATAGCAAATAAATCGTGGTTGAGCCGTGGTGACAAATTAAGCAACTAAAACACTTGGTTAAAGTTCAAGACAGATATTGGTAATGGTAAATAAAAAGACAAGTCTGTGACGGGATGTGCACTCTGGTCTTCTGCATGACAGTCAGGTGCTACATCACTGTGCACCACCTGAACCCTCATGCTCTCACTCTCCACCTCGTTACCTAAAGGGTACACTAGGTCCTGCACTGGCTCTGGGCATCAACATTGTTTATACATTGTGAGTTGCCAACTCATCATCATCTGCTACTTAAGTGGTGGTTTCTACAGTTTAAAGGGGTTTTTGACCACTAGTGGTGCTACAGAGCAGCGTGTTGATGAGTGGGCTCTAGTGATCCTGCAGATAACGTGATACACGCTCCTCCTGATTTGTGCTAATCCATTCTTGTCTTTAGACAAAATGTACAGCATAAACATTGATCTGTGCATGAGGAAACATAAGCAGAACTTTGTTTGTTTACAAGAAATTATACACTTGTGATACCAAGTGGCAACAGGTTGGCTGTATGATGTGGCTCCTGCTCATCAGAACAAACTGCGGGGTTGGTGTGACACAGCCTGATGATCTGCTTGCAGCAGCATCACTTGTCACTGATAGAGATGCCCCCCACCCCCCACCCCCACCACCCCAAAGATCAGCCTGACAGGCTCATTACACTTTAATGTCTTTCTCTCCGGTGTCCTACCCAGTCGCACATCAGGGTGGGCGACCACATGAGCCTAGTGTCATGATCAATTCACAATGTCTGGCTCACAAGGATTCCCTGATCCTTTTGTCAGTTATCACAACAAAATCAAACCAGCTGTTCTTATGTCTGCCACTTTTCTAAGAAATGCCTCAGCACCACAGAGATAATGAGAGGGTCAGTAAGTTTAAAAAGCAAATGGGGGCCAGTTCAGATGAGTAATAATTACAAAATGCTCTCTTGATATTGTCAGCGTGGAGGTGAAGATGGAGGTGAGGCAATATTGAGACATCGTGGAGGCGAGGAGGATTTGCTTTGTTGCATCGAGCTGCGAGGCGGTGTGAGACGTTCAAACCGATGGTGATTAGCAAAGACCTTCCAGCTTTATGTCTACGCAGTGGTAATAAAACAGAGAAGCTAAAGGCCTGATCTCTGCCTCATGATTGCTTTATGAGGCCTTTTGACAGCCACGAGTGTGATTCAGCTCAGTGTTACACATACACACACACACACACACACACACACACATACACACACACACACACACACACACACACACACACCAAGGTCTACAGGGTATGTTAAGTCAGTTTTCTAATTTTTGCGTGTTAGTCATACCTATTTCATTCACATCTTTTGTTGCTTTCAGCACCAAAAACATCCCCAACAGAGATGTGGGTTAATGACTGCAGGGGGGCTGAGACTGAACAAAAAAAACACTTGATTAGTATTATGACTTCTGACCAGGACACACATGAAATAGTTATTCAACATGACAAATTAATTTCAGACTGAGAAAGTTCAAAATAATTTAATGGTTTGAAATACGGCTGTCACGATATCAGATTCTCACTACACGATTATCGTGGCCAAAAAAATGAACAACAATGAACCAAAACCTAAGCCTTCACAGTTAATTCGTCATGATTTTCTCCTCACGATTAAAATTGCCAGGCTGGAGGAGCCCTGTCACTGTATTCTGTCTTGTTTCTCACAGTATCTCACTGTTTCTCAGAATATGACGCCAGGCTTGTTTCTCAGAAACCTTCATAGGAGGTCACACTCAACTGGTCAATGGCATGTGGGGATGGCGCTGGTGGTGCTACTAACATGAAATTGTAATTTCTTGTCAGGCACCTGTTTGGACATACTGTGCAGAATTGAAAACTGGGAGAAATTAACTTGTGATCTCCAGTCTCACGGCGACCCATCAACCACTCTGGATGCCAGCCTGATGGCGGTCAGCTTACAGCGTCTGCTGTGAGTATGAAGCTGCGGCCTCTTATTGTTCCATTGGGGGTTTGGCTTTTCCAGACTGTGTATGTGTGTGTGTGTGTGTGTGTGTGTGTGTGTGTGTGTGTGTGTGTGTGTGTGTGTGTGTGTGTGTGTGTGTGTGAGACCGATGTGAACCTTTCCAGACTGCTCAGTGGGGGGGAGGTTAAGCATGTGGGTTTACTTTGATGAGCAGAGGGGGGCAGTGTGATATCATACTGGCTCCAGGCTTTTATTGTGGTAAGGATAAAGAGAGCAATTCACCACTAATCAAACACACACTAGATAAGAGATGCCAGACATTGTACATGTTGCACAGAATCAAACTGTTCTGGGATGTTTGCATGGTCCATTTATTATCTGTTCTGGAGCTTTCAATCATAGAACACAATCTTCATCAGTAGATAAAGATGCCAAGGTGTCAAAGAATTGTTAATGTTTCCAATTCCCAATTGTGATGAGCACTTTAGTAATGAAGTAAAGTATAAAAGATGAAAGATAAAAAGATAAAATGATCTGATGAAAAAAAGAATTTATCTTGAGATGAGATTGTTTTGTTGATTTTGAAATCTAAGAAGAAACAAAAAAAATATCTGAAAGATATTTTAGAACAATTAAACTTTATTGGTCAGATTCAGTGTAGGAAAAACTTGACCAAAAATAATGAAACAGTCTGAAGTCAATCAACTGATGTGAATGTGTGAATGAATGTGACGGGCGTCTGCTAAACTGATCTTAATTGGTCTTATTTTGAAGACACACTTCATATAAATTCAACATACTGCAAAAACAAACTTATAACACGTCTCTACATGTTTGCTACTGTTTGGACATTCAGTAATATTCAGTTTTAATCAAATGTTTTAAATTCACAGAGAAAACAATGACTGAAACTATTTTTCCATCCATTTCCAGGTCCCAGCAAGAGGATTCACAGGTGAACTATGGGAATCCTGCGTCTGGTGATCCTGTTGTCTGTGAAGCGAAGGATTCCTTCATGTGTTCAGTCACTCTTGACACTACAACAAGCTTTGTCACTGTGGTGACTGTCAGCATCTCCAACGCTGTAGCTCTGCCGGTCCTGCTCAGAGTTCCTGCCCGACCTGGTAAGAAAGTGGAATTTATATTAGAGACACATTTTGCCTTCCCATTTTTTAAGATATTGTTGGATTCATAGCCAGTGGAGAAGAAGAGCAAGGGCTTCTGTCTGCACTAATTTTGAACCAGCTTTTACTTAAGCTAATTAAAAGACTTGCATCCAAATAATCAATAATGGAAGTTTTTGGAACACGACAGATTTATAATTCAAAAGACAGGAAGGTGGAGTTAAATCTTCCTAAGTTATTGCACCTGGAGTGGAAGGACAAATAGCACTTCATGCTTGTAAGTCATTAACTTACTGAGAAATGTGTTCTGCTTTCTAATGCATATTTAATGGTGTTTTATGTATAAGTTGTAACTGATGGCGTCAGTGAATTCATAACCTGGCAGCCTAAAGGTTGGCTTATTAGTTTAACTTTTAACTTATAAACTATTTGTAAAGAATAACTCATTAGAAAAAAAACTGGTACAGAGAGCGGGTTTGAAGGCCTCTCAAGCAGAATAGTTATTCCAAAGGCCTCTGGGAAGTTTGAAGCTATTAAATGTAAAGACAAATTGATAAACATCCTGGCATTTATTGTACAGTGATTGGGTGTGAGCAAGGACTCACTGTTTTAAGTGCGTTACAGTAAGTCACCAAAAAAGCAAATTCCCAGCATTCACTTTTTTCAAAGTGGTTTAATTACTGGTATTAACGTGTTGAGAATAAATTCAGCCATGAATGAAGATGATGCAGAGCGTCTGAATATTTAAAAGACCAAGATTTACCAGAGTCCAGCTTCAAAGTGAAGAATCCGGGCAGATAAAAGGAAAGAGTTTTGTGCAGTTGTGACCGGAATAAAGCTGAAAGCAGCCCACAGTTCACAGCGATAGACAAGGACTTTCCAAGGTCTGGTTTGTTCAGCCAGACCTATTTGGTTAAACTGTGATAGCAGAACAGATTACATTGTGTTCACTTTGCAGTTTTATCCTTTTCCTCCTCTCTATGTTACATCAACATGCTCCTCCAACACGTGTTAATGCGGCAATAATGATGATAATCCAATAATAAGAAATATACTCTTTTTTTTTTACAGTGGGATACTGCAACAAGTTTTTAACAGACGATGAATATCTATATATGAGCGATGAGTGTTGGTGTTCTGGGGGTAGAGGAGTCATGCTGAGGGGACATTCTCAGCCTGGTCAAAGGGGGTTCAATTAAGAAACAATGGTAAAATAAAAATAAGAACATCATTCCTTTCCTTTGATGGCCCAAAATCGTTTGCAGTTTCAGTGGTTAACTACACAAAAATGGCACAGAAAATAGTAATTTAACTACTTGAAACACTACGCGCATATGAATATAGTTGATCTAGGAAGATACTGGAAAATGTAAGTAAAATACTAGTTTAATTACATGTTGTTCACTACATTGCCTGTTTGCACTGTAACCATGTAAACGATAACAAATAGAACACAGTTTATTCAGATACAGATATAAAAAATAAAAAAAAGGTATGACTCTAGGAATAATTGGTGCAAATGAAGCTTTTTTTTCCCCCTTTCCTTGTTATGTCACCTAGGCTCTGAACTGCCCTTGTGTGCTGTGTACTTGGATGGCACATGATGTGAACAGTGATTTGCTGTTATATTTGGAGAGTAATCAATGTTGCCTCAGCATGACTTTGTAAATGAGCCTTTCAGAGGGAAAATGTCTTCTTGTCCCTGATGTTAGAGTAGTGTGGATATGAAATTGTTGAGCTATTACTCATAATGTTGAGTAATCTGTCCGCTCCCAGTCTGCATCTCTGTGGTTTTCATGAGACTCAATTATCTCTGGCTGGATGTGTCATACTGTAACTGATGGTTGAACTGGGAGATCTTTGTTAACCGGGCTGTAAATAAGACAGTAAATATACATCTGGCACCATCTGAAATGGTCATTCACTATCACTATAGGGCATTATGTGCTCTACAGATAATTAATAGCTACATGCTTTGATTCAAAACTCACTCACTGACATTTAGGGGCATAAGCTTAGACCAAAAAGGTAAAATGAATTTGCCAAGAAATTGAATTACACGCTATCTATATTTTTCATTAACTCTGCACTCAAGATGTGATTGATTTGTTCATTAAGTATTGGTAATCCTGGCACAAGGACTAGCAGAGTATTGATCTTTGCTTCATCAAGACGAGCATAAATACGGCAAATGCCACCTTTAGATGTAAACTGCTGTCGTGTCATATTTTCTTGAAGAGTAAATTACAAGCCCTGGTGCGAACACTGAGTGATAACATACAGTAGGAATTAGTGAATGACTGCAGGGAGGGTTAAAATCTTATAAACCGCAGGGAAAATATAATCCTCTAATTTTATTTACACATATTGTAATAAAGGAATAGGATTTAGTGAGCTTTGATAATGCAAACTAATATTAGAGCAGGATCAAAGTAACGTTATGATTGTAAGTAATTTGTCTGTTGTATATTGATTCTGTTGGGGAACACACAGTACTGTTTTTTTTTATGTGTGTCTTTTCATTAGATGATCTTTCTCTTTCTTTTTCCAAAGTAAAACCTGGTCCTCCAGTCAACCTTTCCCACACGCAGACCATCGAGGCAGAACTGATTTTACACTGGGACGACCCACCAGACTTTACTGATACTGGCCTTCTGAGATATGAGGTCCGATACTCCTTTAACACCACTAATCCAGCCTGGCAGGTAAATACTGACCTGTTATACACCACATGCATAAGGGATGGAGGGTCACAACTACCTGTTATTCTCACTACCATTTAAATAGAATATCAGATAATCTATCATTATACAGCAATCAAAAAGGCTTTTCAAAGATTCCCAAAGGTTATTTTTCAAAGAACATATGATTAAAAAAAAAAAGAATAGAAGAGAAACTTGGTCAGAATTTGCAGGTGTCTTGTCTACACACTCTTTCCGACTATGGCTGTAGGTTATTTTTGTGTTTTGGTAACAGTTACATCTGATGAGACACTGATGAGCAACCACAGTTGTGTTTTGATGATGTATTTTGATTCAGTCATTGTTCTCAGGAAAACACACCCTATCTTTAAAGTCAGTTGTGCGCTCTCCTCTGTGTCTAGATGGTGTCTGCACCCGCAGAGCCCAGACTGTCTCTGGATCTGAAGCCCAGACTGAACTACACCATCCAGGTTCGCTGCTCCGGCCTGGATGAGCCGCCGCTGTGGAGCGAGTGGAGTGAAAGTCACCACATCTACCTGGACAGTAAGAACCGTTCCCTTCCAACTGTTTACAGATAGATATACAAATTACAATATACAATGTTTTTCACTCCTGCACTTTTGTTCAAGCTGCAAGGTTTTAGCAGAGGGAGATGTTTTGACCTGAGTGACACAAGGGAAGCACAGTTCATTTCTAATTTCCCAGTTCCCTGCAACACGTAGTTTGACCAGTAATAAATACAGAAAAGCTAAATTTACCCCTTACCTTTATGATTTTCCTGAATGAAATATAAAACACCACAAATCTAAATTATGTGAGAGCTAATTTAGTGTTCTTGATGGCCCTAAAATTAGGAAGTAAAATGAGATAATCATGTCTTTTTGCAGTGAACTTGACAGGCTAACATTTTAAACCAGCTGCAATTCAACTCTCATTTTCTTTGAGAGGTCCTGAATGCGAGAATTCAATGCTGCCTGAAGCAGATTCAAACACTGACCTCAATTATCTCTCAGGTAGATTTATGTCCATACTAAACTATTAAAACCCAGTCAAGCTCATTAGTCTGAGCCATCGATGAAGGGCTCATTTCCGTATGGCCATTATCAATGGACTCCGAATCAGAGGTCATTCTCACGGTTAGTGACAAAACATGGTTTCACAGAGGTAAAAATGTACAGATTTCATAAGAGTAGTTTTTAAAATGGTGAAACTGAGACTTGAAAAACGAGAGTGAGAATTGTTTACGTGCTCTGTGTGACCCTTTTAACACCACTGTTCATAAACTGTTCATGTTGGCTGGTTGTTATTCTGTGCTCTGTAACATCAGACTGCTAATTAAAATGTGAACATCAGCTGGAGGGTTGGTGCAAAACAGACCATTCCTGGCAGTGTTAACATAGTAGAGGAGTGTGTGTATCTACCTACAAATCCATGTATATGTACTGTGTGTGTATCACATGAGGAAATTTGACCCTGGTATAAAAATGTGTGTGTGTGTGTGTGTGTGTGTGTGTGTGTGTGTGTGTGTGTGTGTGTGTGTGTGTGTGTGTGTGTGTGTGTGTGTGTGTGTGTGTGCGTGTGCGTGCATGTGAAGTTTGTGCGACTCAACAGATCTTAGTCATCAAGCCAAAGGCCACAGCTACAGAACCATTACGTTATTGCCTCAGGTGATGGCAGGAAGTTTTACAAAGGCTTTGGCAAAGTAAAAAGTACAATTTTTAATGTTTTTTGATCAAAACATCTAAACTCTAACACTCATGAAACACCGTTTCAATTTGAAGTGATCTTTTGTTGAGATCTTCACCTGTTTTGGTGATGACTCAGATTCCTTCTCTTCTTTTTTTTTTTGCGGGCAGAGCAGCTGACGTCACATAGATGTGTTGGTGGGCTGTATCTAAAGAGGTGGTTAGATAACGACCCTCACACTCAACTAAGTTCAGACTGTGTGACAAACAACAACAAAGAGGAAAAGTCTTCAAAAGTCCTGTAAAAGGATTTCTTTTGTCAAAGTCCGCATTAAAATTGTGGGTGAATGAGAATGACTAAGCCGTTTGTTTCATGGCCTTTGTTTTAGTCTCCTTTATTACTTTTGGAGTTTGCTTGGGTTTGTCCTTTGCTACATAGAAAAAACAAGTGGGAAATGAAAATTATAATAGGAGTAAGTATGACAGAGATCCTGGTTCTTACAAAAAGCTTTAAAAAATAAAACCACATCTCGATTCTTTGTCTTTGTGCGTACAGCGGTGAGCTACATCCCTGAGAAAGTTGTGGCGCGACCAGGGGAGAACGTAACGGTGTATTGTGTGTTCAACGATCACAGCATCAACGCCAGCACGGCCATGTGGATGCTCAACTTCCAGCAGCCGCTACATCGCAGCCAGTACCACCCCATCAACCAGTGGGTAAGAACAGAAAATCTCTCCTTCCAGGGCTCAGTGTGTTTCTGGGAACATTTCCAAGACGTTGGATGAACTTCCCTGTGTTTTTTTTTTAAAAGTACAGTGTGTCTAAATAAATGAATACAGTAGATCTGACTTTTCTTTTACCCAAACCAGGTCAGCCAGATCACAGTGCGTCCTTCAGAGACTCGGATGTATGACCTGCTGCAGTGCACTCAGGAGTGGACCATCCCTTACAGCCAGATCTATGTGGAGGGTGAGCTTTGTCGCACCAATAACAGCAAAATATTATGCACTGTTAAACACTATTACTACCACATGTCCAGAGAAAGATAGACAAATAATAATAATAATAATAATAATAATAATAATAATAATTATTATTATTATTATTATTATTAGTATTATTATTATGTACAATTTCCAGAGATGGATGAGCAGTTTCTGTCGTGAAAGTCACTTTTTAACGTTGCTGGAAAAATCCATGCTCCTCTTGTGTCGTGGTTCTCTGCTTCAGTGGACAAAGACAGGAAAGAGAGTGGCGACATGTGATAGCACAACAATGTGAACCAAAGTAATCCCAGTGCGGAGGCTATCTTTAGATCAAATGTGTTTTTATTTTTGCCCTAAACTGAAGCGTTTCTGTGTGTGTGTGTGTTCCAGGAGCTTCCATTGATATCACCTGTGAAACCAACGGTGACATCGATGCTATGGACTGCAGCTGGAAGAACACACAGTGGACTAAACCCAAATTTCGATCCAGGTAAAGCACTTGACACATCTAAACCCGTGCAGGAGGTAAAATGCATTTGAATGCATTTACAAGCTTTTGGCATTGTTAATGAAACCTTGAAAAAAACACTCTGACCTCAATGTCCTGAAAACCTGGAAGTTACTGAGCACACTGTACCAGACAATAGACTCAATGTACCAAACAACACATTCATTGGAATCACAGACACACCCTGGAAATACTTGTTTGTAGCCCAACACAGTGTGAAGTGACATCAGGGAGAGCCTATGAGCAATAAACTATAAATCTGTGTCATCGGCACTTATTGTGTGACCTCAGAGCAATAGAAAGTACATTAAAAAAAAAAGCCCAAACCACAATGACTGACTGACAGAATTATGTAATGTTTGTTTCATAGCTCTTCCTACTAACTGAGAGGCCTCTTGTGGGACACTACAACTGAATTCTTTACTCCAGTTCTTCTCCAACATGCCTACTTTTTACCTTACTAAAGTAAAGTTGTATTAAACAGAAATGATTCTGTAACTGAGCATCTGATAAACTGTAGCAGCATTTTACTGATCCGTTTGTATGAAGTGGAGGGAAAAGGGAGATGAATGGCACGAGGACCGAGGTTTAACATGGCAAAAATGTTGAGTTCTACTATTGATTTTTTTCATGCCAGGTGGGCTGACCTGTCGTGCGATGTGATGGAGGAAAGGGAGAGAGCGGGTGAGAAAGTGGGGGAGATGGGGCCTGCTTGCCTGCCGGTCAGATCCAGGGAGAAAAGCTGCACCATCCATCCTCTGAGGATGAACTGCTACAAGCT
Source organism: Seriola dumerili (assembly GCF_002260705.1). NCBI lineage: Eukaryota > Metazoa > Chordata > Actinopteri > Carangiformes > Carangidae > Seriola > Seriola dumerili. The sequence goes on along the minus strand of NW_019174257.1, from coordinate 8,842,806 downwards.
GTGGCTGGAGGTGTCGTCCCGTCTGGGCCCCATCAGGTCCAAACCCGTCTACCTGTCGCCCATAGATCATGGTGAGGAAGACGGATTCTAGTATTTAACAACAACTCCATGTCTTATCAATGGTTTTTAGCATATTGGTTTTGTTTACACAGTTATACAGTATGTCAGCCACGCTACAGTATCGAGTGATGCTGATATTGCTAGATGTTGATTATTTCCGCCACCAAGGTTGAATAAAAGTCTGTCCATCAAAAGTGAATGTGATAATAAAACTTGTAGTTGTAGTGATCATTACTTCATGTATCCTGAGGTGTCTTCCCTGTGTGTTTTCAAAATAAAATATCACTTAATTTACTGCTGTTGATATGAGATGTTTTAGGATAAAATGTTTAAGGTAAAAAAAAAAGATACATAAGATAGTGTTTACAATGGACTAAATTAAAAACATCTCTTGGACCAATCATCTCTTTTTACATGAAGTTTAGTTACAAGGAAGTTCAGATGTTCTGTAGCAGTTGTCATACTTGGTGTTAATATTGTAGAGAATTGTGAAATTTTATGAGACAAACTCAGAACTCTGCGGTCTTCCTCCCCTGCAGTGAAACCCCACACACCCACTAATGTGAAGGCAGTGAGCCGGAGCAGTGGGGTCCTGACGGTCACTTGGGAGCCTCCGTCTCTGCCGGTCCAGGGGCTCCAGTGTCAGTTTCGGTACCACTCGCCGTCCATGGTGAGAGCCCAGCCGGAGTGGAAGGTGAGCTTGTCTTTTACACTGTGTACCAACCACAGGCTTTGTTTGAAAGTTTGGCCAGACGTTAGGGTTTGCTCTCTCAAAAGTAACTGATCAAATGTCTTCAAAATATCAATTTGTTTTGAAATTATCTGGTAAATAGCAAACAGGATGATATCCACAGACCACTTCCACTTTCTCTGCTCTTCATTTATGGTTATTTTATTCCGAAAACAGGACTAGGTTGACCTTAAATTATCTTTCTTAAGTGTTTCTCTGCCTCTAAACATGTCGATCTATCAAGAACCACAGGAACGAACTAGGAACAAACAAGGGTTCAGGACTCAGTTGGTAAATATATATAAGTCTCATATGACACAGATGCTTTGACATGGACTCAACTTGTCTAGTTTGACATGAGATGATATGAACTGTATAAGATCATTTTCCTGATTAAAAAATTCTCTTGGAAATTGGATACACACTATCAATAGTGACCTCTGTCCAACATTCGCTCACAATGATATATTTATAGATATGAATATGAGGCAATCATTTTCTCTTTTCTTGTGTGAAGGGCATCGATAGATGAAGCAGATGTGCACTCCGCAGATCTGATATTTTCCATTAGTGATGTTCGTTGTGTTTTTTTTTGTAAATGAGCTTCTGTGTCACGTCTGCAGGTCCAGAGTCCGGTGCGTGTTCCTTCGGCGGAGGTTGTGGTGCCGGACATGTGCCGGGTGTATGCGGTGCAAGTGCGCTGCATGCACATCAACATCAGCTACTGGAGCGAGTGGAGCGACCTGGTCTACTCCACTCCACAAAACAGCAGAGGTAAATCATGTCAAATAACGTTAACCTTTTAAGATAATGACAACCTTGACAGACGCCTGATGTGAACCTTTTGAATCACACCTGACCTTCTGATTGTAGCTCTAATAGAAAATGGCACACAAATACCATCACCTCCGTCGCTAATAGAGAAACAGAAAGGTAAAAGCTGCAGCGTGGGGTAACTGTCGGTTTCCTCCTCAGCTCCTGAGCGTGGCCCTGACTTCTGGAGAGTTCTTCAAGATGACTCATACAGAAACCAGACAAATGTCACGCTGCTGTTTGAGGTAGGCAAGCCAAAATATACATGAAGCTTATAATTTAAGGTTAAGTCCGGTGATTTTCTTATTGTCAACAAATCCTGTAAAAAGCCCAAAAAGTAACGATCAGCAAGTATTGTCAGTGTGGCCAATTCCTCCGTGTCGTAGAGCTCTGTTGTCACCACCTGGATAACATGTTCCTTCACTACTATGAAAACAGGCACTGCAGTTTACTTTGGGGTTAGGGTTAGGGTCATTCCGACGTGCACGACCCTGCTGCAGGAAATACTACTGCACCAAATCTGCAACTCAAAATATTCCCCAAGAAATGCATCATTTACTCCTTATTTTTATTGATCATTTTCATCTTCAGTAGGAATGAGCTTCGGGCTGAGAGCCAGAGACATTGCTCAAGGAGTTAAAAAGTATGGAGACAGACTGGGGAATTGTTGGTCTTGGTCTCTTCATTGGATTTGTCGACAGTAAAAAAAAGTATTGAATAACACCAGCCTTATGATTTAAGGCTTAATCATTAAAAATGTTTAAACGTTCTGCTCTGTTCTCCAGAGTCTCCCAGTGTCGGGGCGCTCCTACTGCGTGGACGGATTTATAGTTCAGCACCAGTTCTCGAGCGGCACTGTGACGAGGGAGTGGATCGAGCCGGTGTCCTCCTACAGCTTCGAGTGGAACCAGGAGCTCCACGCTGTGACTGTGGAGGCCTACAACAGCCTGGGCAGCTCCACCAACAACATCAACATGACGCTGGAGAGACAGCACAAACGTGAGCAAGCTGGGAAATGAATCCGCATGATAGTTAGTGGTTCTGTGCGCGCCACTGTGGACTGAGCCTGTTCCTGAGGATGAGTTGCAAACCCTCATTACTCTTGTTATATTAATACCGTCAGGACTAATCCAATTATGAAGCGTGTCCTGGCAAAGAAAGGCACCAATAATGAGATGAGATACAGACAACAAACATACAAGAGACGACACGAACTCAGAATCTTACAGAAACGTGAACAATCATATCAGCGACTTAATCAACCTTCAAACAACCCTGAAGCTGAGAACAAAACATGCAGCCAGTAGAGATCAGCTGGATTCTGCAGCAGTAGTTTAAACTCTTATTTTCTAGCAAAGCCTTGAAAACTGTGGCTGAGATCAAAAGGTTTTGCAGTTCTGCTGCACAGTGAAAATGCACAAATCTACAAGAGTGAAGTTAAAATCAATGACTCAGACTTTCATCGGTACATCAACACAGGCTTGTGGTCACTGTTTACATTCACAGACGCAGGTGCATGTGTAGTAGAAAAACAATAAGGTGGTTAGAAACTACTGAAAAACACGCACTCACTGAGAGTTTCCAGTAATCACATTTCTTTCTTTCCAAACTATGTGAAAGTTGGCAGCACTAATAAAGTGAACCAACTGTTTTTGTTGTGTTTCATTTCCTCTTAGGTATTTATTAGACATGACTTTGGCTACTATTTTTCAGGTTGTTAAGCTGAGATCTTCTCATGCATTAGAGCTGTTTTTAGCTTTTCAACAGATCTTTCTTGTCTTTAAATTTGCCACCATGACCAGTTTACATCTGCTGTGCCTTACAATACATGACAGAAACACGTACGTCAAAGCTGGCGACAGTCACAGCCATCCATTTAAGCATTACACTTGAAAAAATGTGTGTCTCTGGGGATCACATAAAAGCCCTGACTCAGGCCCTGCAGCCATTAGCTTTACTGTAGTAAATCCTATTAGCAGCCAACACAGGTAACAAGGCAAATTTTTCTAATGACCGTCCTCTGTGTAGCCTAATGTATAGAAATGTCTGTGTCTCTCTCCTATTACTCATAATTCAGAGAAGGCTAAATCACTAACTGGCACAATATAAATAGTTTTCCATGAATATGGCCAGTTTTTGTCATTTGTTTGTTAGACACTGTCTCATTAGTATGAAAACAAAATGTGTTTTCAGTTTTATTAGCAGCCAAACAGCTGACGTTGGCATAAGCAGACATTGCAAATGATTCACATCATTTTCATATTTAGTCAACCACTCAGTGACCTCTTGTGCCCTGTGTTAAAGCAACTAAAAGCATACGTTAATAAATACTTACATCTACTCATTGCTACACAAGAAAACTTTATTTTGGGTCCCTGGTTATGTGTTGAGCATGTGTATATAGAGCCCTGAGTGTGTTGCACTGACTGTTCCTCTCTCTGTTCTTTCTCGTCTATAGGCCGCTGTGTGCGTTCGTTCCGCGTGTTGGTTATCAACAGCACCTGTGTGTCTCTGTCCTGGAGCCTGCTGGACAACAGCTCTGTTGTGCCTCTGTTCATGGTGGTGCAGTGGTCTCCACAGAGGCAGCAGGAGTCTGATCATCACAAAGTCCGCAGTGGAGAAACGTGGGCCAGACTTCCCTACACTGACCGTCCCGT
>NW_019174257.1:8627686-8838521 GCF_002260705.1 Seriola dumerili | reverse complement strand
GTGTTTTTTTTTTGTGTAAATGAGCTTTCTGTATTCACGCTGCAGGTCCAGAGTCCGGTGCGTGTTCCTCGGCGGAGGTTGTGGTGCCGGACAGTGCCGGTGTATGCGGTGCAAGTGCGCTGCATGCACATCAACATCAGCTTACTGGAGCGAGTGGAGCGACCTGGTCTACTCCACTCCACAAAACAGCAGAGGTAAATCATGTCAAATAACGTTAACCTTTTAAGATAATGACAACCTTGACAGACGCCTGATGGTGAACCTTTGAATCACACCTGACCTTCTGATTGTAGCTCTAATAGAAAATGGCCACACAAATACCATCACCCTCCGTCGCTAATAGAGAAACAGAAAGTAAAAGCTGCAGCGTGTGGGTAACATGTCGTTCCTCCTCAGCTCCTGAGCGTGCCCTGACTTCTGGAGGAGGTTCTTCAAGTGACTCATACAGAAAACCAGACAAATGTCACGCTGCTGTTTTGAGGTAGGCAAGCCAAAATATACATGCAAGGCTTATAATTTAAGGTTAAGTCCGGTGATTTTCTTATTGTCACCAAATCCTGTAAAAAGCCCAAAAAGTAACGATCAGCAAGTATTGTCAGTGTGGCCAATTCCTCGTGTCGCTAGCAAGCTCTGTTGTCACCACCTGGATAACATGTTTCCTTCACTACTATGAAACAGGCACTGCAGTTTACTTGGGGGTTAGGTTTAGGGGTCCATTCCGACGTGCACGACCCTGCTGCAGGAAATTACTACTGCACCAAATCTGCAACTCAAAATATTCCAAGAAATGCTCATTTACTCCTTATTTTTATTGATCATTTTCATCTTCAGTAGAATGAGCTTTCGGGCTGAAGAGCCAGAGACATTGCTCAAGAGTTAAAAAAAGTATGGAGACAGGACTGGGGAATTGTTGGTCTTGGTCTCTTCATTGGATTTGTCGACAGTAAAAAAAGTATTGAATAACACCAGCCTATGATTTAAGGCTTAATCATTAAAATGTTTAAACGTTTCTGCTCTGTTCTCCAGAGTCTCCCAGTGTCGGGGCTGCTCCTACTGCGTGGACGGATTTATAGTTCAGACACCAGTTTCTCGAGCGGCACTGTGACGAGGGAGTGGATCGAGCCGGTAGTCCTCCTTACAGCTTCGAGTGGAACCAGGAGGCTCCACGCTGTGACTGTGGAGGCCTACAACAGCCTGGCAGCTCCACCAAACAACATCAACATGACGCTGGAGAGACAGCACAAACGTGAGCAAGCTGGGAAAATGAATCCGCATGATAGTTAGTGGTTCTGTGCGCGCCACTGTGGACTGAGCCTGTTCCTGAGATGAGTTGCAAACCTCATTTACTCTTGTTATATTATACCGTCAGGACTAATCCAATTATGAAGCGTGTCCTGGCAAAGAAAGGCACCAATATGAGATGAGATACAGACAACAAACATACAAGAACGACACGAACTCAGAATCTTACAGAAACGTGAACAATCATATCAGCACTTAATCAACCTTCAAAACAACCCTGAAGCCTGAGAACAAAACATGCAGCCAGTAGAGATCAGCTGGATTCTGCAGCAGTAGTTTAAACTCTTATTTTCTAGCAAAGCCTTGAAAACTGTGGCTGAGATCAAAAGGTTTTGCAGTTCTGCTGCACAGTGAAAATGCACAAATCTACAAGAGTGAAGTTAAAATCAATGACTCAGACTTTCATCGGTACATCAACACAGGCTTGTGGTCACTGTTTACATTCACAGACGCAGGTCATGTGTAGTAGAAAAACAATAAGGTGGTTAGAAATACTGAAAAACACGCACTCACTGAGAGTTTCCAGTAATCCACATTCTTTCTTTCCAACTATGTGAAAGTTGGCAGCACTAATAAGTGAACCAACTGTTTTTGTTGTGTTTCATTTCCTCTAGGTATTTATTAGACATGACTTTGGCTACTATTTTTCAGGTTGTTAAGCTGAGATCTTCTCATGCATTAGAGCTGTTTTTAGCTTTTCAACAGATCTTTCTTGTCTTTAAATTTGCCACCATGACCAGTTTACATCTGCTGTGCCTTACAATACATGACAGAAACACGTACGTCAAAGCTGGCGACAGTCACAGCCATCCATTTAAGCATTACACTTGAAAAAATGTGTGTCTCTGGGATCACATAAAAGCCCTGACTTCAGGCCTGCAGCCATTAGCTTTACTGTAGTAAATCTATTAGCAGCCAACACAGGTAACAAGGCAAATTTTTCTAATGACCGTCCTCTGTGTAGCCTAATGTATAGAAATGTCTGTGCTTCTCTCTCTCCTATTACTCAAATTCAGAGAAGGCTAAATCACTAACTGCACAATATAATAGTTTTCCATGAATATGGCCAGTTTTGTCATTTGTTTGTTAGACACTGTCTCATTAGTATGAAAACAAAATGTGTTTTCAGTTTTATTAGCAGCCAAACAGCTGAGTTGGCATAAGCAAGACATTTGCAAATGATTCACATCATTTTCATATTTAGTCAACCACCAGTGACCTCTTGTGCCCTGTGTTAAAGCAACTAAAACATACGTTAATAAATACTTACATCTACTCATTGCTACACAAGGAAACTTTACTTTGGGTCCCTGTTGTTATGTGTTGAGCATGTGTATATAGAGCCCTGAGTGTGTTGCACTGACTGTTCCTCTGTTCTTTCTCGTCTATAGGCCGCTGTGTGCGTTCGTTCCGCGTGTTGGTTATCAACAGCACCTGTGTGTCTCTGTCCTGGAGCCTGCTGGACAACAGCTCTGTTGTGCCTCTGTTCATGGTGGTGCAGTGGTCTCCACAGAGGCAGCAGGAGTCTGATCATCACAAAGTCCGCAGTGGAGAAACGTGGGCCAGACTTCCCTACACTGACCGTCCCGTCTATCTAAGAGGTAACACGTTCTCCTCTCTTTTTTTTTCCTGTTCTTATTTTGTTTCTTGTAGCTGACCTCTGACCTTATTTATCGCCTCACAGGTGATTTCTTTGGCTCTGAGGAATACGGCTTCTACTTGTACCCTGTGTTTGCTGATGGAGAAGGGGAGCCGATGCACACTATGGGTACACCTGATGTCTACAGGTCTTCTGGCTGTTGTAGCAGTATAGTATTCAGCATCACCGCATTGTTTCTATTTCCATCTGTTACAGCTGCCAGAGGATATCCTGCAGCCTACATGATGCTGATGATCATCTCCTTCCTTTCCGTTGTCCTGTTCGTCACTCTGGTCCTCTCTCAAAACCAGTAAGAGCACCTGTTCAGTAAAAAGCAACTGAAATTAAATCCTTTAATGTCAGAATGCTGCTGTTGTGTTTTACGACATGCAGATCTTGTAGTATTCTTTTCATATTTTACTTTCATACTATGACATCAGTGTATACTTTGTGTTTTACCCTGACACCTGCAAGAAATGATAAATGATGTTAATCTCTGGGGTCGACTCTAATTTCGTGTGTGACATTTAACAGGTCACAAGGGTGTAATTGGCCTTGATGGTAGCTGATGGGAGGAGAAATCAGGTAGTGTTTAGACGGTACACACAACGTAAATATCTGCTGCATTTCATTCCCAGGATGAAAAGGTTTGTGTGGAAGGATGTACCCAACCCAAACAAGTGCTCGTGGGCTAAAGGACTAGACTTCAAAAAGGTAAACAAAGCATTGTGAGAAATGTGACAATTTGCTTTCTTCCAGATAGATGAGAAGAATGACACCACTCTCATGTCTGTATGGGATCAAGCTACAGTCAGGAGTCAGTTTGTTTGGATTAAAACAAGATTTATCATGTTAATGAGATTTTTTTTTTAAACTTCTGACAGAGCCAGGCAACCTGTTCCCAGCAAGAGAGCGAACATGTGCATTTCCCAAAATATTGAACTGTTATTTTAACTTAATACAATATGAAATGTCCATAAGTCAAGTTATCTTTTTATCACTTTGATAGATAAAGAAATAGAAACATGTTTTCCGTTCTTCACATTCATTCTATAACAGCAGTGTACAGGCTATTTTATATGAGTCATTTGCAATGCAGCCCTCAGGGAGTAATACACTGACAGGAAATGTGCAGTTCTTCTCCCTCTTGTGTTCATATATTTTTTTTTATACATCAGCACTTAACATCTGTTTTTTTTTTTTATCTCTTTCTAGACTGACACCTTTGACCACCTGTTCCAACCCCCAGACGGCCTGCCAGCCTGGCCGCTGCTGCTGCCCTCTGAGAACATCTCCAAAGTCGTCATAATGGACAAAGCTGACCTCTCAGCTCTGACCACAGCTCTGGTCCAAACCCCACTTGTATCCCTGACTCCCGACCCAGTCACTGACTTAGCTATCTCCGTTCCTCCAGGGTTTGACTCGGAGGTCGACCAAACCCACTTCATAGAGAGTGAGGTGCTAATGGATGGAGCTCCTCCCTTAGCCCTTAATCTGGATGCTTTAACCAGTTCACATCCAAGGATAGATGACTTGCAGCCAGTCGATCCCCCGGGAGACCAGCCGCCGAGCAGCACTGACAGCTCTGCCCAGTCTTCAGTCACATATGCCACCGTGCTGCTGTCTGGTGCAAAGCAGAAGCAACAGTCCATTCACCTCCACTACAAGGACGGTAGTGGCAGCAGCTCCAGTGACGAGGGCAACTTCTCTGCCAACAACTCTGACATTTCAGGATCTTTCCCCGGTGGTCTGTGGGAGCTGGACAGCTGCCGGGGCGGGGAGATGGACGACCCACGGCACTCCTGCTCGTACAACTCTGTGGAGGAGCTTTCTGAAACATCGGAGCAAGAAGATGAAGGGGAGGTGAGAGAAGAGAAGGACTTGTTTTATCTGGGAATGGACTATCCAGCGGAGGATGAGGAGAGTGAGGAGGAAGAGGAGCAGCAGACGGAAGAGGAGACAAAAATTGGGCTGCTTAAAAATGTAGTTTTGAACAGAGAAGACTGTCCCGTGGAGACGCACCATTTGCTCGGCCCTGAGGAATCGAGCGAGCGCACAGAGCGGCGGTCAGCGTCGACGTGTGGCTTTTCCCCGCTCTACCTGCCTCAGTTCAGAACTGCTCCATGCACGAGGCAACTACAAGACAGCAAACCCCAGCTGTGACCCTCACTCAGACTGCATTTACGTGAGAATGTGCATCATTAAATCCATTGTGATGTGGACTGTGTCATGATTCAGCATTTACCAAAGCAGATTTGCGTCTGTTCCTTCAGACATAGTGAGGTGTGGAGCTGCAAAATGTAAAAATACCTCGACTTAAGTATGATTGCAAATTGATATTAATCAATGCTGCTATTGTGTTCAGATGGAAAAGAAGTCAGGAGGGCAAAAGCCTCATTCACAGGCATTCATTTCTTTTTTTATGAGGCTTTCAGACCCAGATTCTACTGTGCCACGCTGCTCCTCTGCAAGGAGGTGCAGTATTCATTATTGATTGCTGAGAAAAAGGAGCTCATATATTTTCAGTGGAGGTTAGGCTCATGGAGTAATGTACAGTTAATGCTCAAAGAGAGCAGCAGGCAGGCTGTACGAACAGCATACTGGTCGTCAGGACAGAAGCGACAGGGGAGGAAGGCATCTCGTGGCTTCAAACATCCTGAACATGCAGTAAATTTCACAGGTGGGCATACATTAAATGCATATAAAAAAACATGTAGGAACTGCCGTGTGTGCCTACATTCACTCATCTGCTCCTATCTTAATGCGGAAAACATGTTGTCTTTCATTCTCTGCTGAATTCTTTCAGCTGCATTTTAAGCGAAACATGAAAGAGGTTCAAAGAGAATGAATAAAACGCACAGAAAGCGAAAGAAAAGGCCCACAATCTGCATGGTTCTGGCTTTTTCTCAAAGCATATTTGACTGTGAAGTGAAGGCAAAAGTTGGATGTCACTTCAGAGCTACTGGCGTGACTAAATGAAACCGGGTGATGATGAAAACAGCTGTAGTCAGTGATTAACTGCAGGCGATTTTCGGGCACAGAATTTACTGCATTCATTGGCAGCTTGTAACGGCATCATCGGCATGGACTAACTCACCCACCAACCCAAAGAATGTCTTTTTGTACTTTGTGTTGTAATGTATTTGAGACTTTGTTACAGTACGTGAGAAATCTATTTTTTTCCTGTGTTTTGCCATTAACACAAACACCTGCTGTCTGGTGTAAGTTAAAGACAAAAGAATGTATATTTGAAACCAGAGGAAGAAGACATTGAAACTAATGGAACTATGGAAACGTGGTTGACAAATTGTTATTGTATATTCAAATCTTTTGTCTATTTTTCATGGTGAAAATAAAGTATTTATTGTGATTGTGTCTGGTTTGTGTAACTGGGATGGGTACTATCAGTGACTTGAAAAGAGCTTACATTGATTATATGGCTTGTTCATAACAATTGACAGGTCCTCATCAGGGTTTCAAAACTAAAAGAGAGAGTACCTGGCCTGACCTCTTTTACACTCATTCAGGGGTGTGTCCTTATTGTGTAATCGGGACAGCAGATGGGAGATAACGAGTCATGCCGCCAAAACTAAATGAAAATGTTTATTGACTCAAATAAAATGATATACAAAAAAAATCTCTGGTTTGACCCCCTCCAATCAAACATTCACAGCTGTTATGTGAATCTAAAGTGTTTCATTTTTTGTATAGTATATCTTTTATTTGAATCAATGACCATGTTTATCCCTATTGGAATGGTTGATTTTCTTTCAGTTGTTTGGTATTAGAAATCCTGGAGAATGAATCCCTGAATGACCGGTGATAGACTGGCGACCTTTTCAGGGTGTACCACACCCTCGCCCAATATCAGCTGGGATTGGCTCCGGTGCCCCCGCGACCCTAAAAGTGGTAGTGGTATGGCTAATGATGAGGTATTACTAATGAATGAATAATCTCTGAATGACACTTATTATCTACCGCCTTACCCAATTAGGACACAAGAGGTATAAGAGGTCAGGCCAGGCATTGTCTTCACTTATAACCCCGATGACACTACTCCATAAACTGGTCCAACGCCGTGATAAGACCATAGATTAACACAAATGAATAACAACTGACCAACAACAGTTGCTTTACATAATCACCTAAAATATTTTACAGTATGTTTACTTCAATCTGTACATGCTTATACATGGGTATTTTAATTTGAGTAAGTAGATATGAATACATACACAGAATACTCTTCAGATGTCCACATATCACCCTCCTAAACTGCACTACTACTCTGTCACCTTGTGGCTGCAAGAAGCAAACACATCAGAATGACACCAGGCTCCAGGTACACTCACATACACTGTATAGTTCTTTTAGTCGTGTGGCAAATATAAAGATATAAAAAAAAACAGTCTCCTCTGTTTGTTGGTGATTTTCTAACGAACATACAAATTAGAGTCCCTATTAAGCTGTTAAAGAGGTGTCCAATCACATGATGTCTGGAGCAAGTCACATAGTCTCTTTAAAAATGATTGTTGGGTCCTCACAATTCCACCAGAGGTCACTGTAAACTTAGTCCAGCAGTTAATGTCTTTCAACAAATGTTCTGTTGTGTCACATTTGCTTCAATCTATTTTTAGAGCCAGAGAGCGAGAGTTATTTCCTATTTGATCACAGTAATTATGACTTAGCTGTTACATCATACATACAACAGTATTTCAAACTAAATTTGATTTGGTTTGTCAAGTTGTTATATTAACACACAATCATAATTTATTTATGATTATATCAATATCATTTCATCATATCTTTAAGAAAGGATCCATTTGTATCTGGAAATGAGTTCATGTTTGGGCTTCATCCTAAAAAGTCATAATCCGGCTAACTGTCAAGCTAGACTTTTGCAGGTTTTGCTGCAGAGCTGACAACAGCTCCCAGATGAACTGAAAACTGCTTCAAATAATTGAAATCCACTCTGATGTCACATCGTCAACATTATAATCTGGATGACTCGGTTATCCACATACGAGGAACGGGTCCCCGGCAGGGAAGGTCAGCCAAAGATGCTTTCATGTTGCATTATGGAAAGTGCAGGATCCAGTATTTATGGAGCTTTACCCATATTAGGGACTAAAAGCCAGAATATCTTGTCTCCTGAGAGTCCCCCAACTTTATGAGTGCAAAACTGAATGCAGCCGATAGAGCATTCACATTGAACTGTCAGGAAATGATAACAGACAGAAACTTCTGTTTTTGGAAATCAGCCTGATAATGTTGGCAAACTGTGGGACTGAATATAAATCTGTTTGTTTTGCCTGTCATTCAGATGTATTTGCATTTTGCAGCCACAAGGAGACAAACCACCAATGGAGCTTGGCACACTTCAGTGATGTCAGAGAAGCTGTATCCTTAAAGGCCCTCTCTGTTTCATCTCTTGTATTCGCCATAGAAGGACTTGATGGTGCAGAGAGCTGCTGGCTTTGGCAAAGAGAGGTTTGAAAGCACCGGGGCCTGACGCCATGCTCAGGTTCAGATATGGTAATAGAACAAAACTCCCTGGAGAGGCGGAGAACCTGTGTTTAAGGTTATGTATATAGTTTGGGAACTCAGGACCATATTGTCTGAACCGCTGCTGAAGGAGCTACTGTAAGGTGACCTCAAGGATCCCAGCACGAAAGTCGTCAGACACGAATGTTTCAAATTAAGATGCAGACAAAATGACATCCTCACTCATGATCAAAAAGATCCAAAATCAGAGCCAAGCTTTCAGAGTGATGCCTCATCTAGTCTGTATGACCCAGTTTCCCTCAGAAGCCCCTCCAGCAGCAGACCTCAGTACCTGTTCCTGATCTGAAAGTCAGCAGCTTAACAAGAGGCCGTGAGATAAACAGGCCTGCAGGAGAAATACTGCACATGTGAGAGTTCTTTGGTGCTGTGCTGATCGCTCAGCTGTGACAAATTAACCTCATCAAGGTTCAGTCGAAACATCTGAAGAGGTAAATGGCCTTCTTGGAAATATACCCATTTTAAAATAGTATTTAAGGCAAACTTTGAGAAATATTCTGTATCTTTATTGTGACTTATTATGACCATAATAAAATGAGATTTAGTGCGTTGATTAGGTCTTTGAAAGCTACACTTTGTCAATGAGCCGGTGTACACAAATAAAGTATCTGTGAAATGTAGTAATCTTGTTCTTAAGATTGAGATTTTGTTCATTAGTGGATTGAGAATGATTGTGGTGAAAAATAAGATTATGCATATTAACTGAAATTTCCCTTTTAAAGACCGGATGAGCTGTTGAGTGTTCCTGGCACAAAATCATTCTGTTCAAATCCATGAACTTTACCACGACCCAAAGAGATTTATACTCTAGTGGCTTTAAAAAAACGCTAATAAAAGAAGGATTTAACTGTGAAATGTTCTCACAGAATTCGCATTTTCACAAAATGGTCGAATGTGATGTGAGTGTTAAGAAAAAACTGACTCTGTTGTGCTAATGAATCAAAGTAGACTGTAAAATATCTCAAGTTCAAGGTCAAATATTCCTTATTTGCATTAATGTGTGGTGTTTATAGACCAATGGCATATGGCATGTCATGCAGAAATGTGCGCATGAATATATACATACAAATGTGATTTGATTAGATTTCATTTAATTAATTTTTATTTTTCCCTGGTCGTCCTCCCTGACCTTGCCTTCGTCTGCACAAACACTTCCACAGAAGCCATCCTCACCTCCTGGGAAATACATGTCTGTTACGACAGCTTTCTTCAAAAACAAACCTACGTGTCCTAACTGATTTATCTTCCTGCTGCATGCTGTTGTCATCTGGAAGTGATTGAATCACTTCTGTGTTGTGGAGGTAGGAAGTGGAAAAAGAGGAAGAAAACAACTTGGATGCATTTTTTCTGTCGTTCCAAGCATCTGCTGGTTTCCACTCATTTTATAATAATCGAGCTTGCTGTAAATTTAAGTTATTATTGTGAAGTTGCGCAGTGCAGAGTATTCCAATAACTCTCTGCTTATGTAACACTGACAAAAATGCTGTATGATAAACTGTATAGCCTGCATTTGAAAAATGGTAAGCAGGAATGTAAAGTATACAAGACTGGTAGTTAAACCTGCAATAATAACAACAACATCAACAATAATAATAATGATGATAATAATAATAATAATAATAATAATAATAATAATAATAATAATAATAATAATAATAATAATAATAATAATAATAATGCAGAACCAAGATGTAACATTGTTAAAATTTAAGTTGCTGTGATAACATTTGTTAGTAAATAGTTGCCTGGTCATACATTCAGTAGATAGGGAGAATCATTAACATCAATTGGAGAGTTCCTTACTACCTAAAAATTGTAAATGCAATATTTTCTTTTTTATCCTAGCTTTGGTCTCCATCAGCTCCTGAGGAAAACATTTGGTTCTTTACATGCTCCACTTTGTTCATCATGTAGATGTTAAATTTTTCTGTTTGCTGTTTGGTGCTGGACAGATTGTGTCCAGTGGGTTTACAAGAGTTTTTTGTTTGTTTGTTTGTTTGTTTTTTGCTGAAAACAACTGCATGCTGTTGCCCAGAATGGTGCTATGAGAGCAATGAGGCTGAACCAAGGCCTTAAAGTTGAGGGCTGCAAAACCAAAACAATGAGCTTAACTGCAGAGTTGAGTGATAATTTTCTGTTGGTCCATCACTATGAGTGACACCTTTCACATTGCATAAGTGATTCCATCAAATGGTGAAATAAAAAACATTGATTAGTGCAGCTTTAAGGAGCGAAATCTTACAAGCGCACTGGTATGGTTCCTTTAAAAGAAACATCTAGATGGTAACAGCAGTAAGTTTGGTAGCTCAGCTCAGGAGGAGTTGTGTTCTCCTGAAAAGTAGATGTGCTGTGCTTTTCGGTGGTTAGTTGTGGTTATCCCCCACAGTAAGAAAACACCCACCACAGCTGAATAGCATGCAACATGAAATTGCAAGTATAATTTTCTTGAATTCTCTCCACCCTCCTAAAACTTAATAGTTACAATTAGTGAATTTGTGTAAACAAAACCAGATGGACTGAAATTACACTGTGGGATAAAATGAATAAACATGTTTCACACCCACTGGTGCTCCAGAAAAACTGCTATTATTATATTTCATGTCTTGTATTATTATTACATTCACTGGTAAATTTCACACAATAGTTTTATCAGCCCAGTCATCACTGAACTGACAAATTGACCTCAAAGACAACTGTGTGTGTGTGTGTGTGTGTGTGTGTGTGTGTGTGTGTGTGTGTTCTGACATCACTGTTCATGCTCCGACTGTTGCCATCAACCCTGTTAATGGGAATCAGGAGAAAGATTTAGGAGCTTGACATTGTAAATCCCTCATTGATCGCCTGGGTTTAATTCGTGCAGCAATCGTGCAGGGCTTTAGCTACTGATGTTTATCCACGTTGGCTTTGAAGGCCTTAACATCTGGGGTAAAGGTCAGATTGTGGCAAGTTCACTACAAAACTCTGCAACCACAAAGGAAATGAGGAAAATCTGCCTTTGCTGGTTCAGAGCCGCACGTGCATGCTGCATTGGCCGTACTCCCTCTTTTAGTAAACGGGGTAAAAAAATAAAAAATAAAAATTTGGTTCGGTTGCCAGGCACCACAGTTAGCTGGACAGATTTGGGTTCTCTGGGAATGTAAAGCCTCTCGCTCCCTGTAATCTGTAATCTTAGCTCAACTGCAGATCCATTGTAGGGAAATCGATGTCATCAACATTCATGAGGGTAGGGAGACAGTGAGAAAAGAAGTTGCAGTGATAAGGAACTGGCAAAAACAGATGTAGTAAAAGTATCTAGCAGGTGCAGGAGAGCAGAGCAAAGAGAGCGAGGGAGTGGGGGGGGGGGTGTGTAGACAGAAGCTGTGCTGACCCCTGGTACCCCCTCTCTTGGGGCTCTTCTGTGCTGGAGGCCTCTGAGAGGATTTAGGAAGACGTACATATTGCTCTCTCACCCCATTGCTCTCAGACAGGGCTCTAAATATACGAGCTATTTGATGCCTGTTACATGATTTATCTCATCAGGCACCTGGCAATGTCTCATTTTAGAGCAAGATGAATAAATCAGGTGATAGAGCCAAAGAAAAGAGGAATAAGATCAATTAATTTTTTAAGATTTGGCAAGATTTTGGCTTTGAATTGTTCAGATATGCTGTGCTTTACTTCCCCAACATTTTCAGTATCATATCACACATCATGTGAGTAAATGCTTTGTGTTACTCTGCACCTGCCAAACATTGTTTTTCCCACCTAAAGGAGTGCTATATGTATGTATGTTTATATATACACACACACACACACACACACACACACACACACACACACACACACACACACACACAATCATAACAGGAACGACGAGCAGTAAAGATCTAATGAAACGATGCTTGAAGTTGCACTGGATACAACATCTTGCGGAAAATGTAGTAGCCAGTGTTTTTGAAGCTTCCCAAGTTAAAAGTCTCCCAAGTTTAAATGACTGGAGTACCCTTTAAAAGGAGCAGCTTCTCTCCTCCTGTCTTTGACAAAGACACATTTTCAGTTCTGAATTTGTGGGTACAATGTTTGAAACCACCAGAGTACAACTGTTGCTCCAAGCATGAGCGGTTTTGAAAATCTCTTTGTCTATATTTCTGGCATCTGTTCACCGAGGCCACACTTCTCCCCAGCTTTTTCCCCTCTCATTACGGACACAAATAAACCCAGCTAAATTAACCTGAGTGCAGTTAACTAGCCTATATATCTGTAACCGTGTTCAATCCAGCAATTAAAGACCATCATATTACCTCACTCTACCCTCCTCCATTGTTGTTTCTTGTTGATTGGAGACAGAACAACTAGGTCACAAGAGTTCGATGGTGACAAACAAACTTCCACACTGCTTGTATTGAAAGTTGCCGTCAAAGAGCTTGTCCTCGTCGATTCTGACCCATTACAACCATTAGCCCACATATTTATAGGGCACACACTGATATTCTGACGAAACCATTAGCCCAATCATTTGCATGGGGAAACCCATTTGTCCACTTGTTTGTGAGAGAAAAAAAAAATGTGAGATGCACATGAATCTCTGAAGGCGACCTGGGGCGGCCTTTTCCCCTGGCCTCGTCTGTTGTTAAGTGGGTCGCATGAACGAAATGCCTTCAGATCAGTCAGTACGTGTGTCACAAAGCATGCTTGTCTCTGTCTAACAGGGTGAAAGGGACTCCGCTGAATGCCCCCCTTTCACTCTGACACTCAATTAAGGCCTAATTGGTTTGGGGTCTACTACAGGCATGTGGTAAGGCAACACCCCAGGCTTCTGTGCACTTGTTCCCTATTTTCTGACTCCCCCCCCTCTGGAAATATGTCTTTGATCTTTGAACAACCGAAGTAGTTTTTAAGCCAAGGGGTTGATAGCCTATGTTCTCTGAACATGTACAGCAGTTTCAGACAATCACTTGAGTCCTTTACAGTTTGTTTGACTCACAGATGAACCAGCTTCTGAGAATATAACACAGGACACTGTGCTATACAGTTAAGTGCATATATGGATCCTTATGACTATGAATATAGATCCATTTTTCTTTGTAATGTGTTTGTGTATGTGCACAAAAGAGGGAGCACATGTGTGTTTATGTGGGTGTGAATGTACATATATGTATGTGTGCATGCATGGAAGTGTGTGTGAAACATTTCCCTGAGCTGTGTCAGCAGTTCAGAAGACCATCTCTTTATGGTGAGTTCCCCTCCTTTACTGTAATGCATTACATGCATTACTGGAAGGCCCCATCACTCTATTGCTATCTAGAGATCCATACAACTATGTAACAGCAATTTCACCCCTTTTTTTAACCCCCTATGTATTCTAGGTGTGGCGATGTCAGATTAATTTCCTCAAGCCTGCATAAGCTGCTTCCTTATGTGTCAGAACAAAAAAATGGCAGAGTTGGGGATTCCTGCATCAGTGTTGATCTCCTGAAATCACTGTTCTATCTTGTAGAGAAAGGGATTTTTGTACACCACTCTTGCATCAAGAGGGAATTTCATATGTAAGTGTTGTAGATACTCACATGATTTTATTACCTCAGACTGCTGAAGCAGAACTTAACCTGAACTTTAAAATGCATTGTTGCAGAGAATGAAGATTGTGGACTTTGTCCCCCATCTCTTAAACTGGAGAACCAGGAGGAATGATAACAGCATGCAAAAAAACTGTCCAAATGCTAATATGGACAACTGTCTATTGTTTCAAGAGGGACTCCTTAACCTTTAACAGGTGCAACAATAAGAGTGTCAGTCAGTGTGTGTTGTACTCACCCACACAGTCCTCAGCAGAGGTCTAATTGGCCTCGATAAGTGAAAACACTTGTGTGGGTGAACCCTCCCTCTAACAGCTGAATTCAATGATAGTTGTAACGGTGAACTGCTGAAGCCACTGATGCATTGAAAAGTGTTAACTGAAAGAAAACTAGAATAAACTAAAACAGACATATACATTCCTTAAAGTGCATTTAATCAAATCTTCAGTCATGTCCCTGGAAGTGCAGATTTGTAGTAAAAATCCACTGATCTTTACTTGTATCCAAAATATCAAGCAGGTCACCAACTTAATCTGAAGTCCTTTTTTCACAAAACCCTGAGCTGCCTCAAAAAAAGAGGCAGTGACACACTGTTTGTTTGTTTCTAACCATTCAGTGATTTAATTTTAGGCTTATAGAAAACTTAAGTGTTTCAAAAATATGACAATACACATCTCAAGTACACATCTGAAAAGTCTTGATGTAAGATTTGTTCCTGAGGAAGATTTTTTTTTTGCCTGCTGATTTATTCCTTGATCAATATTCCATGATCAATCTTCATAGCTTCACAGGTCTGTTTTGATCTGACAGTCTGAGGACCTCAGAGTAAAATCGACCATATAGGAGATTTGTATGTGTATATGGAATAAGAATTAATCCAGGCGCCTTGACTCTGTGGCCAGGGATTACATGATCAATACTCCATTCAGTCTTCAAACAAATTGGAAATGATGCAGTGTAAAAAAGTTTTACATCTCATCTCTTTTTTTCCTGTCCCTCTTTTGGTTGGGATTAACTGGCTGTATCTTTTCTCTGTCTCTCTCAGCTCTGTGCATGAACATCTGACACGAGTGTCATCCGTCTACAATTATATGTTTACATTTTTCAGAGCATTTCTTCAGTGAACACACAGTGGCCTCAACGACAGCGGCCCCGCAGAGTACGCTGGGACCGGGGAATCCTACTGAGAAACCAACACACGCACACTAACACAAAACAGATGGCTTCATCCCCAACCATGTTATGACTTACTTCACCGCAAAATCTTCGAGTAGCTATTGGAAACGCCAGCAACAATCCCCCAAAAACCCTGGCCTCTGCTGACCTTGACCCACGTTGGATTACGTCACTTGGTGGGAACACCACGGCCTGGTTCTGCCCCTTTGTTTGTTTCCCTCATCGTCCCATGGAGCCCGGGGACCTCTGGAGTAAAAACACTCAACGGTAGCAACCGGCTCATGGGACAGACTTGCACATTCCACCGTCTGGGAACGTCCCAACAAACTGTCAGAGGATACAAGTAGTTGTTAAAGTGAGGAGGAGGAAGAGACGATAGGAAATAATGTGAGAGCACAGATATTAAAACAGACAGTAAGTGAGAAAAAAGAGCATTCACGTTGTTTATCTTGACTCATTTTCAGTGAAGAAGCCAAAACTCTCTGTAAATAACTTTGCATGTATGTTGTTGTATAAATCTGTGAATTTAACTATTATGATGATTCTGTCAGTTTCTAAAGAGAATTTACTGTTTAAATGAACAGAAACAAAAGACTTACACTTACTTCAAACAGGTGCTCAGTATCAAACTAAAATGTTTTATCAGGCATGCTAAGAGGTTTTTGATTCAGTTGTGATTGCAATGATTGCTTTGCTTGGTTTTCATTAAGGAGGGCTAAACCAGTAAATCTCAACTTCACTGGCTGGCTGTATATAATATTTGGTCCTGGCTTTGCGTCTGCGCACTGGTGGAGTGGGATTTCTGTGCCTGTACAGGCAGTGCAGAAGTTGCCCACAGGCCTGTATAGCCATTTCACACACTTACATCAAGGAATTGACTATTTATAGAAACTATCCAGTTGTGGATAAGGCTCTGCTCTTCAAGGGAACTCTCAAAAGATTTGAGCATTTAGATGAATATTAAATCTTAGCTAAATCAAGAAAACCAAACACATGGCACATAAGGAAAGGCTTGGGGTGATGGAGTGAGCTTCAGCTAAGCAAAGTTAAGGCGTGGTCACATGAGAAAATAAAGGGACATCTGTGTGTCTTGGCCAAAACATTTGGTCTGGAAGTTCGGTGACATAGTGATCATATACTGACAGGGCTAGTTATTGAACTGCTGGTGAGCTAACCGCGAACTCCAAAATCCACATCAAATTGTATTTCATCTGCTTCAATAATGTTCAACTTAGTGAGCTCATACTGACTATTTTTGCCCGGGCTACTTTATCCACTCAAAACTGAACCACAAAATGAAAACCACTTCTGTATTTCAAACTCCAATCTTCTGTCACTGTTTGAGATAGATCATTATTGCTTTCAGTTCTCTCTTATGATTTTTTTCTTTTGACTGGCTTGTCCCTGAAATTCTCCCCCGCTGTGGTGACCTGAGGTCAAAAGATGACTCTTGAGGATAAAGAGGTCCTGATCTACGGTTTCCTCTCACACCACGGTGAGGCTGAGTGGAGGAGGGCCTGTGGTGTTTTTGTCTCTAGTTTTGGAAGACCCAAACTATTTTGAGTGGTTGCTGTCATGACACGGAGGGGTACTTGAGGAGATTAGTGGTACTAGATGGCTGAACTCTGTGGCTCATTGTAACCATTATCTTTAACTCGATTGGACGACAGCAGTGAGCAGATGTGTTTTCACTTGATCTGAAATGGGATTTAAAGCCTAAATGTAAGTGGTAGTTGGTGTGTGTGTGTGTGTGTGTGTAGCCTACATCAAGAGCTAACTTGGGTCTTTGGTGTGTTTTTAGTGCATTTGACAGCTTCACAATCCACTGACAGGAAAACTGAACATACATTACACTGTTCAGCTCTGTTTCTACAAGCACTTTAATCTTGGAGTTCATCTAGTGTAACTTACCAACATTTCCTGTATAATATTAAAGTTTGGTTTCTTTGGGTTTTTGCTGAGGTTTAGATGAGAAGACTGACGTGTAAGAGGATGGACCTGTATCATCAGCATTCAAAGGCACTAATTGTAGGTGGTGAGTGTGAGTGAGTATGGGTGTGGGGTGGAGAGATTTCATGTTTGCCTTGAACCAGTGGCTGTGATTCAGTGGGTTGATTGAAGGCAGGTGTGTCTGGGTGTGTTGCCACTCTATGGTCTCCTGCCACATGCAGCAAACAAGTCTCTCTGAAATCTAACTTTTTCTTTTTTATGTGGACAAATGTACTTTTTGTACATTATGAAAGTTATATGCTACATTACTTTATATCTTGTTTAGCCAGTCTCCAAGCCAAAGGTAAAAAGGACAAGTTGTGGTTTTACGGGGAGTTATGTGCAGGATTTTATTGCCTTTGCCATGATTCCTGTGATACGGGCTACATATTTCCCCATGCTTTGAGGCTTTACGCTATGCTAAGATAACTATCTGCTGGCTCTAAACTCATATTTAGCATACAAATATAAATTTTCTTATCTAACACTAAAAAAGTGGGAAAAAAAAGCAGACACGCATGTTTCTCAAAACATCAAACTATTCCTTTTTATATTTTGTTTCCCATCACCCCCTCCCCCTACTGTTCCGGGTCCTCCACCCTGTCTTGTTAGCAGGGAACCTTCCTCCTTCCCACTGTTTCACTGTGCTTTTACAGCTCCCCACATTGTTTGTGTGCACTCCATACCACTGTGGAAAAAACGCTGAAATGGAAATAAAAAGACCCCGTCAGGGCTCTGAATAGAGCACAGGTTGAAGCAGTGGCATTTACATAATCAGTCGATTAACTGCAACTTAAAAAAAGTGCTGCTCTCCGGTCTGCTTTGGCCTCCGATGGCTTCTTGTGGTTGTCGGTTGTAAAATGAAAATCTCTGCTGACACAGACGTCAACACCATCTGCAAACACTTAGCCTGCTTCAATTAACAGAGTAACGCTTTACCAGACAAAACCACTGTCTCCTGGACAGTGAAAATCAGTGGCTGACACTGTCACCAGCATTGTAAGACAGCAGTACATCATCTCAACAGAGCCACCCATTGTCGCACAGTTCTCACACTCTTGAGGTTCAAGGAAGGCCTACATTTTTGAGGTAATGTGGAAACGCTAAAGCATGTGTGTGTGTGGTTCCACAGTTGATGCATGTAGTGCTTCTGCAGTGCACCTCCCAGAGATCACCTGTCAGTCAGTGTGAATGGTTGTTTCCCAGTGGTAGTGAAGATCAGAAGATTTTTTTTTCTTTATGTGAACTGCAGCAGGATTGGGGAGAAGCTCATGAGACTGAAGCTGGAGTCAGATCAGACTCTTGGCTGACTGTGAATTGTGGAGGGGTGTGAAGGTGGATTGTGTCCACTGGGCTCTGAAATGACAGCTGACAGCAACAAGATAATTTGTAAGGCTGCAGTGAAATCAGACAGATTAAAGTGGGTAGGGGCAACATTCACGGTCAGTTGATACAACTGAAAGCAGAGGGCACGAAAAGGACTCTTCTTGGTTGAGCTTCATCTACACAATCCACACAATACACCCCTCACTAATACACATCTGAGCCTCGACAGCAGCTGGGTGTCCTGACTCTCACACACCTAGAGGTCATCCTCACATCTGTCCTATTGTCACCTTCTCACCCACACACTGCTGTCATCACCTCAGTCTGTTAGCCCAACCAGTGTTTGTTCAGATCTGCAGAGCTGATAAATTGCATCACATCTCCAACATCCTCCCCTCTTTTATAATCCCCCCAACCTCTTCCCACTCAACAGAGTCTGAATACACTTCTCTGGCAAACAGGCAAATGAGTCCAGAAGCTGTTGTTAGATTACATGCTAATAATATCAATGCGCCTCTTTAGAGTGGCTGTAAAAAAAAAAAAAAAAAAAAGGGGGGCAGGGCTAACGCAGGATTTATACATGTGCATACACTTGAATACACACATTGGACGATGTCGACTGACTTCTTGATCAAATATCATAGTGGCAACACTAAACCCCCTGTAAAGGTGTGCTCCTGTCTGGAGGTGTGACCCCCATCACGAGTGTGAGTTCAGAGGGTGACTGACAGATATATCTTAATGAATTGTTGTTATTATTATAACCTGTGTTGAACTTTGGTCATGTTACAAAAGAAATTCAGAACAGACTAAGTTAAAAAAAGAAAACAGTCTAAAGACATATCTCCAGATTAAGTGAACATGTAGGAGGACCACGCTGTGCTGTGTCTGAACATTTAACATCATGTAATGCATTTAAACAAACAGACTTGCTCCTTGGAGCTGTAGACAACCTTACAAAACAAAATCATCTATGGACAACTTACAAAAATGCTAGGGAGCATTTGCCATTATTAGACATAAACCTTCCTTAAACAGTCGCCTAAAAGCTTCAAAGGAAGTTAACTGTTTACATGATATGAGCTTTGTGGTGTAATGTGGTGTTGATGTGTGTGTGTGTGTGTGTGTGTGTGTGTGTATCCATACACCTTTCTGTTACCTGCTGTAAGAATGATAGTGATGCTGGCTCTATAGTTTCATCAAGCAGCATACTGTCACGCCCCGTCTGGATAGTTAAGTTACCTTTTTGTTTCTCCTAGTGTTCTTTGTCTCGTACTTCCTGTTTTATTTTGATACTCACCTCTAGTCCTGTTTCAGGTCCTTTACTTCCTGCCCTCATGTGTTTCCCCCTGTGTGATTACCTGCCCTGCCCTAATGTGTTGCACCTGTGTCTCATTTTCTCCCCTCCTCCTGAGTATATAGTCTTAGTGTCCCTTTCCTTTTGTGCCAGTTCGTCTGGTTCCCTTCTGAAAGCGGTCCAGCATTTTTTCCTTGTGAGTTTCTTAGAGCCATTAGTTTCCTGACCTATTTTTGCCTTTTGCCTGCTGATTTTGGACACTGTTGCCCTTCTGACTGATCTCCTGTGTACGGCCCTTGTTCTGATTAAAAGGACTGATTTTTGAAGTCTGCGTTCGAGTCCAAGCCTGTGGTTCAGCATTGACACATACTGTCTACAAAGTTGTTTTGGGAAATGGCCATTGAGTGCTCTGAATGCTAATGGATCTTCATTGACAAACCTTTGTGGGAGGGCAGAGCCAAGTATTGATTAGGAATCTAGGAGAGGTTCAGTGAAAGCACTCAAAGCAGTTTACATTAAGAGGTCAGGAGAGAAAAAACAGCTGCTGATCAGGAGAGGGTGGAAAGGTTTTGGTTTTGAATTTCTTCCTTTCCTGTGGGGAACATTTGATACAGTGCAACTGCTTCCCCAAACTAAAGGTTCAAGAGGTCAAAACTGCTGACTAGGCAGTTTTCCGGAGCAACATTACTGTGATCTCCTAATTCCCTGTTTGATGTGAGAATAAAAACGCAAGCAAAAAACATTTAAAATATCTTTAATCATTGGATAAGCTTATATAATTTACATACTGCATAATATTTTTCTCCACATCAATGAACATGAACCAGGTATTTGTTGAACGTTTCCACTTTACAAAGAAAAAAATAATTTTTCTCATGGACACATTGCATAACAAAATAATAGAAATGCATCGTACCATGAAAATAAAAATAGTTCCACTCACTCAAGCAAGATATCGATTCGACTGATCCAGTGTACTGCAGTCAGTCTCAGTGGCTTTTTAATCTTCCAATCCTCGCTTTGTGTTGCCTAAGTTAAGTTTTGGACCCTGTTCAGAGCCCAGCGTGCACTCAGTGGGGTTTATTTCAGTTCACGTCCATCTCTTTGAGCAGTTTGGGATGTGAACAAAACACACACACAGGGATAAAGTAAGTTAAATAAGATTCAAGGAAAGGAAGTGCTTAATGGCTCTCTTTGAGTAGCTGTCAGGTACCTAGAGACCCTCGTCAGTTCTGGGCTAAATTGTGCTTGTGTATGTTTGTGTACATATAAGAGGAAGGAAGAAAACAGCAGGACACCGGGAGTGGGAGCTTCCTTTTAGCCATATGCTGTGTGCTGTACTGCTCAGCTCACTGTTTCTTCCTCTGCTCTGCCTCCAGGGAGACACAAACAGTCTGTCTTTTAGCTTCTCAAAAATGGCCAAAACTTGCAGGCAAAGAGCTCTTGACAGCTTTTCAGGTGGCTTAACAGAGAGGGTGACTGTGCTGTGTATGAATACTGAACAGAGCAGTGGGGAGTGTGACAAAAAGGAAGCAAAGCTGGTATCGGCAATGACTTCATGCACAGTGGTTTAGTGTGCTGCAGTGAAAATGAGAGACCAGCTAAATTCCTACAATCAAAAAAGGAATATAATCATCACCTGAAGTTGACACTGAATGTTTGGCTTGTGTTTAACCCGGTGGCTTCTGGTTTCTATGTCTCAAGGACTTTTCAAACACTCCCTTTTTTTATTTATTTTTTTCTTACATTACAAAGAGTGAATTATTTCAAGCCAAAATTGACTGTTTGACAGGTACAGAGGATTCCTAATGTAACAAAACTGGAACTTTAAACTGTGTTTTAACATTGTTGTGAGCCATCTGAGAGGGAGAAATCACTATTTTTGAACATATCTTGTTTAGCTTTGGATAAAACCTATTCTTAGTCACAAATACAGTCAGAGCCTGAGATTAAAAGTCTTAAAATAAATATTTTTAAACATTTTCAAGAGGATAGAGATTAGTGCTTTTTGCAGCAGCCAGATTCAGTCACTTTCCCTAAATTAGCCTGTATGACTTTTTCTCTTCTTGGTGGTTAATGGTTAATTTACTAATGCTTTACAGCTCAATTATAAACATTAATAAGAACAAATTTGGGGATTGCAAAATTTACATTGGTTGGTGTTTATCCTCTCTGGTTATAATGCAGTTAAATGAATGTAATCTATCAGTCAGTGTTCATGGGTTTCTCACTTTCTAATTAGCCCACAAGTCTCCCAAGTGTATGTTAACATGTCATTAATTAAAGGATGTAATCACTGAGTCTTCAGATATAAATGTTAAGTCATTAATTCAAGTTAAAAGTGTTAATAATTAATTGATTTTGGACCATATCATCTGCAGTATTTATTTAATAAGTGGTCAAATAATCTAACCAATCAAAGGGATTTTTCACAACCTGATAACCCAAAATGTGTCCTTATTAGTAGTTTATAACTGATCTATAAAGCATCAGTAAATTAAAATATTAACGAATGAATAAAGCCATTACTTTCAAGCTCTTTATAAAGGGTGCCTTATTGGAAAAATGTATCTGAAAATCCAGGAAGGTGTTAATCATCACATTAACTGTCAATATTCATCAAGAGTCAGCAGTCATGTCATCTGTTCTATCTCACCTGCCATTATCCAAACAGTGCTGTTGTACTGCTGCTGCAGTGAACACTGTCTTATGCAGCCACTAGAGCCGAAACCTGGTCGGTCTCATTGTCATGACAACCGTGTGGATATCCACTCGTCTATGTAATCATGCTGTTTGTCTTGTGCCCAGAATAGCTGGAGGGTGCCTGGCACCTGAAGCCAAGGCAAACACATCAAGCCCTGGGCATCTTACGAATTGTGGACATCACAAAAGGATAGAACAGAGGGATTTTTGACTTGTGTCCATCTTCACTCCTTATAAAAATTCTGGAAAGTGAGGAGAGACATTTATTTCAGCTTTGACAAAAAGGTATTTCCCACAAGCTTGCCAGTTAGTAACACTTCCATTTTTGCTCATGCACACAGCAATTATCATCCCTCTCTTTCAAAAACAATCAGGCTGCAAGCAATTCCTCCTGGCACACAGACTGTCAGCAATCATTAAATCTTTGCCAAAGAAGTTAAAAACAATGTTGATATTCCAGTTTTAGACTGGACGTGCTCAGTGAAAACACATTAAACCATCATGGGTTACAGTATATCTTCAGAAAGACACACTATAGTTGATGTAATGTGTTTTACAGGTTTTGTTCCCTGCACTAAACTGTGTTTTTTTTTTTTCATATGGCTCAGCTAATTTGGAAAGAAAACCACAAACTAGCAGAACAGACAGTCTCTTTGGCATGCAATATTGCTTTACAGCCAACACATATGTTAAAAGGGGAAGGGGGCTTCAAATGACTTCATGTCTGTACTGTGGCTGGATGATATACCATGGCTGAAATACTCATCCAGAGACTGGTAGATGCTCTGTTTGTATGTAGAGAGGGAAAAGATTCCAACTCGTCCAAGAGTTCAAGGTCCAGTTTTAGCTCAGTTTTCCTTGCCTGTCTCCAGGACAGGCCTGTTTCTGCGGTGCCGGTTTTATGGTGCTGTCTCCAGTGAGAGGGCATTGTGTGTGCATGATGTGTGTGTTGGCACAGACTGAACATTTCCATCAAGCCAGTGTGGTGGTGGAAAGTCGGATGAAAAGAGAAGCAGGAGGAGGAGAAGAGAGGAA
Organism: Seriola dumerili; assembly: GCF_002260705.1. Lineage (NCBI taxonomy): Eukaryota > Metazoa > Chordata > Actinopteri > Carangiformes > Carangidae > Seriola > Seriola dumerili. Next base: position 8,814,940 of record NW_019174257.1, on the reverse strand, counting down.
ACACTTCAGTGGCTCAAACAAATGGAGATGCTGAGTTTAACATCTTTCTGTAGCTGCCTGTAGAGATAATATTTCTGTACAGAGAGATCCAGCAGAAAGTGAATTAAAGTGAACTAGCGAAGTTGACTCTAAGTCGCAATATATATTAATGAAAGCAGTAAGCAGTTGACAAGTAGTTCACTTTTTACATGGAGAGAAAAAGGTAGATCCATTGACTGCTCTCCAAATCCCTGAACCAGAAACAGCAGGTCAAGCGTTGGATTTATCCACATGTTGAAACAGTGTACACAGGTCTGTGTCAAAGCTGAGAAAGCAATCCATTTCTTATTTCAACATAAACTCAATTTTTAGCATTCTAATTAGCTTAGTAACTAAAGTAGTTAAGCTACTCCAAAGACAAAGAGTTAGCTTATTGTTCAATTAGAGTTTGTGAGGCTACAGGTTATGTAAAAAAGCTGTCTTCCCACCTAGTGTGTTCACCATGCAGTGTAAAGGCCTACCAGTCCTGGAGGGTTTTTTAGGAGCTCTGTCCTGCTTTTTACTTGATATTACCTTCAAGCAACTGAAGGCAACTTTATCCAAGTTAGCATTATATTTGCCAAATACCTAAGTTTGTCCTCATCCTCAAAGCCTTTTGTCTGGTAATGTTAAAAGTGAACATATTTTTTACTGACTAAGTATGTAAGCTATGTAAGGACAAAAACAAAAGTCTAATTTTAGGACCTAATGATAACTTAATTTGGTAGCTAGCTATTAGCCGATAATATCTGCCAGGCAAAACAACATTCATCAGCTAGAAATAAGAAACCTGCTTCTGTGTTGACTCTGACCCTGAAAGTTTCAAACAGTTCTCAACAGTAAAGGACAGAGCTCAAGTGAAAGAGGTGTACAGAGGAGTATAATGATACCGTACAATGGAAGAATGAAACTGACTTTAAATGTCAACTTTCAGAAGGTCATAAGATAGCCAAGCTTTTTAGAAGGAGCTTCTTTTTTTGACAAGGTACACTGTAGCATAAACACTTGAACACTGATTATGTAATATGTCCTCCATTTTATTTATCAAATGTGTTGCACAACCCCTGCAGCATTAACATGACAAACTGCTGACTGGTAGGAGGTGTAGTAACACTGTGACGAATGAGCTGAAAACACATAAAAACCTTTGGGACTCGTCTATTCTTATCCAAACCTGACAGGCCAGCTGTGCTCAGGCAGGCAGTCAGCACACACAAACACACTCATCCTCTCCCTGTCAGTAGTCTTTCGAACTCCTGAAGAACAGACAATTTTCATTTTCATTTGCTGAGAAGAGGCTGCTTATGTAAGCCAGTAGAAAGGCCTCAAAAAATATTGCTTTTCTTCACTGATTGTGTTGGGTCTTCCACACATTTCTCACAATTCAACCAATAAAGCTCTCAGCACAGGGCATGCAATATCCACCCAGCCAACATAACACAATTACCACTCGACACTCCAAGAGCACACAGACTGCTGTTGGTCTAGCCATTTGTACACGCAAGCAGTGGCCAGGAGGAGGCAAATATAATAAAGTTAAAATCAGTCAAAAACCCAGATTATCATAACAACAGTGCAGTCATCTCAGGAGGGGAAGTACAGGCATATGTAGCCAAGGTTTACACCAATCAGGCACAACATCTGCTTTTAAAAACTAACACAGATTACCATGACGTTAAAACGAAAATATTCAGCCATATTCAGGATTTGTCTACAACCAGTCACGACTAGTACCTGATGCACGGAGTAGCTGTACTGTGATTCAGTGAATATACAATATTGCAGATGGTTGGTTAATCACTGACGTTATTAGCTCCACAAAGACACAAATGCTAACAGTGGGTACATTATTTCTCAATGGGGGAAACGTTTACTAACCTCAGCGCTCTGTCCCCTGTCGTTCAAATCATCTACTATTGTTAAAGGGAAGTGTTTGGGGAGAAACACGCTTACAGATTTAATCATAACACGTATATTTAACATTTTGTTAATACTTTAACAAGTCATACTGTCTATAATTATTGGAAGTGCTGTCCAAAAGTAAGGGTCTATACAATAAATTTTATTTATGACTTGAATGAGAGGTTGATAAGGGGGACCTTTGGTTTTATACTATTACTACTATCTTAAATGCAGTACAGGAGGCTAAGTAGTGATCATTGTAGAGCAGTGGTTCCCAACCTAGGGTTCAAGACCTCCCCAAAGGGTCCCAAGAAAAATTAAGAAATATGAAAGAAATTTTTTTTTTTTTTTGTCAATTTTTAGCTTTTTTTATAGTGAAATCCTAGGTATTTTCCATGTATTTCACCATTTTCCTTTATTTTCCTTGAAATAAAATTTAAAAAAATCCAGGGAGGAAAATTCATGCTCTGGTTGAACTGGTTTCAGCTCATGACCACAATAAGGCCATAACCTGTGAAGAGAGGCCACATTTGTTTAATTTTAAGGGCTCACACAACAACACGGCTGAGAACCACTGTTGTAGAGGATACACAAAATGTTCAACAGGACGTACAGTATAAAATAATTGAAAAGCAGTCTTTCTTTTACGGGCTCAGAATAAATATATAGTATTGTACTTTGTGGAAATTATTTTTCTGGGTGAATAGTAGAAAGTCAAATTATATTTTAAATCTCTAAATTCATCATTAGTTGATACTGTATACCACATGTCAATCTGAAATCATGTTTCAGCTCTCCATCGGATCATCTCACTGTGCTTTATTGTTAGCTAAAAATAAAATAGAATAAAGTGAAATGAAATGAAATGAAATAAAATCAAATAAAATCAGGGAATGCCAAGAAAGATCCTGAGAAAACTATGACACAGGATTTTTAAATTTTCCTAAGTTTGTGTGAGGCAGCCCAGTTTGGCTAAGTATGGTCAAAATCCTGTAATGTGCATCGATCTTATTACTGACATCAATGTTTTATAGAAAGTTAGTGCAGTCACAGGAGGGAACAACAGAACAATAAAGTTATTCTTTGTCTTTTAAACCCAGTGTCTTTCAAAGAAGAAAGCCTCACTATGTGCATTTCACAACAGCAGTTCACTCTTCCTCCGACCTTCACTCATCTGGTTTTTGATGTTACAGAGGGAGTGGTCAATAGTGGATTTAGTCTCCTCTTTTATTATCCTTCTTACAAAAACGTCACATCTTCTTGCGACTGCACCCATCGCCAGTGCGCGTCATACTCCAGATGCATTTTGCCATTCATTTTGCAAGTGTCCAACTCTATTTTTCCATTTTTGTAAGGTTTGAGTTTGGGGCTCTGGCCGGTTCCCAGTTTCTCAGTGAGGCTGGGGCGGGTTGGGCCGCCTGTTTGTGTGGCTGGTTTCTCCAGAACGCCGTTAACCTTCATGGATTGTGCCTGGACATTGTTCTTAGAAACAGGGCTTCCCTTGCCGGTCTCTGCAGCCTTGCTCCACACCGGAGAATCTTGCTTGGGGCCCTCAGACTTGGCTTGAGGAGAGCTGACAGGAACAGCTGGTTTCTCAGTTGCAGTCCCACTAATCGCAGTCCCAATGACAACACTGGTAACCACAGTCACTGGTCCACCTTTCACCTCCATCCCATTTCCAGCCCCAACTCCATTCTCATTTGCCCCAACCCGAATCCCACTCCCAGCCCCAGTACAAGACCTCATCCCTAACCCAGCTCCTGTCCCAGCTACTGTGGCCCCGGGGCCTCCCCCAGTCCGGCCCCCAGCAATAGCATCTGAAACCAGTGGTGTGGAGGAGCAGATGACCGACTCTGAGCTGGAGGGGCAGTATTCATCCATGTCATCCGCCAGGGTGTCAAGGTAGCTGCCGATGGAGATGTTATCCAGCTTGTCATTGGGGTCCTGCAGGCTGCTCCAGGAGCCTCTCCAGGAGGTGTCAGGGCCCTCTCCCAGGCTGTACTGGCTGCTAGTGAGGCTGCTGCACCGGCTGGTCAGCGTGCTGCGCTCCTCCAGCAGCCATTTCACCGCCTCAATACCTTCATGGACTGCCAGCAACTGCTGCAAGATCTTCACATCCACTGAGCGCAAGTGGGCCTGAGGAGAAATAAAAAAGAAGATAAGGATTAAATTCCATGGACACAGTAACATTGAATGTTTTAATTTTTTATTGCACTCCTCTGGAAATTTTGCAGTTTTCAATAGGAAAGAAAAAGTTATATATGAGAACCAGACACACACTGCACCTGGGGAACCACCAGGACTATTTATTTTAAGCAGTCATCTTTGGCTCTAGAGACGAGTGCAAACACCATTATAATGCTATTAAACCTTTGCAGATTACCATAATTGGAAGTAACATATAACAGAAGCTGGCAGGTCTGGGTATACTGTAAGCTGCAACTGGAAACAAATAAGGTAAAGGTAGTGGAAAAGTAGTTAGAGATGGAAACAGGGAGAGACAAACAGGTAAAAAGAGGGAGAAGAAAGTTTAGAGTAGCAAAGTGTGGTGGATTAAGCTGTTTAAGAGTGTTATAGGACCTAAAGTAACACAGAAGGAGAAATTTGACACAGTGGAAAGTATGACACAAAAGAAAATCAAGAAAAAAAACATCACTTTCCTGCAAAAGGCTTTGCATAGATGTCTAAATGCCCTTTAAATGGTTGTGTGTGGGGGAGTCTGAAAAAGCTAAATGGTGGATAAAAAGAAGAAGACGGCTGTAGTCATGGAAAATTCCACCCCAGAATACATTAACAGAGGTCTGTGGTGAAGTGCAGGGCCAAGAGGTGATATATGGCACCAACATTCAAAGCTCAGCTTGGTGATCTCCACCTCTCTCTGCAGATAACCAGTCTCTCTCTCCAAGCTCAAGCCTTTAGTCTCTCACTATTTCTCAGTTTCCTTCACATAATATTTTTCCTTTATTACTTTTTCTGTTGATCTCTCACTGTGCCACTCAAGGCTGAATTTGTATTTCGCCTCACTTACTGTGATTATGGCTAATTTCAGACAGGTCTCATACAGTTTAGTCCTACTGATGATAAGAACATACAAAAAGAGGGAAAAAAGTAGTACATGACCCAGATCTGCCCTAAAATTGAATGGGTCCTTCCCTGGCCTATGCCCAATTCCTGCATCAAGTTTGGTGCAAATCAGTTCAGTACTTTTTGCATAATCCTCCTGATGAATAAACAGACAGAGGTGAAAACCCAACCACCTTGGTGGAGGTTTAAAAAAAAAAAAAAAAGAAAAAGTAGCTTCTGATGTAGTAAACTACTTTTGCCTTGTTGGCGTAGCGTAGCTTGCTACCTTTCTCTGGGTGTAACTTCAGTGTAGTGAAGCTTCATTTAAGGTAGAGTAACTGGTAGCTTAAAGCTCACTTCACTTTCCAAGTAGCTTCCCCATCACTGATGCAAAGTAAATCACACCTGAAGTAAAGTACCCAAAACAAGTACTTTACTGTATTATACATAACGTTATAATGCCAATCACATAAATATGACAGGGGTGATAGTCATGGCACACAGAATACACACAGAAGACACATATATAGTATATGTCCATAAACATAGATTATACGTTGTGCTAGTAATTTTAAGGATCATTTTACAGCAAATTTGTTAGAACATGTAGCCTTTTATCAACGATTGGTAGAAGCGAAAGGACCTGAAGCTGCTTAGACCTATTTAGAGTCTTAGTGTAGCTCTTATTTCAGGTCCTTGTGACCTTTCGGTTATGTCAATAAAACATATTGACTGAAACCTGCCAAGCTTCTCATCTCTTAGTCCTGCATAATATTAACATCTGTAGTTACACCTCCAGTGGAGCGATGCATCATGTAGATTTAGTGTGTCAGGTTTCTCTGTCATGATTGATCTGTGTTGCTCAAAACAAACAACTTCGTTCAAGAGCCTGAGATTCCTCCATCTACAAGGACGACACTTGGTATGAATAGAGATGAATACCCCTCATGCATCATCTCTGTGTGTAGGAGGTGGCAGACCTTTGTATGAACCTGTCACCAGTCAGGACATGCTGCAGGGTAAAACCACTTTAGCACATTTAGTCCTCTCCAATTCAATGGCTTCCCTTCATCTTTCTCAGTATCAGGCCCTCTGTGGTTAAAACAAACCACACTGTAGGAAACGGATTTAGATCAGTGGTTAACAATCTGGATGTTGAAATCCCCAAAGATAAATCTGACAAGACACAATATGATATATGGGAGAACAAAGAAAAAAATCTACTATGCAAAATATTTTTTTTTCCCCTGACTTTTTCATGTAAAATAAAGGAAACTTTCACCACTGATTTAGTTATTACTGCATCCTCACATTGAAAAGGGTTAGTTTGGCTCCTGGTAGTTGGAGCCCACTTTGCAATCCATACTGAAATGATCAGTTGTCATCACAACCAATGGCTGTACAGGGCTAATTCATTAGCTCAAACACTGTTACAAAACACTGTCTACTTTCTGTTACTTAACACATTTAAATAGGTTATTTATGTGACTTTTGAGGACATTGTGTTGACTTACATAAAGTCTTGGAGGCCTACCCAACCCTAAACCATAACTACTACATGCCTAATCCCAACCCTTACCCAAACCTTAACCTAAGCATATCTTAAATGTTAACCAAAAACCAAGTCTTAATCCAAAAATACAGAAATTATGAAGCTTTTGGGGACCAACTCTTTGCCCTCAGAAACGTGATGAGTCACCAAAATGTGGCTAAGGTGTCTGACCCCACATTGATTGATACAAGTATACACACAGAGAGACAACACACATCAGCTGACAAGCAGAAAAGACACCTGGGATAGGACATGAGGCAGAAAATTGGAGCTTTTACACGGGAGCTTGTTTGCAGGAAAGCAAATGCACGAGCTGTGTGGTCTGTGTGGAGATATGCTGATGCCAAAGTCACACTGTACGCTAAATTACACCGGCAGACACAGCTCTAACAGCATCTGATGAAGGGCAAAGAAACAAAGAGGGTGAGGTAAAGAGGAGAAATCAAATAGAATATAAATAGGTTATAAGATCCACCCATCCATCTATCCACTTCTACTGTACATGAAGCACAACAAAAAAAGCGTGTGTGTGTGTGTGACTGTGAACCCACTGGCATCCTGGCACACAGACATTTGGGGTGGGGTTCAGGTTTGAGGTTTTTCAGCTGGCAGAGGCTGAAGGCCTAATGAGGGTGGCAGTAAAAGTAACTCCATGCCTGTCAGTGCTGAGGTGGCACAGTGTTAACTAAGCTGAGCGCGCTGCTGAGCTGGGCCTGTCTGAGAATATAGATCCTGTTAATTCATTGCTGCTTTCAAAACTCAATGTTGTACTCCTGCTTCTTCAGTGGGAAAGCTGCATTTTGTATGAATTTTGATTGTACTGTCATATTTAATATGCCGTCCATCGATAAATATGGATGAAAGAAGGATTCAAATAAAGAGTTGAAACAAAGCTGATTAACCACGTAGGCAATAGACAGAAAATTAATCAGCAACTGTTTTGGTAAGTGTTTGATATTTTTTCAAGCAAAAATTCCGAACATCTCAGTTATGAGGATTTTTGTTTTTTAAACTGGAAACTTTGGGTTTTGGAGCATTGGTCGGACAAAATATGCAACTTGAGAATTTTATCTACGGCTCTAAGAAATTGGAATGAGCATTTATTTCAAATTTTAGACATTATATAAAAAATAAATGATTAACTGAATAATCAAAACAAATAATTGGCAGATTAATTGTTGCTGTTACAGCTATAAATATGTATCTGTTTCACTCAAAAATATCCTCTGGCTCAGAAAACTGCACAGAATTAATAATTAATCCCCTACTATTCAAGAAAGAACTGTTTTAGTGATTAATGTAAGTTAAAAACATAAAATGATAAAGAAACAGGGAAAAACAAGCAGAAATGTAAAAAAGACAGATTAGTTGCTTTCATCATCCAAACTTAATTACTAGTGTTGGTTGTAGTCTTCACAGAAATGCTTTCTTTATTTTAAAAAATCAGACTGTAGATATTTCCTTGTTTAACTAAAAAAAGAATATGCAAATATGTCCTTAATGCAAATTAGATTTCACGTTTTTGCCAAGAATTAAAAATGCCTACACTCATCTCCAGTTTGTGCCTTGTATCGTGTGTTATGCTGCTGTTGCTAAAGGTTTTTCTTTCATCCCCATTAATCTTATTATTTCCAGATTGATTGCAGCCTTTTAATTATGTGATGAAGTCAAACATACTCATTACAGAGAGGACACTGTCAAATGAAAAAGGTCAAACTGGGGCCAAAAGGTTTTTATGTGACAGCAGTTTATGTGAGAGCGGGGGATGGAGGTCCAGGACTATGCAGCCTTGAGGACTCAAACACCATTAATCATCTTTTCTCATTTTTCGGCCATTGGTACACAGCCAAACAGATTTCAGTTTTCCTACTCAGGCACGAGGCCAGGCACTTCCTGGCTGACCCACAGGATTCTGGAAAGCTCATTCCCCTGCCTTTTATATCCAGTACATAGCGTATGTGTGTGCACTGCAAAAGATATTCATCACAGCAATCGTTTATAATTCATCTAATTCAGTGAGAAGTCACTTGGTTCAGGATATTTCTTAAAACAACCTGGCAATGCTTGATTTTCTGGGTCTGTAAATTCCATTTTGTTTTCAAATAATCTCCTCGGAAGTTTCCTGGAAAGAACAATATAATTTGATTCTGATACAAAGTGATCAGTTGGTACACTTCCAGTTATTTCTAAATGCTGAACTAGCACACCCTGACATCTTTTATTCAGTGGATAGCAGGTGAGCTACATGTGCAAAATGTATCTACCAGCAAACAAACAATTCAGCATGAAAAATTAGGTGTCCAATAATAAATGAGGGAGTAATAAATATCCACCAGGGTTTAAATGGAACAGCTTCTTTCCATGAAATTCATCAAGAATCAATAATAAACTAAAATACAACTAATCAAATTTACTACAATACTACAATAGTCTCTGTTTTTCCTATAATTAGAGCCAAACTAAATGTTTCCTTCCAGGAACTTTTCAAGAACAGACAACAACAGACTTACAACAACTTAACACTAATAAAGTGTTACCAACAAGTTTTCATATCATCACAATTCTCTATCTTGTCAAATGTTTTCATGATTAGAAAAATGAATGAGAACAAATGAATCGATCCTTAACATTAAAGTAAAAAGTGCTCTGAGAAAGCATTATTTGGCTTCCATACTGAAAGAAGAGAAGGTTGGGGACCACTGGTCTAGATGCTCTCTTATGTTTTCTGTTTTTCTTTTTTAATGTGCAAGATGTTATGAAATGTAGCTTTGGTAATCTCTAAACTCCATAAATTGCCACAATGTGGGTATTATTTTTGTAATTTTGGCCATCATTCTGATCTGTATAATAATAATAATAATAATAATAACAATGTTGGCTTGTTTACAACCAGTCTTTGGCTGACTGCTCGTGTTCCTTACGCCCATCTGTCTTCATTATAGCAATGAACTCATCAATTACTTTAACCATAAATGACCATGAAAATAAAACACTCCTTGTAAGAAAGCAGAATTATCCTTTTTAAGCTTTCTCTTCATGTTATAATATACCATTAATGTGCTTAAATGCATCAAGACGCTGGGGGGATGTTTAATGTAAGGACACAGTTTCAATCATCCACTGACAAACCAGGTGCGTAAACCCAGACATTCAAGACATTTATGATACAGCACATTGTGATGACGTACGCACAGCTGAAGCCTGATCGGTGACGCAGACTCTCCTATGTGGCGAAAACAGCTTCCCAATGTCACACAGCTACCTAACAGTCTGCTGAATCACTGCCAGCAGAAACAGCACGAACACACACTCCATCTCCCATACACCAGCAAAATAAACACAGTCTCTCTCTCTCCTACTCTCTCTCTCTCTGTCTCTCCTGTCCCCTGGTGTCACTGCCTGTCGTTTCATATTCCTAATCTGACTCGGGCACACTGCAGACATACGGAGTCCTTGCAGAGAGTCCCTCCAGTCTCTAGTAGACAGCAGAAGGTCGCCCCTATCTCTCTCCACGAACCCCCAGCAGCTCCATCTGTCTGTGTTCACCTCTGAATGCTGCGTAAAATAACCACTCATCCTCGTTGTCCTCCGATTCTGTCACATTTTGTGTTTTTCTGTCTCTGTATTTGATTGGAAAAAAAAAACAGCATCTTAATCCCTCTCTTTTATTCTGTTTCCTTGTTTTACACTACGCAGCACGTATGTGAACACGATATCTCTGGAACTCCTCAGGGGAATTTGCAGGATTTCATTGCAGAGTCCCAGTCAGACCAAATGAAGATAAAATGTTTCATGAAATCACAACACAGGAAAAAAAATTCTACTGCATTTCAGTCCTGATTTGAACAAGTGGCTTTTTTTAAATTTGGTATCAGTCTCTCCCTTTTGTCCATCTATTTTCATAAAAGACTTATTGTCAAAACACAAGTGACAACGCAGTGTAATGGAAGAGGAAATGGCAATGTTAAATTGTTACAGTCCGAAACCTGATTATTCTTCTTATGCGGTCGATAAACCCTAATGCTCCAGCTGCTGTGAAATCTGAGAAGTCCATTCAAGTTCATTGTTAAGTTCACAGGCATCAAAACAAGACAGAGAGGAAATGAGACATAGTAAACAAAATGTGATGGAAGAATAAAGGAGCTTGTTTAGCAATGATTTAATTAGACAATCTGGCACTGACATTATCTGTGAGGAGATAGCCAGTAGCCAGACGCAGACAGAAGATTAGATAGAGAAGTCCCTACAGTTCAGCAGCTCTGCACTCAAAGCTGACTTTGCACTGACATTCATCTACACAGAGGTGGAAGATGGAGATAGAGAGTGACAGGAAATAGCTACAGAGAAAGAGAGAGACAGGGAGACATGGACAAAAAAAGGAGAATGACATATCCTCGGCAATTACACAACATTTGCCCTTTGGTAGCTTAAAATACAGGTGCTGATCATGAATAAAATGTTCAAAGCAGCCAGGGCCTGCATGTGTGTGTGTGGCGGACTGCCAGCCTTCTGTGGTTTTAAAGGAGTGTATCCGTATCCAGTAAATCTGTTTCGATCAGTGCAGAGTGTGTCTTCTGTCAGACAGCTGGAGACGAATGCAAAAGATAGAAGCTTTAAAACTGATGAACAAGCGACACTCAAATCATTGATAAGGACATTTATCTGCTTTCAGTCTGCACTGCTGTAAAACGGTCTCGACCATACTGAGCCATAAGCACTGAGAAAGCACAGCACATGCACAGTATACTAAAGCAAGATGTTAGACAGCTTAGAGCATTATATACTTTCATATGTGTCATCTTTTTAGGCCTTTCTTTACTTGGAGGTCAAAGGTCAGCGCCACAGTGACCTCACAAAACACAGTTTTGGCCATATGGACACAATATCTCCGGAAACTCTTCAGGGGAATCCCTTCAAATTTGGCACAAACATGGGGCACTCAAGGATGAACTGATTAGATTTTGATGGTCAAAGGTCAAAGGTCGAGATAACCTCACAAATCATGTTTTTGGCCTCTTGAATGTGATATCTCAATACCGCCTTCAGCACAAAAATGCACCTGGACTCAAAAATTTGTGGTCAAAGGTCAAGGTCGCTGTGACCTTACAAAACACACTTTCTGGCTGTAACTCTCAAATTCATAAGTGATGACATTTTATATCCAAATGGTCAAAGGTCAACTTCACTGTGACATCATAATGTTCTGCAAAAACACTTTATTCACACATTAACACATCATTCAGAGCTGTAAATCAAAAGGGGAGATTGTCATTGCCATCTGCAACTCCGCTGGTTGTTGGAAGCATACAACCACGAGGTGGTAGTTCTGTTTTGTCTAGCATAAGATTGTATAGGGGAAAAGTTTTACACTGTGTCATTATGTTACACTGAAATGTTTCCCATAACAGTTATGTTACCTTTATAAATATAAAGCGAATATTTTTGAAAATTTGAAGGATGGGATGAGCGTTTTGTCTATTTCAAGCTGATACGTTGATGTGTTTTACATAAAGTTTTGTGGTGTGAAGTTTATATGAGAGGTGAAAGACAGCTTGTTTGTTCCAGTCTAACATACACTGTAAGGAGTAGAAGAAATGCAGCATAACATATTGTTTTTCCTGACAGTTAGCAAGAAGCAGAGCAACATTTCATTTGTGGTGGTGACACAGTGACAACATTGCCCACACACACACACACACACACACACACACACACACACACACACACACACATTCCTTGATCTTACAGTAGACAGAGGCTGCAGCAGCCATGCATCACCATAATGTGTGGTTACAGATGCACTAGATTAACAGATGAATGAGGAACAGACAGACAAATACAACTCACAGAAACACTCACACAAATATGCAAGCAATGTGAGAAAAAGTAGCAGATATTAGCCTGCTCCAAAACATCCTGTCTGTGTGTGGATGTGAACGTGGCTCTCATGAGCTTCTCAGCATGACAGAGAGTGTTCAGGAAAAAAGTGAGAAAAACACACATCCAGAGACTCTGCCAGATTAAGCGTGTGTGTGTGTGTGTGTGTGTGTGTGTGTGTGTGTGCATGTGAGCTTTTCCATTTAGCATTACTCTGCAGACACTCTGTATATGCACTACTGCACATCTTAGTAAGCAGATTTCTGATGAAAGTGCAATGCTCAGAACTCATCTTGTGCACTCCCATCACTCCCATAGATGAATGAAACACACACACCGATGCGCACACACACACACACACACACAGAGAGAGAGAGAGAGAGAGAGAGAGAGAGAGAGAGACACGCAGCCTGGCTCTGTGCTGGAGGTTTCACGCCCCTCCAGTTAGGAAGTAGCTCTTTATCACTATCACTTTCTCTCTATCCTCCCTCCTTTGCAGCAGAACAGATTAATGGCTAAAACTGTGAACAAATCAGTCTGGTTCTCTGCTCTCGACAGATTTATAGAAACTCTCCCTAGATGCTTTGTGAATTCAAACTGGGCACTTTGGGCAGAAACACACTTGGGAACAGGCTGACATCAGTGTCTGGCGGTTACAACAGTTAATTTCTCTGTAAGTCCCATTTGACAGCCTAATAATTTTACTGTTTCCTATTTGGCTGATGAGAAGGTTGGAGACTAAATATGAGCCTGTGTTTCCTCTGATTTTGATAAAACTGGGAGAGATGTCACTGAATGTGTCCAAACACACACAATTAATTCCATATAACTGGCCATTATTTACACTTACCGAGTTCTCGAATGGACCTGCCTGCTATCACAGTGCCTCCTGTGGTTGATAGGGGATTGTTAATGCAACTGTAAAGGCTCTACCTCCGCCTCTACCAGCATCAATGTTGAAGGAGGACTGAAGGGCCATGCTTGAAGTATGCATGTGAGCCTTAGAATTTGGTGGAAACACAATGGGACACAATGGGAGTCTATAATTTTTACCATAATATGATGTTTAATAAAATAAGGTTTCAATATGGAGCACGTCAGCAATTGCTGAAAATGCATTTGTCCTAGTTTTGCAGAGTCCAGGGAGAAATCCTCAAATGTCTTGTTTTGTCTGACCAACCCCAAAAATATTTAGTTTGCAATTGTAGAAGATTGTGAAACAAGGAAGTGTTCACAATGGCAATCTAGTTTTGCAATAATTCAGTCATTAACTGATTATTAAAAGTGTTGCTGATTCATTTTCTGTAGATTGACTAGCTGATTAATCCACTAATCGTTGCAGCTCTAATGTGAAACATCTAATTATGTACTGCAGTCATGCAATAATGTAATACGAAACACGACTGTCCCCCCTTGAAGTAGTTAATGTGACATACACCAAACAGTCACAGCATTAAAACAGGAAACATTTTTATTGTTGTGGCTGACTGGTGTATAAGAGTTCATTCTGAACCATTAGTAATTTAATGTAAAACTTAATTTGTTATTTATTTTCCCTGGCCTCATGGCTTGACTCACAGAAAAATACACAGATCAGTCACACCATTAAAACCAGTCACCTGTCTGGTTTGTACACAGGACAAAAGTTTTTTATAAGTACAAATGAAACCAAACTAAATTACACATATTTGCATAATGTAGATGCAAGATGTAGAGTACGTGTTGAGAGGGCCAAATAGTGATTATAGGCCTACATTCTTAAAACTACTGCTGATAATGTTATCACATCAAGTGTTCTTTTACAGAGCGTTGTTTCCTCTTTAAGACTTACAGTCTCCTGCTTCTAAAGTGCATTTCGATCGCCAGAAACCTAGAAACCTGGAGTGAAGTAAGTTTCTATTTCCAGCATGTGACCGAGCTGATAATGTGTTTTGGATGTTTGGATGTAACCGATGTGTTTTGGAGCAACGCTCTCAGAAGACAGCTTGCTTTGTTTGGGAGGTGGTTTGTGGTGATGCATGTGCTCTATCACAAACACGGCCTGGGTGCACGCCTGCATCTGCCACAGGAATGTACAACATTCATGATCATTGAAGGAAAAGAACAACATTCAAGTGATGCATTATTGCTAAAGACCTCTGTGTTTAGAGGAGGTGGGGTCCAAGTAAACAAGAAGATAGAGAGATACAGTATTTGTATAATAGGAAAAAAAAAAAAAAATCAACCACTGCTCAAAGGGAAATAATCAAAGAACAGCCTTGGCTGAGCAAAAGAAAACATTTGATTGCAGTTCATAAGCTTTTAGCTGTGATAATCATTTAATGTGAAGAACAAACGCAGTCTTAAAATACATTTCAGAGGGATGATGTACAAATATATCACATGAAAAGTCTGTAAGTTTGCACCCAACTTGGTGGAGGGATGGGTTCAAGGGATGGGATTTTTTTTAATTTTTTTTGTATTTATTTGACATTGTGAAATATCAACATTTTCGTCAATATTTGTCCTTTCGCTGAATATCATGACTACATCATTATCAGATTTCTCTCAGTCTAAACTATAAGTTTTGTTATTACGCTTAATAATCTAATATTGGTCAGACTCTTTTCACAGTTCCTATGATGGCAACAAATGCATTAACTTGTGAACATGTAATGAACTGCCCTGGTAGACTGTTATGCTAACATCAGTGTTTAACTACATATTGATAATATACTAATAACAGTAATAAGCAACCTGGACTTGAGTTGTGTGTTCAATTGAAGTTATTCATTAGCTCTAAAGCACCTACAGTTAAGTATTGCTATAATGTACAAACACAAAGCTGTTAAATGAGAAATAACTAAACAGCTTAAGACTGGGTGGTCCTACAGTGACATGCAACCACAATGTTAAGAAGAGGCAAAGTCAAATGAAAGACTTAAAATTCTCATATCACTACCTCTGAAATAAAGCTTACCTGATTGGAAAAACAAGCTTGAGGATGTATCTTTGGAGGCCAGAACATAACCATTCATTCTCCATCATCAACAGATGTTCAGTGATGCTTTAAGGTTTTGCATTTTGCACATTAACTGAGCAGTGAATGTTGAGATCTTTAAAACAATTTGGTAGTCATGGTTAACATGAAATGGTTTATTTGATGATAAACATATTCTGGACATATTCCATCCTTATTTATGGAAATGAATAAATCCAATCCCATAGAAGGGGGATTAACTTCTCAACAGAAAATCTAAGTAGCTACTAACATTAGGAAAAAAAATAATCCTGATGTTATATAACACTGTATTGTTTTTCATTGATTAGGAGTTGTGCAACTGACTATGTATAGTTTAGAACTATATGCCTGAGTCACGATAAACAGATCAGCTGCTAAATTAGTATTAACTACAGTGTCCAGCGGAGCAGAGAGCTGGCTCAATTTCACAACCTTAGCTAAGCATCAATGTGACAGCTCAATGCTGTGGTGACTACAGTGGATGCCACATCCTGGAAAACAAGAGTCTATCACACGTCCAACAGCCTGTGCCGCCACGCACGCGCGCACAGACACACACACACACACACACACACACACACACACACACACACACACACACACACACACACACACACACACACACACACACGGTCGACTAAAGCAGTCTTACCATCTCCATCTTCAGTTTTCTGATCTTTTCATCCAAACTCTTCTTCCCCGTCTCCTTACTGGTGTCGTGCGCGGTGGTCAGCTTGGCGTCTCCCCGGAGAGAGGACGCGTCTTCCCGCATCCACCTGAGCAAACCCTCGGGGGTCTTCCGGCCGATTTTCATCTCTATGTCTTTCAGATCTGGGATGGCCTCGCTGGCACTGCCTTCCTCCATCGTTTGCCCCTGGGTTTCAAACGAAAAGATCCGCAGGGCAGAGATTACGTCCGCTTCGTCTCTTGGAAATTGTTGCCTGTCAAGCTACCACAGTCACTTCCTATAGGATTGTATGGCATCCTATGCGACTCCAGCTGAGTTGGACTGCGCCAGGAGAAAGAAAACAGTCTGACAGCATCAACACAGCGTGCGGTTATTCCAGCAGATAAACGTCAATGGCTTTTATCTTAGCTGTATCACCATCCTCTGTCAAAATGACTGTACCTAAACAAACTGGTGATCATCAAGTGAAAGCAGGAAAAAAAATCTTCTAATTTGCTGATTATTTCACGTGGCTTGTTGTTTGGTTCCTCTACAGCGGTAAACACAGTCTGATCTCCAGGGTCCAGTGTCCTGTGTGTGAGCACTGTGTGTCTTGTTGGAGATCCCTACACTGAGCTACATTGCGCAGATTCCACCTGCATGATGACAGCGACCAGCAACCGCAGAGTGGGAGAGAGTAGAGCCCACACCGTCATGTCAGCGACAATGACATCAAACAACGTCCGGTCAGGACTTCCAAAATAAAATAGGTTTAAAGGAAGACGTTGGTTCTGAGGAATAGACTACCAAAATAAAAGTGTCAACAACTTTTTTGTCTGAATCTAACGTCTGTCATGAACCGAAGACGTTTAATGAAGAATTCAACAGTAGATAAGCCCATACCGCCCATAAAAACACATAACTGAGAAGTTAAATATCCTGTGCAAGGCTGGATTACCCATAAAGCAAAATAGGTAACTGCACAGGGGTCCCAGACACTCAGGACCCCTCAGAAGCCCTAGGTTTATTCTGTTTCTGGTTACATAATCTATTTTGAGGCCTGGATATTGAAGAGGGTCTTGAAGAGTTTTATTGTGCTCATCTGTTGTAAAGTCTTGTTTTATCAAACTGCTTTAATTTTTCTGTGTGTTGAGTAGATGTTGGGCAAGGTAGTATTATTTTATCATAGGAGTAAGAGTAAGGCTGTAAACAACAATTATTTTCATTATCAACACATTGACATGACTATTATTTTCTTTAATAATCAATTGATTGCTCAGTATATAAAACATATTTCATTTTGTATGAAAATTGCAAATTTTGAGTTTATTATCATAGAAAACCAAGAGACTTGCAAATATTCATATTTGTTAAGTTGGTAGTGGAAATTTGCTGCCATGTCATCTCAGGTGCCTGAAGAAATAGTTAAACTGCCTTGTACAATGTGGCTCAATTGAAGCTGAAGAACTTTTTTTGCCCCAGGAGGAAGTTAATTAACCACTGTCCTGGATCAAAAATTTGTTGCCGAATTGCATGTCTTGCCCCCAGACAATACCTTTTATTCATGATGATGATGATGATGATGATGCACCACATGATCTCATAGCAGGTCTGGCTTATTTGGATATAATGACACATAGACCAGAGACCCAAGGCAGCTACAGTCGGACTCTCCCTAATCTGATCAGACTGAATATGATCTGAACCCAACCTGACTTTAATACAATTTCATTTCGGAATATTTACCATGTATGCATAATAGGTCAAACCAACAACATATACCGGTCAAAGCATTAATTCCTACACCATATGGATGCACCAATGGGCATGGACATTTTTCATCATCAGTTCTGTGGTTAGACTGTGTCTGTATATTCACTGTTTTAAGTAAAAGCAGTGTCAAAATGTGTTGCAATGGGCATGTGACCAAAAGTAGCACACATGCAATCCCTTTGCACTGTCTTCATGAATATCAGTGTTATTCTGTACACTAAAGCACACTCAGATCAAAAGCCCATTCCTGGTTATTTATATATTCATTACTTACACCTTGACATCTAATCCTAAAGCTTCAAAATGCATATTTCTATTCAGTATCAAAAAGCAAAGCAAGGACACATCCATGCAATAATAAATCTTTTAGTTTCAGCTGTTTTCAATTTCGACAACTTTAATTGCAGTTGGCTCAAAAAATTACAGTCGAAAAAAAAAAAGTAGGTGTAATTGTTTTTAACAGCCACAATCTTAGTTACTCAAATTACGGTGCAGATCATTTCACTGAGCAGCTGTTTTGATGCAGCAGAGCCCCTCTGGGTGGGATGGATGAAGAGTCTAGTCAGTGTAATGAGTTACGACAGTTGTCTGTGTTACTAAAGACTATCACATTACTCTTAATACACTTACACACACTCACACCCCGCAGCTCTACATGACACACTTCTCCCAGCTCACCGAGATTCAGTCCAGACAGACTTTTCCAAGACAGGCTTGAACCTCCTCATCTGGAGCCACAGGCACCGTGGCTGCCGCAATACATCAGGTTAAAGCTTGTGGTTATGAGACTGGCGGGCTGACGTATCGCATTGGCAATGTTTTGGAGTAATGGAGATTAAATTCAACAAGGTGTTTGGTGAGGATCATTTTTCCTCTGACATTTTCCCAATGGCTTAAGCAGGAAAGCATTTTATAATTTTATGAACAAATCTATCTGGAGGTTGTTTCATTCACACGGGCTGAGTAACCAAGACACATGGCTAACAAGGCTTTTAAACATCCCAATTCTTAATCATGGATGAATACAATTTCCTGAAAATGTTGCATCCGTTTTGTGAGCCTGTTGCACACAGAAACACAAAGAGCAATTCATTGGTGTAATTTGCAGTCAGAGAATGCCTTCAGAGAGCTGAAGAGATGCTTTTCACTGTGAACGCTCGCTCAGGGTGCCAGAGAGAAGCTGACTAAGAATGGAAATACAGTCGTAGTCAACACTGATTAGAAAGGCAGAGGAGTTCTCAGCTATAAGCACTAATTAAATGTACAAGTGTGTCTCGGGAGAACAAAAGGGAATCTGCAGTAAAAGGGGGATGGACATCTGTATTAAATAACAATATAGCTTAAAAGCAGGGTCAGGATTGAAGTGGATTATGGCTGTCTCAGTTTTTCTGATGTGACATGATGCCAAGATACCAGAGTGAGGCTTCTGTTTGCTGGGGGAGAACATATTTACCGAATTGTTAAATCCCTCCATTCTTATCAGTGATGTGGAGCAGTATTACAGACAGATATTAAAGGGATAAAAAAGGTGTTAATGGCTGGGGAGAGCTCATCTTCGAGTGAGGGGATGGGGAAGTATAAAGACTGGTATTAATGAGGGTTTCCTGTGATCCTATGTTCCTTTGTATTCAGTGTCACATCTCGTGAGGGGCCCCAAATTTCACAGCTATGCTCCTGTCAATGTAAATGTAATGTCTCTGCAGAGATGGAATTTAGAGAACTTTGATGCATGGTCTCTGCAAGTTCTACATAGAGAGGACAGAAACATGCTCAGATACAAACGCATTATGAGCAAGCTAACTTTCCTTTATGTTGCCAATGATTGTCTGTATATATTGTGGCCTATATGTCTACCGCTTCCAAAATATAACAAGTAACATAATAATATAACAATGATGATTTGTATTTGAAGCCCACCTTAACAAGGTAAGTCTACTATAAACTGAGTCTAAATAAAAGCTGGGTAAAGTGTTTTCTGTTCAGGTGGAATTGAATATTTCAAGCCTGTAATAAGCGTAACTGTAAATTGGTTTAAAGTGTAAAATGGGTAAAAATTGAGAGCGCTATTGACGAAGAAATGGCCACAGTATAGCTCGTTCAGCTAAAAAAAAGTCGGCCATGAAAAATACAGAGAAATCTATTGACAAAAATCTGAAAAGCTGTCTTGGCCCTTTTGAATGCACTTTTGAAACGGTCCCTAACTTGAGCTCATCAGCTCCCATCTACTGTCGACCTGTGCAGGCTTCAATATCAACATCATGAAATTAACAAATATTACTACAAAAATTTGGATGCTGTTTACATCTGTTCAGAGTACATTTCCTGTTCATATATCATATATGTGCTCATATCCCTGCTGTATATTGTTGTTCCTCTGTTACACACTTTGTGCCAAAAACGAAGACAGACACCAAAACAATTAAGTAGGTTAACAAGGGGTTAGTTCAAAAGCAAAAGAACCTTTACCAGTATGTGGGACACATATCCTAATCCTACTTTACAGGGGAGTACTGAAAGGCTAAAGGGATTATTAGGGGTCAACATCTCCCCCATAATACCTTTGTTTTGTCTCTTAGCTGCTGGAATGTAAAGTCTGTCATGGAAATTGGGGCTTTTTGGAGCACAAACAAGCATCTGTAATTATTATGTGACCATGCAATCAGCCTGGTATCCATGATGACCACCATGGCAACGGTTGTCGAGAGAACATTTTCAGATTTCTGCACACCCACATGGTACAAATGGAAAAAGACTACCCACTCGGGGGGCTGATCTACTGTACCAAATACACATTATGCAACACATCCTGATGGGAACTAGCTACTGTAGGTGCTTCAGGGGCAGCATAGGAGGTTCAGCACTAATTCAAACCTGACAGAGGCTTTTTTGTGTGGGTTTGCATGTTCTCTCCATATTTGCGTGGGTTTGCTCGAGGTGATCCAGATTCCACCCACATCAAAAACAGACATGTTTATGCAGTATTTAGAAGACTACACTAATTGACCTGTGTGCCCTGTGGCCTGATGGTCCACTGCTGCCAGCTGTGTCCCAACTGGCTCCTTCCTTTTTCAGATGGGTTAAGTCTTCTTTGCTCCCAGGATGGCAAGTCTCTGTTTTCTCTTGTCATGTAACAATTACATATGATGTATGCCTTATCCACATACCACACATTTATAATATCCAGCCCTAAATACAATTTAATTTGGACCAGAATCAAAATGCCAATACAACCTCACTCAGATGGTTGTGAGATTCTCAGATGCAAGTTACACGTTGCTTTCATGATATATCATACACACATAGATTGTGTTGTGTGTGGGGAAAGCATGAGACCAATTTTCTTAATTTGCAGTAACATTGCCCATCTTGAAGAGCGGTAAAACACCAAGCATGCAGACTTTCAACAATTTTGTCCCCAGAGCACAGAGATGAGAGCCATAAAACTTCATGCTGGAGTTGTTATAGCAAGCTACTGGCAGAACACACCACATACTCAAAACCTGCTCAGAACTAGTATTTTCTTGGCAGGTCAAAAAATATAAGCCTCCTCCATATTTCAGTAATCTAGCCATCATTTTACCATCTATCCCACCTCCCACCTACCAAGACTTAGAAATATGTGCTATTGGTCTCTACAATTCCGTCTGGGCAACGATTCTTTCAACCTAAACGATCATACAGGTCGTTCATCCCCATCCTTCGATATGACCCACAGGAATGACCAGCGGCGGGCGTACTGGACCTTCATCCTCATGTTAACATTAATAAACACAAGTTTAAGGCTGTGGAATGGTCACGGTTTGGTTAGGTTTAGGCACAAAATCTAGTTGGTTAAGTTTAGGAAAAGATTTCAGTTTATGTTAAAATAAGTACATCCTTAAGGTTAGAGAACCTTCATCGTCATGGTTACAACAGGTCGTAGAATAGTCATGTATAAAACAAACAACTTTAATCATCAGTTTCACACGTGAAACAAACGCAGTATAGTGTGAAGGTCCCGTGTTTCGTCGTCCCATCCATCCACCACAACTTCCTCCTAATGCAGACTCTCTCTCTCTCTCTCTCTCTATATATATATATATATATATATATATATGTCACCTGACTTCCTCCTTTGCTCCTGTTGTAATTAATACGCCTGCTAGTGGTCACCTAATGATAAAACGTAACTATGGGTTGTAATAAGATGCTTGCACAGACGACCTATGAGGTTGTTTTTTTACAGGAGGACAGTCTCTTCCTTGTGCTTATCACATTGAACTTATATTATTGATCTTGTTGTATCTAAACTGCTCTTACTATAAGCCTACTGTTGAACTCAATAGTATAATTCTATTACTACAGGTTTCTGTAAATGTTTCCTGATTTCTTCGCTGCCACCTACAGCTACTACTAAACCCAATCTGTCAGAGGAGGACTGATGTCTTTCAGTCTTCTCTCCCGAGGTCCCTTATGTGCTGAGGGTGAGTTTTTCCTCAGAGACCTCGCACTTGGTTGGGAGACACTTTTGATGCTGGCCTGTTAACCCTGATAAGACACTGAATGTGATATTAGGCTTACAACACTCAACACCTTCTTCCTTTTGTTCCACTGTCAGTCTGGTTTGTCATGACAGAAGATTACCCTCTGATGGAAGAGTTTAGGTTTGTATGCAAAAGCATTCAGAAACAAGAATGTGCTTATCACGTGTGTATCAGATGTTCTAAGATAGTATTGTGACTTGCAGGATAACAAGGATTCACAGTTATTGTTTGCTTCTGTTGAACTCTTTGCTGAGTATTTGCATATCTTCTCTAGGTGTTTACTCTCAGCTATTCTGTAAACAGCTTATCATACTGCTACATGTTTTTCTTTAATTAACCCATTCTTGTTATGTCTAAATTATTATTTTTTTTTTTTTTTGTGGAAATGAGAGGCAATTTAAAGGAGTAGCGTTAAGCAAGGTGAACGTCTGATTCAGTGTCCCTCAGTGTTTCCAGTGTCCCACCGAGCCTGATGGTTCACATTCTTGGGTTGGCTACAGCTGACACATGCAGGGGCAGAGGGGGCTTAAACAGCTGAAACATTCTCCAAAACAATGCTTCAAAACAATTTTTACAAAACTCAAGACGTAAAAAGATAAATAATAATAATAATATATCTGTCAGAATGGACTTTAAGGAATGTTAGTTGGTATTTCTGTTACAAAGCCAAATAATTAAAGAGGGAGAGAGAAAGAGCAAAGGAAGTGCAGCTCAGAAGCCTTGTTACTCTCCATTTTCAGGAAGACGATTGAATAGAAATGACTAGATTTTATGTATTTATGCATACCAACCAAGAATGGTGTGAATGAGAATCAAGAGGGGGATTTGATATAAAAAAAAAAAAAAGTGTACTGGAAAAAGAACAAACGTCTATCTACAGTTATTCGCTGTCTCCTCCTTACACTCCACTCCCTAGTTACTCCCGAGCATAACCTGTTCAACCAGTCTGCACCTGCTTGACAAGAGTGGGTGGGTTGATTATGTCAAAGTAGTTTGAACTGTAAGCTGAGGAGGAAAAGGTATTTTCTTATGTAGGATCTTCAGTTAAAAAATATACAGACGCGATCTCTTCTTTTTTTGTATTTGTTAAAGTTTCTTGTCTTTTTTTTTTTTTTTTTTTTTAATAACAGGTGGAAGAACAGGAGAAGCAGGAGGAGCAGGAGGCCATGGAAGCAGACAACACAGATGACATTGAGTCTCTCATGGAGGGCATGGACTTTATCCCCGGTCACTTCCACCTGGACCTCAACTTCAATTGTGATCCTGTTGGGCCTGCAAAGCTGCGACACAGGGACACTTTTCTAAAACAGGAGAGCCTGCGGGGAGAGTTAGAGGCCGAACCTGGATATCTACAGTACGCTGTCCGAAATCTCCTGGGTCTGCTGGCTTTTCACCTCGAACAGCTGGACGCAGCAGAGGAAATATTTAGGTGATGATATGCTGTTATCATTATTTTGAGACATTGTTGATGCATTTATAAGTCATTTTGACAAGTTGAAACTTGTGTTTTACCTATGCCTCTCCTTTGTAATCTTACGTAGAACCACCACACACTGAATGCCTACACAACACTACAGCACAGAAAACGTAATCTGATCTTCTACCAGCTATAGTAAAACATTACCACAATGTCATAAATTCACAGTAATATTACACAGTATAGTTGACGGATGGTAAATGACAGGCTGGGCCACATATGCAGCATGCTGTATAACTAACATACTGTTCATAAACCTGACTTGTTTGACTTTGTAAAAATAAAATGAACAAGTATCTTCAACAAATGTAGACATTGCTAACCTGGTTGTCTGCGTACACATACTGTTGTATACTACTCATCTGATGCCATTTCCATCAAGTGCAATTTCATCTTATTTATGCAACTTAGCTTCTGTTACTTCTATTATTATATATTATCAACGCTTCATATAGTAGTCATAAACTATACATAATGCTGTTTTCATTTTTTAGATCACTTCTTACATCTTCTTGTGCTTCTGTTTTATGCCTCCGCTCTGGTCACAGACATGGCTTGAGGCATTATGTTTTTGGGTTGTCCGTCCATCCATCTGTCCATCCGTCTGTCCATCCGTCTGTCCGCCCCATTCTCATAAATGTGATATCTCAGGAACGCCTTGAGGGAATTTCTTCAAATTTGGCACAAACATTCACTTGGACTCAAGGATGAACTAACTAGATTTTGGTCAGAGGTCAAAGGTCACTCTGACCTCACAAAACATGGTTTTGGCCATAGCTCAGGAATACTTTAGAACACTTCATCTTATCAGAGTAACACCGACGTCTGGATCGCTATGCTCAATGTCAATACTCTACTAAGTTAACTGTACCAGTTAAAAAGAGCTTACAGCCATGCTGGCAGCTCTGTGTGGCTGTACTTACTACTATGGCACAGTGGTGCGTCGAGCTAAACATCAGCATGCTAATATGCTCACATTGGCAATGCATTCAACATTTGTTAATTAGCACTATAAACAAAGTACAGCTGAGGCTGATGGGAATGTGATAGTTTTGCAAGTACTTGGTCTCATAGCAAAGAATTGGACATTGAATCACCAAAGTGATTTGTGTTCATCCTAAGGTGGACATGAATGTGTGACCAAATGGCACATATGGCAATCCATCTAGCATCTGTCTGACATTTCACTAAAAGCCAAAATCTTAACCTAATGGTCGCACAAACTTAAGGGTCAGGGGATCAACAAAGTCTGTAGGATTCATTCTCTGGTGACCATTAATGTGTTTACAAACTTTCATGGTAATCCATCCAGTAAAAATAAACAGATAGACAGACAGACAGGCAGACCAATATTTTTAAGTTACTTCCCGTGTTGAAGACTTTTATCTCTCTCTGTGTATTTTGGCCTTTCAGAAACATTTGTAAAGAAGACCCTGGGAACCTGAATGCCTGGGCCAACCTGGGCTATGTGTATGATAAGCTGCAGAGGGAGCTGGATGCAGCGGAGTGTGTGGAGAAGGTGTCCCACCTCATGGGTTTAGATGCTGGGGAGCCCTCTCAGGAAGAGAGCAGACTACTGGCGGCCCGGTGCCTGGCTGAACAGGCCTACGCTTATCCATATGATGTGGAGCTGGAGAGTGACGATGACCTGAGAGAGAGACTGACTAAAGCACTGATATTGTTCAACAGAGCCCTGGTCTATGGGGGACAACTGGTGAGAAGGAAACACACATGTAATGTAAAACCGAATATAAAGCTGTAAATGTCTCATTAACATGGAGAATGTGAATTAAAGGAGGAGCTCAAAAACAACAACTGGTTAGATGAGTCGATACACATCATTCTGTGATTCATGAGCTTTCAGGGATTTTATTGGTTGGCACTTCAATCATGCAGTGTTAGTCATCACTTTATCATTTAATTCGTTGCTCCATGACTCATCTTCCCCGAAAATTCTCGCTGAGGTTAGAGGATATGGCTAGGCTTTTTTAATATGAAACTTAACTCACAGTAACTTGGATATAAAATAAAAGTTCCCTCCAAATTAAGTCAATTTTGTGTTTATGGCCCTAAACCATAGCTAGGTGACTGACCTAGACAAGTGCAAAACTGCCCTCGTTTGAGGGTAAAAGCAAGTTCCTGTTATTCCTGCTCAGGAAATGTAATTTCATTCTTTATTAAAGACATAATGTCTTTCAGATACCAACAGAGGAAAGACGAAGTTGGTATTTTAAAATGGCAGCCATCTATATAAGGTACAAAACCGACCATCAAAAGATTTTGATAAATAACCACCGTGCCATTTAATGTTCTATGTTTACCAATTTATTCTCTCCCCGCCCTGCAGACTAGATGACATAGTAAAGAGCAAAGATGACTCTGAATACTCCAGACTCTCTCACTACAACAAGGGACTGAGGCTTCTCAAAGAAACGCTCAAATCGGAGAAAACACAACACAAAGGTAAACACAGTATGGTTCTGTATGTTTTATATCTGCTCTGTTGTAGCCTACATTTAGAGGCATTATGCAGAATATGCAACACAACTCTGCGGCACAAGCTGCAATAAAGCATTGTAAAATACTCTAGTACAAGTAACAGTCCATGACTCAAAAGATTACCTACGTAAAAAGTATTATCAGCAAAATGTACTCATGCAGAATGGCTCCTGTAAGAATTTAAACTATTATATTATTAGACAATTATTTATTTAATATTGCTGATGTATTAACATGTAAGCAGTATGCAAAGTATAGGCAAAGTAGCAGTGACAAAACGTCAGATAAATGAAGTGGAACTTGCATGATGGGAAATACTCAAGTGAAATACCTGAGCTATAATAGTAGTTATTCTGTTCACCACTGGATTTAGGTTTTGCAATCTATTGCATATGGACCATAGTTCATAGTTAATTTAACTACTGTCAGAAACTTCTTTTAGTAATAAAACTGGCAATGATGTTAAGGTATTATGGTAACCATTTCTTCAATCAGGAGACACCAACATATGCTTAAAGAAAACACTTGGATCTCTGTCCTCAGCTCTAGCCTGGTGTTATGTTGGCATCATGTTGGAGAGGAAGGAAGAGTTCACCACTGTACCCATGTCTATACATGACTGTGGATTCTCTGCCTCTGATCCGCTGTCCTGCTATGGAACTGTAAGTACACCCATACATTTAAATCTCTCCCCAAATAAGAGTCAAATTAGAAGAAATAATAACAAGCGAGGACTATTTTACCTAGAACTGCTCTAAATCTGAAAAGTTTTTTCCATTTGTTACAGTTGTGCCAACACACTTTCTTTCACTCCTGTAAATGCATATATGTTTATTTGATTAATTAATGTATTGTAGGCTACTTACAATAGAAACTTGAGGTTCTTTCACTGGTGATCACTTTTTCCTGTCATTAGGGAGAGCTAGTTTTATTTGACATTTTTTAATTGAATTTTCTTGTTACTGTACTATCATTAGTTATTTTTTTCTGATTTGTAAATACCATCATTCAAGTTTTGGTGGTCTGCTGTTGGTATTGGTAGAGTGTTTAGCAAACTTTCTAGCTAGCTGTGCAGCTACACACGGGGCAGAAGACTGAGTTTGATAGCTGATGAGATCTGTTTCCAGGACATTACCATAGGCTAACACTATATACTAAAAGATACAAACTAGAAACTAGACCTCTATATGCACCACCATAACATACAACTGTCTGTGTCTTCAGGCCATAAATATGGCCGGTGATGATGCATTCATCCTGAACCTTCTGGCCAAGGTCTTCTTTCTGCTGGGCAAATATGAGATGGCCACAGGGATCAGCAACATGGCTCTGAATGTGCTGCCAGATCCAGAGCTCAACTGGCAGGCTTACTGCACCCGCGCCAAGGTACTGCAGCTGTAGTACATCAAGTCAATGCCAAAGCAGAGCCTGCAAGCATGGCTGAAAGATGCACAGAAATCACATATTTGTACAATTAAATCTAATGTTTAAGCTGTTATGTGATAGAAATTGTTTATATCTATTTAGAAATGGTAACAATTATTTTTTTTATACTCCAAACAGCTGCATAAAATGAAAAAAATAAAATAACATAATATGTAAAATTATACTTTTATATTTGATTTCCTTTTAGATCAATATGATGCTCTACGTCAGGGACCTAGAGAAGGCAAAAAATGGTGAGGGTGGAATCCCAGACCGACAGAGGCTAACTGAGGCCAGAAAAGACCTGGACAAGGTTTCGACTGTACGTCCATGTCTGCGGACTCATCTGGAGATGGCACAGGTAAGGGCATAACGAGATAATGAGCAATATAAACAGATTTTGTACAGCAGCAGAGTTTTCAGTTCTATGTCTTCCTCTTTAGGTGTACTACTACATGGGTGTAGATGCGCTCCGGGAGAGCCTTTTGGTGGATGAAGCAGCAGTGAATAGTGCGTTAGTGAGTTTGTCCCATGCCTTACAGTTTGAGCTTGGTGACAGCTTGCCAGACCTCCATGTGCTCAGAGGACGCTGCCTCCTGCTGAAAGGTGAGGAGCAGAACGCCGCAGACTGCTTCAAACAGGCTGTGGAGTTGGAGAGGCAAGGCAGCACAGACACCACAGCCCTGCGCTGCCTCCTACAGGCCCTCCTGGCTGTGTTCATGCAGGGAGGCCCTGATCCCACTCCTGCCATCTCCCAGCTGGAGATGTGGGTGCAAAAGGCAGAGGAGAGGTACCCTAAGGACATTGTGAAGGCAGAGCTAAGGTGCCTTTACAGGACTAGCACAGAAGACGTCACAGAGTTATCCAAGGCTCTGATCCAGACAGGGAGGCTGGATCTAGTGAGGAGGCTACTGGAAACAGTGGTGCCTAAACAACTGGCAAAGAAGAGACAGATTGCAAGGTCTTACTCCTTCACATGAGGCAAATGACTTTAGTAGATATACTTCCTTCTTCCTGTTATTCATTAGGAGGGCAAGACTCGCTCAAAAACTCTGCACTGATGCCAGGCTGTTCATTGAGTGTGGGTCACAGAAGCCTCTGACAGCGCCTCTCCACATTAAGATATGTGTTGGGGCATATTTTTACAAAAAATAAATAAAATGAAATAGAGAAAAGTTACATACTGTAACTTTAACATATCTGGCTAGCTACGAAAAGTTGATACTGAACGAATCAGTAAAATGCTAACTGACAACGTATTTCTTTTAGTTACAACAAGCGGATATTGCATGAAGAACAAAACATGATAAAAATGATTTTGATGACGATTTGATGATCTGATGTTAAGTTGCAAAGAGCAGTGAATCTGAAAAACCATAAATGTAATTTACACATAATCAATTTGTTTTCTTTAACTTACCACTGAAAGAACAATAAAATGCCGTACGCTGACACACACACATTATTGTGATTTTTAAAACTGTCCGACTTTGAGACATTGCATTGAACATTATATACCAACCATGTGTTTAAATGGAAATATTTAGAGAATTCAAACAAACAAACAACACAGAAACCCACACAGCCACGCAGGGTCATTAGCTTTCAGTGTCTGAGCAGTAACTTTATGATGGATCTGTTCACAATATAAACACAAAATACATGTTTTTAATGAATGTGCAGCACAGTCACTTTTGTCCTGTTGGACGATGTCACTACACCACTGCACTGGATGTACTTACTATTTGGACAGTAAGTCATTTCATCTCTGCAATTACAAGCTCCAATGCATAGTGAGCTCTTAACACCTGCACACTGACACCTGATCCAGCTGTGATCCAGCTGTGCTGTTGTCACCAGAAACTGATTTTGGCTCAGATGACACGTTGGAGAAATGGATGCTGCATCTTTTCTGATCTGTGAGCGACTGGGACACGACGACAGTGAAGAAAATGGGGAGACATTCCATGATAATGAGAAGCATCCCTAGTTAAAAGATAAAGCAGTAAGAATAAGAGGATTATTTAAAAGCAGAATTAAGATTATTGTTTAATGACTGTCTTAAAGCCAACTCAGTCCAAGACAGCATTCAAATATGTCAGCATGTTCACCATGAGTTTTTGCCAATCATTATATCTGAATATTGATCAGCTGACATTCAGAGATAACACAAACTAATGTGATCAGCTATCAACACTTACACAGTAAACAATTAGTAAACTACTACTACCTTATGGTTTGTACTCAACTTTTCAGTGATTTGATAAATTTCAAAAGATCATTTTCATTCGGACATAAATCTGTTGTGAATAATTAGGAAGTCATTAATTGAACTAAAGTAAACTCACTTAGCTGAGGTTGTTGTTATGTTATATGTTGTAAAAAAAAAAATAGAAATTCACCAATAAGCAACATCTCTTCTGGATTTACTCTCTTAAACTCTAAGAAACGTTTGTCCTTGGTGTCTCTGATGAGAAAATACAAAAGAGACAGACACCATCTTCAGGCCGCTGCTGAGTCTGCATGAGCCAAAGGCTACTGGGTGTCATAGTTCCTTCAGCTATGACAAATGTGTGCAAACATTTTCATCTTTTCTTCTCATTAAAACCTTGATGACCAAATTACCAGCTGATGTGAATGACATTTTTCATTTCATCTAAACATTAGATTTGGGATGAAAATATCATGTTATAGTTAACGGCCAATTTAGCAGCTAAGGTTACTGACATTTTATCATGTTGCATTCACTTTAGAATCATTATGTTGTCTTCTCTTCACTTTACCTCACTACTTAGTTTTTAGCAGGCGATGCTGGCAGGTTAAGTAACTGTCACTGTTTCATTTCACATCAATATTAAATTAGTGATGGACAGAATTAGCAGCATACCTTTATACTGCTGTGGCTCCTTGTGGCTTTGCCCGGAAGCCCCCTGACCTCAGTGCGAAGTGTCATTGCAGCAGAGTGAAAGGATTCACTCTTTCATGACAACACAGAAAAACCAGGAAAAAACACACACATATGGGCCCCACAAACTATGTTGGATGAAATACATAAAACACTTTGATACGCAACAAAATCGGCATTGAGGGTGACGGAGAAGAAGCAAAATAAATGTAGGCCTCGGATAAATTATCACATAGTATTCACAAAATTATATTATCATTATAGTAATCACAAAACATTAAGATAAGCAGACTAACAAAACAACACTTGAGCAACTGTAAGCTACAAAAATGTAATAAAAGAGAGTCAACAGAGGGCGCTAAAGAAGTTTGTGAACTGAAGGTTGTGATAATGTTGACAAACCTGTCTGCATGCAAAATGGAATATTTATTGCTAAATGTCCTTTTAGCGGGAGGGAGTATTGTTGTCAAACATTAACTTGTCTGCCATCTCTTACAATGGCACTGCAGTTAGAGTAGTTATATATTGTTGGATGGAGATGAAATATCTTTTGTCATGCTACACTGAAACTACTGCCAAGGCTTGGGTCAATTTCTGCTTCTAAATATTTTTTTTTAACACATAAAATCCAAGCAGTGCCCACAATGGCATATCCTACAATCAAGATTTTAAAAGGATTGTGGGGAAAGGGGAATCGCAGAAGTCCTATTGAGAACAAGGTAGCCAGATGCAAGCTCAGAAAATAAAGATATATAAAAAAATTAATTATGTGTATCTTATGGGAATTTAGTGTTTGTGTGGATCTTGCATGCAACCTTTTTTGGCATAGTGTCCAACTGATTTGCTACACCTGCATTAAGCACTGACCACCCTATTGTTAATGTGTAGCCTGCTGTTCTCCCATCTCTTTGCACATACGATCAGGTTCTGCAGCATGCTTGTGGTTACTTTATCAACATGCATAAGATGCCACACCTCAAACAAAGCATGTTCTTTTACAGCTTTCCCAGGTCATAACAAGTTCCCCAGCTTGATCAGGTAAGAGTTTCAGTTTTTAACTTTTAAGTTTTAAAAGTGAAATGACAGCTTTATCTTACTGCTGTAGAAGTTAACGATAAGATCCAGCAAATTTGTAATATACATTAACAGACTAACCCTGCATGAAAATAGAGGCCAGAAATACAAAAAAAGATTGGGCGGTGGTGGCTGAGGAGGTAAAGTGGGTCGTACACTAATCAGAAGATGGGTGGTTTAATCTGCGGCTCCTCCAGCCCACATGTCAATACTGAACCCCAAATTGCCCATGATGTATCATGTGAGTGTGTATTTTTGTGCGCTTTATGCATAAAAAAGTGTTGTATGAGTCAATGGGTAAATGTGACCTGTAGTGTAAAGCACTTTGAGTGGTCAATAAGACTAGAAAGTGCTTTAAAGCTGCAGTCCAATTACAATCTACCAAAACTAACATTAGGTAGACAACACTGTTGTGATTCTAATGCTTATCTATACAAATTTACTAACGGAAGTTCACCAAGACAAATACAAACCCAAAGGCACAAAAAGTCTTATAGACACTTGCTGCTGTTGTGGTGATTTATGCTAGAGAACCATGAATGGGATATAAATGGGTGTAGTAGTGTATTTTACCAGTGTAGTAGTTGGCTGAAGGGTCTGTACCCTAATAAAGTCACTATACTGTTAAAGCAGGAAGTTAGCTTTTCATTAAGAGACAAACTTGTATTAGTAATTATCTTTAAGACATGACTGAATTTGATGTTCTATGAAATCAACAGCGTGTGAATTCTCATTAACATGCAAATTATGCAATGAGGTGCTGCAAAATCTAATCAGATCATTGACTATTAGGGATGAATGTGTTG
The DNA here is from genome assembly GCF_002260705.1 of Seriola dumerili. Classification (NCBI taxonomy): domain Eukaryota; kingdom Metazoa; phylum Chordata; class Actinopteri; order Carangiformes; family Carangidae; genus Seriola; species Seriola dumerili. The sequence continues at coordinate 8,782,378 of NW_019174257.1, read as the reverse complement.
TAAGTTTTCTGTGAAGTGCAAAAGGAACACAATTTTAAACAGGATTTGTGTGTGTTAACAGGTTCATCGTTTTCTATCTGTGGTAAAGTTCACTAAGCAATGGCAACATATCCCTTGACAAACTGGAAGACTGGCCTCTTTGACTGCTGTGACGACATAAACTCTTGTAAGAATGAACTCCACAACTAATTTCAAGTTATATTTTATATTACATTTTCGAATTCTTTTCCAGTCATATAAAGCAACTCAGATTGTAAGCCACTATATAACAACTCTTGTTTTTCAGGCTGCTATGGTTTCTGGTGCTGCCCTTGCCTTGCCTGCACAGTTTCAGGAAAGTTTGGAGAGAACCGTTGTCTCCCATTATGTGACATATGCAGCCCTGCCATAACATCAGCCTTTGGGTTACCTTGCTGTGCGCCCCCTGCTGCCTTGACTCTGAGGGTTGGCATTCGGCACAGATATGGTATCGAGGTACTGGAATAATAGAATTCCCATAGATAGATAGAATAGAAGAAAAATTGAAAGGATAGATTCCCATTTTTTCAGTTTTATCAAAAACTGATCCAGATATACCCATACGTGCCTCTGTAATTGTTCCTCCCTGTCCATACTGGCAGTGGAGAGCATCCCTCCATAAAGCAGTTTCAGTGGAAGTAATGGGGGACAAAATTCATGGTCATTGTTCTATGAAAAATATAATCAATATAAGGCGAATACAGACAAACCAAGTCAGGGTTGTTTCAAAAAAAAAATGTGGAGCTATCCCTTTAATTGTTCTCTGTAGACATTGAACCTTTCTGATTATTACTAAACATAACTGGACTTTAAATAATAACTGTGGAATATCATTTGTGCTTTGTTTTTCTGCAGGGTACTCTCTGTAAGGACATCACAACTTCCTGTTTCTGTATGTGGTGCTCCTGGTGCCAGATGCATCGTGAGTTAAAAGATCGCAAGAAAAACTCCCCTGTCGTCATCAACATCCAGCCCCAGTGATGATGGCTCCTGTGAACCCAGCCCATGGGGGCTTTGTGGGCCAGTCCGGTGTTGTCGTGGCTTTATACTGAGCTTTGCGGCTTCTCAGCGGCCTGTTCTGTCTTGTGAAGGAAATTGTATTTAGCTCAGATCAATTATCTGTGGTGTGACTATGTTGTGGTGATTCACTGTAATAGCTGATCATTATTTGACTAGGTGTGGGGCTGAGAGGGAGAATACATGATCAGTTCCTCTTGCATTAAAAACAGAAATGACTCATCTGCCTTAATAAAGGTGAGCCACTGTTGTAAACTGAGTTCAGAAGAAACAATTGCTCCTTTGAATGTGAAAGAGAGCATGAAAGAACAGTGTAAACACTGTTGACATGTATGTTGAAGAAATTACATCATAACATTGTGTGACTGGGTGTATCCGGTGGCTTTCTGAAGGATGACATTCTGTCTCTCTTTTTTGTGTGCTTTGTGATGGTACCTCTGCGGCACTCATGCTTCTCCCCTGAGAGGGATTACTTGGTGTCTAGTGCTTATGTGGCTGTTACAGATCAGAGTTTTCCTGTGTTTTTTAATCAGATGATTGATAAATTGTTTGAAAAAATAAACTGCAGATCTGTAAACAATGAAATGAATCACTGGTTGCAGCTCTAATGTGAAATACAGGCAACACAATACAATGCAACTCAATATTCACTTGAATTTTTACTTTGTTGATATGTGTAACTTGACTTTTTGCTATTTTTGACCACAATATATTTGAAATACAACAGTATCAAATAGCACAATGGTTGCAACTATTGATCATACCAAACCTAAAGATAATGACTTCACTAAAATCATCATAAGGATAAATTCATCATCACAACAGCTGCAGATTATTTTTCTATCATGTTACAGGTTATTATGATCTAGAAGGGCTTGAATTTTATTAAACCTGTATCAAGGCCCCGGGCCCTATCTTACACCCGGGGCAAAGCGCAACAAAAGTGTCTTTGCTATAAAAACAACGTGGGCGCTGGACGGGAAAATGACAACTGCGTCGGTCTGAAACTAGCTAAGTACGCTTCAGATGTTTAGAGAAGTCGAGTTTACATTATAGGCTCATTTATACATTAGAGTACAGCCCTCAGAAGGTCGTACTTTGTGAACATATTGTGTCATGTTGCATAACACTGCCATGCGTCATGGATGGCTCTTGGACATAAACGAGGCTCTGCAAAGGAGCTTTCTTTCTTACTACCTGGTAAATCCACCAGTGTTTCCCATTCATCACCCGGACTAACTTTGTCCCAGCAGTTTCATGGTGAACCGAACAGTTATTGACACTTCTCATGATATAGCGTATAAGATGTCTAACGTTGTGATTTGTGTTGTTGATGCGGTTGTAGAGCTGTGTGCTCAGCGCAACGATTCGCTCAGCCCTTCCCTCGCAGGACGCACAGAGCTGCTGCTTGCCTGTGCCACAAGTGGTGCGCACTGGACAGTCACAATATATAATCATCTCACCACAAATAGATTCTAATTCTGTGTGAAAACACTGAGCCATTTTAAGAGCAATCGGCGCTTGGCTTTTAAAGGGAATGAGTGATGGCACTCTGATTGATTTATTGGATATCACGCGCAAAACACTCCCAGGTATAAGAGCACAACCCCGTTGAACTATGCGCCTGGCACAGAGACCGTTTTTCCGCTGTTGACAGCAAAAGTGGATGTGGACACACCCTAAATACACTTGCGCCATGAGCTTTATATGCGTTTTGGACTGGTAAAGTAGAGCCCCCTGACTTTTATGTGAGTAGACGTTTTTAACATAAATTTTTTTTTATCTTTCTATTATACCATGTGAATATTAGAGGGTAACACGTTACTGCACAACACTCCTCCATCAATGATAACAAGAGACCCAGATATCCATGGTGAGACCATGTTGCTCCTGTAAACTGGCAGGAGAAGAGTTTTGTGTTCACAAGGTCTTAACTGTCATCAAATGTCAGAAACTAAGTCACACCGATGAAAACCTCCAAGCTTAAAGGATGTTCTTGTCGCAACCTGTTGACTTTATTGGTCAAGTTCTTGTCATCAGAAGTTAAATAGGGAAACACAACATGCATAGCTTTGTGAACGCCTGCTACAGTGTCTTTTCTGATACTATCACTTGGATGGACCCACAATCAAAAATTTTCTAACTTCCTGCACAGGAACTTTAAGGACCAGCATGCACCTGAGTGTGCCTATGGTTTTTTACCACAGCAAGAGAGGCAGCAGGAAACATGATCCCTTTACTTGCTTGTTTGGATGAATAAATCAAAAGGAAGATAAAATGGCTTTGTTTGGACAATGACTTCTTTTGACCTTTGTATTCTTTGGCCTTTTGATTGTTATGCTGGATTAAATTTGTTTGAAGGGCAAATAGCGACCACAAAAGACAAATATACTACAAAAAGTTCCGTAAAGTACGAATTACAAGATAATTGACTTTCTATTTTTAGAATGTACTTTTGATTTCAGTTCTCTCTGTAAAGAGATTCAGGTTTTGCAGCATTGTTTGTACTTGACATACCAACAGGTCACTCATATTCAAGGCATATCCTTTCATTCTTTCACAGCATCCCGAGGTTCCGAGAACGTGTGCAGTTAATTCAGGTAAGACTACTTACATCTTTATCCTAACAGTGAATGAAATCTGAGAGAAAACCTATGCTGACCACAGACCACATTTAGTGATTTTACAGCAGCTGTTGACAATATACATTAACCTCACCAGGAAAACAGGCATCCTGCTTTTTTCAAATTGTTACCACTGTTTTAGGAGCATACTATGTAACCTAGCGGCTAAGGGACTTACCAGTGTTAATGGAATATGCTTGTATGAGGATATAATTGGGATGAAGGGATTCTAACCATCCACTGTATAATGAATGCAGAAAACACAATCAAAAATATCAAAGTGATCGATCCAAAGAGGGAGAACTCATGATTCTGTTGCTCTTGGGGACACTTTCATTTTCTGTAGAGCTGTATCTAAAGGAATCTGGTTACCTGTCTGCAGTGGTGCAAATCTGGTGCACTACATTCTTATGGTTTATTATTTTGAGTCCTGTAAAATACAGTAACATTAATGTTTTTTATATTCTTTCAAAAATTAACTATAGTTTTAAAAAGACATAGTAACTCATGTTATTTCTCTGCTAGTTATGTGTGTGTTTGTTTGTTTGTTTGTTTGTTTGGTGAGTTTTGTGAAGAAAAATGCTACAAATCCTCACATTTGAGAAGCTGTAACCATTAAATATTTTGCAATTTTTTTCATGTAAATTGATGATTGCGAAATGATTTCCATTAATTTTCTGTCAACTGACAAATTGATTAATAGACTAATGGTTTAAGTTTTACTTGTATTTTACAGTTCTGTAATTTAATCTTTAACCAAACATAATGTTTTTCAGATCTTCATATGTTTAATCTGGAAAATCTTAATCCGTAGAGTAATTTGCAATTCTGGCTGTCAGATGAATGTAGTGAACCAGAAGCATAAGTAAGAAAATCAAGTACTTATTATCTGATATGTTGTAAGTCTGTGCCTGTAAGTCTTGCCTGTTATACTGCAGGTGTTAAAGTGTTGAGGCTAAACAAAGTGTATTAAATCAACACATGATTGCTGTGGGTGAAGGTCACAGCTAACAAGAAACTGTCAAACTGGAGGCTGTTGTAGTACTCTCATTTCCTGATAAATATCATCTCACCATTTTACACATAAACAGAAAAGAAAAAGCTGCAATCTAGTACAAAAATATATGCTTTTACATGGATTGAAATCAAGGCGGTGAAAGGTCTGGATCTCATGAGCCAGTTTTGCAAAAAAGGTGCTCCAAAGGTGTCACAAGATAAGAGCTTCCTGTTATGCTATCGATTTACCTGTTTCTGAGTTGCTGTTTTTTTTTAATACTCCATGTAGGTTCATTATTCACAGTCTGTGGCTGAAGTTCAACATACAATGGCAATATCAATACAGCAGACAGAATGGAACAGTGGACTCTGTGACTGCTTCGAGAGCATTAGTACTTGTAAGGATCAATACCACAAACTTGTCATTTCTGGATTAAATTCAATACCAAATCATTTGAGAGAGTTGGTCTCACTCTGTTGCTAAACCTCTGTGTGTCTTTTTTAGGCTGCTATGGTTTCTGGTGCTGCCCTTGCCTTGCCTGCACAGTTTCGGAAAGATTTGGAGAGAATCGCTGTCTCCCGTTATGTGACTTGTGCAGCCCTGCTGTGATGTCAGCCTGTGGGATACCTTTATTTGTTCCTCCTGCATCTGTGGCTCTACGGGCGTCCCTTAGAAACAGATACAATATCAAGGTATGATGCATGTAAAGCTGCACAGTGAATTTCACGTGACGCGTTGAGTAAAAGTGAGGTAATGTTGGATTTCAAACTTTACGTATTTCTATACTTTGGTCTCCGCAGGGTTCTATCTGCAAGGACATCATAGCTTCCTGCTTCTGTGTGTCGTGTGTCTGGTGTCAGATGCATCGTGAGCTAAAATATCGCAAGAAAAACACTATCACTGTCAATGTGCAGCCTGCTCCAGTGATGATGGCTCCTGTAAACACAGCTCCTGCTGTCGTTATTGGGCAACAACGGGTCATAATGACTTCATAATGACATTGGCGGCTTCTCATTGTACTGATTTGTCTTAAGACAGAATTTTTATTTAGCTCGGGTTCTGCTGCTGTTTCTAGCTGTGATGTAATCATTTTGAAATGTTTCCTGTAGCAACACAATATGCTGAATTCTTTTGTGTTTCTTAACAGTAATCACACACGAGACTAATTACAGTAATCAAACATATCAATGATTCTATAATATGATTAATTTTAGGTAATTATAGTAATTTCATCCCAGTTAAAATAAATAAAATAAATCTTACATTAAGAGTGCAAAATTTGGTGTCAATTCAATCAGACCAATACGAGTTCTCTTAAACATCCAATGGCATCATTGAAAAATGGTAAATCAAAACCACACACCAGGCCTCATTTGTGAGTTCTTATCCTAAATATAATACTTTTTTTGTTAGGCTTACTTGTACGAGTGTTTCAAGTCAGACACACCAAACTCTCTTGTCTCATTTCAACCTGACGAGTGACATCTTTTCATGAGGTGTGCCTTTATGAGATGTTATCATTTCTCAGTAAATTGTCAAGCCATGATGATGATGATGATGATGATGATGATGATGATGATGATGATGATGATGATGATGATGATGATTTTGTGAAGATAACATTAACTTTGCATCATGTTTGTGTTAGATATACATTTTATTTTAGTTCATTTTGGTGTTTTATATATAAGCTCAAAATTCATTCAGGTTAAAGCATTATGATTTCAGGTCAAAGTGAGAGGTTTTCCCACTGATGGCAAAGACAAACTGTATGTGACTGGTACAACAAATCTAAACCGCTCTTGAATTTTGGTCATACCTAAGAGAAAAGTCAAAGTATAAGGAAACTAAAGGAAATCACTAACGTGTCGTTCTTTTGTTTGGCCCAATTTCTTTTTTACGACTATGTAAAATGCCTGTGTATTACAGGCAAGTCTGATGATGGCAGGTGAACCCTCTTTCTGGGGTAAACCGAACATACTTGGTTTGTCACAAAACGACACGACTTGGCAAGAGCATCTTATTGATTAGTTTATGAAATTACACTGACAACACAGACCTTGACACAAACATAGCTTTAGGCAGCTTATGCCATGCTGGGTGGTTTATTGTAATGAACTGTAGCATATCACCAGTACAGGAAACCACACTGACCTGACCAAGCTAGAAAAGCTGCTTTCTGAACACTGACTGCGGCATCAAATACTGAAAGAGACGCGCATTAGTCATCGGTATGGTATGTTAAGTATCATTACTCATTATTCCTGGTAGAAGTCACAAAACTTCCTTGTCAAAAAGCAAAAAGTAGTCACACCTCTCACTTTCACTTTCCACTCAGTCCTTTGTAAACCATGTCTGAGGAAATTCATTTAAATATTAAATCCAAATTATAACAAAGATGAATTTAAGATTAAGTTGCTTTTCTTGTTGACCAACTCTGAGATATGTAGCACCAGACTAAGGGACAAACTGCACTGTTTAGGAAGAGATTCACTAGTATTTTAAATGTCAAAACATTTTTTTGATGTTTACTTACAAGCACTTAAATCACTTGTTTATGTTGATTAATATTATTGAGATCCTGAATAAATTGCATTGTTTTCAGATGAGTTTTATCTCTGAACAGACGCAAAGAACCCACATGGATAACTTTTGAAGAACCCATTTATTTTGCATTCATTTTGTTGTCATACTGTGTGCCAAGCTCTTGGGCACAGGATAAATATTTGCCCTGGCGTCTTTTTCAAAGACAAAGTCAGTCTTTAGGGGTAGAAATGAGAATCATGTATTATGTATTAAAAGTCCAAGATTTGAAGGCCGTCGTTTTTTGTTTTTTTTTTTACAATCCTTGTATTTTTTTTCCTGTTAAAAACTGCTTCCTGAAAGCTGAGCCATTTACCAGAACAATGAAGCTGGGGCTGCCTGCCTTAACAAAACACCTGTAATCAGAACAAAACAGACAGCAAATCAACATTAAGAGTGTGATGTAAGCGAATGTACCGAAGCTGTGACACAAAGACACAATTACAGATAATACAAGGAACAGACTGACTACTTAGTCTAAATAACAACATGGCCACCTTTTTAAACTCAGGCATCACTAAAAGACCAATTTGGGTTTTAATAATAACTACAATAATCAAGATATTGCTTTGCTTTAATACCCAAAATTGGGTATTGGACAGCTGCCAGCTAATTAAAATTAAGCACTCATAGTGGCCATGGTATCAATGAAAATGAAAACACACTTTATGGAAACACGTCTTTATCTCAATGGGTTTACCTTTTATGCTGCAGCACTTTTAAAAGTGGCGTCTCTGGGTTTACTTGGTAGAGTGTCTCCTTCTCTTCATCCTCAAAGTAGAGCTAGCAAGTGAGGAAAGTTCAAATGTGGTTAATTAGGAAATAAATAAATAAGATATTTTAAAAAACGCTCAAAAATGGCTCAAATATTATTTGACATAACTTCACTGTTTTTGGTAATGTAATATAATCCTTGTTTGACAGTTTTACTCTTGACTATTTATTATTTGTAATTATCAGAAACCAGTAGCTGAATTGTTTATCTACATAATATAAAAGATAACTGTAACTGAATTTACTGATTAATGTATTCAGTTCATCAGAATCAGAAATAATGTAGTCCTGCTATGGTTTGTGAGAAAAAATAAGTTTATGAATGCACAGGAAAACAACAATGAATTATTCCTGACATTTCTCATGGTAACAAGCCACAAGGAAAACATTTAAAAAAAAATTATATTCTGTGTGTGACAGAACTACTCAATGATGCTAAACATACAAACCTGCAGATTTTGTGGGTGGTATTTTCGGTCTGAGTCCCAAGGTGGGAGTTCTTCTCCAAACATGACTGCCAGGTGGTCCACGAAACTGGACAAGTCAAGACAAATGGAAAGATACATGACTCATTTTCTGTGATTTAATAAAAATAAACTCCTCACTTATTAATGTTGTATTTAAACAAGTATTTTATAGAAAATTTCTTTTATTCCTGTATTAAGGATATTAAACTAAGGATTTCTAAGCATTAAGGAAAGGCTATGTAACTTTTTCTTAAACAGAGATCCCTGTGGCCACACATTTTACCAGTTCAGTCTTCCTCCCGTGCATCTGTGTGTGTGTGTGTGTGTGTGTGTGTGCTCTGTAAGTGCATGTGATGACATTGCTTCCTGAAGTTGTGTGTGTCCTCTCTGAACAGAGAGACAAACTCAGCTGGCAGTGTAGAAGGATTAAAACGGGTTTTTATAGCGGGTTTACCCATGTTTTTAAAATAAAACTAAAACTAATAAAACTTATTAGCTTATACCCGCTAATTTTGATGTAAAAAAGGTATGTGTTATCATCACTAACAATTCCTACAGAAAACTCAGGTAAATCTTGTTTATGTAAAAAGCAGAGAAACACTCCCTATCAAAACACATCATCAAAACACAGTCTAGACTAGAAAAACAGAACAAGCGGAGCTTACCAGTTGCTCTCACAGAAAGCCGAGATGAAATCACTCTGTTGGTGTTCAGGATACAGGAAGAGAACAGGCCAGTGCAGAGAGCCCTGCTCGTCCAAGAAGACTCGAGCCCCTGTGGCCTCCTGGGAGCTGAGGCCGTCCAGGCTCAGCTGTGAAATCACTGCAGAGGAGCCTTCATCCTCATCCTCATCCTCATTGTCTGATCCACACTGACGAGGCTTTGCAGGCTGAAGAAGCTTGATACCTCGTTCCTGTGTAAAGCACACAAAAATGTGTAACCCTGATAATCACTACAGAAAAACAGGCCCAGGCTCTGCAGTCAGGTCCTACACCGTGATTACATAGAGACAGAATTAGTGTCAGATTTGACTTAGTGTTTCAGGTATCATTATTTTCAAATACAAATGTCCTGAATGAATTATACTGCTTGCTTATGATCACTCCTTGTGTGTTATTATGGCAATCAACATGTAATCATCAAAGTTTGGTTCTGAGCCATTCTACTTAGTGGGGAAATAGACTGTAAAGACTTGGCTGAATAGGTGCCTCTGTTATTTTTACTCATTGCAATGTTTTTTTGTAAATAATTCACATTCTTGTAGTTAGTAGAAGTAGGAGCGAAAGGGTTAACAAAGATCAAGATTAGAGTTGTATTTCCCTCTCAGTTTGAAATAGGATGCCTACCTTTATAGCAGCCAGAAGAGCTTCTTTCTCACCGTGCAACTTTTTTTCTTTGGCCTTGGCTTTCCTGGCATCTCTCTCTGCAGCTCTCTAAGGAACGAAACATTAACGGGGTTTAGTTTGTGCATGTCTGAAATTAGTGTTAAAATAATACAGAAAATAATACACATTGCCCACAATGCAATACACCCTCCCTTTAAAGCCTTCAGCTCAAAGTCAGGTGAACTCAGTAGTGACTGTACCTTGTGTTTATCTGCAGCAGCTCTGAGCTCCTGCAGTTTCTTGTCGGTGGGATGTACTTTAAGGCCTTCATCACACCACTGGATGGCCTCTGAGAAGTTACGCAGCTCTATACAACACTGGGCTCCTGCATAAACACATGCAATGTATTTACATTCACATATTTAAACATGGTTATACTCTTACATTATTGTATGATTGCTATGCAGTGTGAGAGGAGTGACTAATATGGCTAAATTCCTCTGTCGTGGTATAACTTTATACTATATAACTTTATAAAACTCCATTGATACATATTGCACTAAGAAAGAATGAGTTATAAATCTCAACTGACATGGAGAAAAGTTCAGTGCTCAGAAACCAGCAATTCTAACATAGAAAAATTCAATATTGACATAAAACAAAATAAAAGTTCTCAGTGACACCACAACGATCTAATTCACCCAAAGACACTAAAAAGACAACTGCAACGATATAAATGAAACATTGCCATTGTTATGTACATGGTGGAGACTATTACAGATGAAAAATCTGTATGTACTGTATGTATGATACACACCTCTGATCAAGGCTTTGAGGTGATCTGGTTTGATCTTCCTTGCTGCCGCAGCATCGTTCAGTGCAGAGCGCATGTTACCTGTGTCAAATTAAGCAAGACACATAGGCTTTGTTTTTTACATGGAAAATAAATGTCAATTTTAGTGAGCAATATGTATAACAATCCACATCCCTGGTGCTAGCAATGCATGTATGTCCTATAAATCTGTATGGCATGTAAATAAGAAATCCCAACCCAGATAAAAGTGTGCTGCAGCCCGGTTGGTGAGAAGAACAGTGCTGAGCTCCTGGTCTTCATATTTCTTCTTCAGACCTGCTGTGTAGGACAGTATGGCCTTTTGGTAGTTCTTCTCTTTGAAAAACGCATTCCCCTCATTTTTCAGGCTCTGTGCTTGCTCTGGAGGAGGAATAAATTCAATCATTAACAGTTTCTAAAATTTAGAGAGACGACACCCAACAGGCGTTTCGTAAGCGGAAGGAGCTTAAAGCTGTGGTCTGCTTACCCTCCGGGGGCCTGTCTTCATCGTGGATAATGGCCTGGAGACAAGCTAGCTCGGGGTATTTTTGTGGGTCAATCTCTTCGGGTGCTGTTTTCATGAACATGGGTATTTTATTAAACTCCTGGGTGAGACAGAAACAGAGAAGTCACTGTGGATGAACAGAAACGTTGCCTCTTAGCTCAATGGCTAATGACAACAACGACATGGAGGTTGTAACATCTCATTTAACATAGAAATAACTTTCTGGCTAACATTGACAGCCGATAGTTTCTACTTATCAACGTTACCTCTTCCCAGCCGTCTTCACTGAAGCCATGTTTATATCTCTGGGTCTTGAATTTGTCCATAAATTCGTCCATGCCGTCATCGCTGTCACTTTGCAACGCTGAAGACGCCATTTTCTGTTGTTTGCCCTTTTTTGTCTTAAATAAAGTACGACAGGTTTCCGGCTCTAACACATTACATGTAACAACGTTTCTTATTATACAAGTTACCCAGGTCCTTGTTTACGCGTGTGCACAACCGGTGCTACACAGATAACTATCCGTGCAGAAACAGCGTACTGTTACACTGGTTCCACTTCCTTCAGGACCAGAGAGAATGACTATAAAATATTGTGTTTAAACCGAGAGGGAGGAAAAATAACTGAATACGTTTACCATAGTATGGTTAAGTACAATTTAAAGGCAAGCGTAATAACTATAGATACTAGACTGGTTCGCATGTAGGATCTTTCTGTACAAAACGTGTAATTAATTCAAGAAATATGATGACTTGTTACAGATTCAACTGCTCAACAGAATATAGCGTAGTTGAAATTAACTGACCGGCAACATTTATGAATAAGGATACAAATTTAAAACGTGACAAACATAATGAGCTGAGCTCTTTAAATTTCAATGATTGTAAATACGCAAAAGTCTGAATACGGGACTTTTTCTTACAATGTCGCATTTTCATATCGAAGTGTCAGAACATTTGTCCCCGGCTGGAGCTGTCCCCATTTTTAACTGTGAACTGTGAATCCGGTTGTATATAAATACAGTCTATGAGGCCGGTAGTATATTGTGACATCACATTTGGATGTTGTCGGTCCAGCAAGCGATGAAGGCTAACTTGGGCTGCCTCTGTAACTTGTTTTACAAATAGTAGATGGGAAATCTGTAAGAAAAAAATTCAGTCAGAATATTTTTTTTTCTTTTTTGCTTTAAACCCATTAGGAAGAGTAGAGAAGACTGTATAGGAAGAGAGTGAAGCAGATAGAGGATGAAAGAAATTAATACAGAGCCTGCCAATTTATTATTTTAAACAATAAAATACAAAATGAGGCAAGCAACAAGAATCTGTTAACCAAGCTATAAGGGTAACCTGAGTATATCGTCTAACAGTGTGGTAATTTAGTTTTTGCTTTTCCTTGACCTCCATGATATGATTGTATTTACAGCATTTACCAAATACCAGCATTGAGTTGTATTATGGCAGCATTTCTATGTTACACATGCAAATGCATATTAAAACACAATATCAAATGGTCATCATTTCGGTTCACATCTGTGGGTTTATGTTTTTATTGGTATGGGAACATGAAAGGCCACAAAACCATAAAACTGTGACATTCTTACATCACAGAAACAGAGCGTAATTCCATATCCTAAGGTCCATTACAAAGCTTTTGTTGTGACAGTAAGTTAATTCCAATCAGCAATGCCAACAAGTTTGTAAATTCTGGTTTTAAAACTTTGTAAACCAAAATACAGAACCAGGAAAAAGCCTTCCAGTCCCCTTACTGACACAAGACAAAACTTTAAAATAACATACAAGGCTTTTATCCTCCCACCACCTCACTGATAGAATCACACATATTTTACTTGCTTACAGACGAGCACTTATTTCCACATTCAGAGTTGTGTTGCAATTCATACAGTTTCCACTCTTCCCAGTAGATCCAACAGTCCATCTTGACCGAGAAACATCGTTTCACCTGTCTGCTGACAGATCACCTCAAACCTGGGTGTTTCCTCTAAAGCGCCCTGCCCTACTACAATAACATATGGGTAGCCCAGTCTGCTGGCGTCCTTCAGTCTCTTTCCAATGGTCATCTGTGTACGGTCATCAAGAACCACTTCACCTCTCAAACCAGGCAGAGCCTCTCCCAAAGTGTGAACCAGGTTGTCAGCTAAGACTGCCACCTCATCCATTTTACTGCCCTTCTTTGGCGGTAAAACACAAACCTGGTAGGGGGCGAGAAGCCCTGGCCAGCGGATGCCCTCCTCTGTTGACATCACCTCAATGGCTGCAGCAAGAATACGGGTTACTCCAAGACCATAGCAGCCCATTTCAGCAACACTAGGCTTGTTCTGAGCATTACTGAAGGTGGCATTGAATACTTGAGAGTACTTTTTCCCCAGGTAAAAGGTGTGGCCGACCTCTATGCCCCTCGACTCTACCAGTGTGCCTGTCTTACACTGTGGGCAGTCAGTTCTGTCTGATGACATGGTCTCTACATTAGCAGAGAAGGAGCAGTCCCCACAGACCAGAAGCCGGTCCTCACCGATGTCAGCTGGCAGCTGGAACTCATGGGAGAGTTTACCTCCGATATTTCCTGTATCTGCCTGCACCTGAACGCAACGCAGGCCCAGCCGGGCAAAGAGCCGAGTGTATGCTTGGCACACAGATTCATAGGTCTGATAAGCTGCTTCCTCACTCACATCAAATGAGTACATGTCCTTCATGTAGAACTCCCTCCCTCGAAGAAGACCAAACCTCGGCTTCGGTTCATCCCTGAATTTGCGGGTAATCTGTTTTATACAAAATAAACCTTGATGTAAAACTGCAGCTTACTTCCAACAAACACACTAGTGATAACAACGGGGCTGAACGCTTACCTGATAGAGAAGCAGAGGGAGCTGTTTGTAGGAGAGGTGTGCCTGGTGAGCAACCAGAGTTGTCACTGCCTCCTCATGTGTGGGACCCAAACAGTAGTCGACTCCGTGGCGGTCTTTCAGACGGAGCAGCTCCTTTCCCATCAAGTCCCAGCGCTCGCTGGTCTTCCAGAGATCAGCCGAGCACAAACTGGGCATGTCCAGCTTCTGCCCACCGATCCCGTGCATCTCTTGGTCAATCACTCTCACCTTTTGATTAAGGACAGCAGCTATTACATTTTATGGAACAAAAATGAGACCATATACACTGTCTTTGTGGACATGGCACCACAAGATGACCCTCCTTGACCTTTATCATTCCTATGCCAAAATAAACATGTTGCCTCACCAGCTTCTCCATGGAGCGGACAGTGGCAGGAAGGTAGTAGTAACACCCTGGGTTGGATGGATGGATGAGCCCAGCCTGCTGCATGAGCCTCTGACTCTTACAGGTCATCTCTCCTTGTCGGCTCTCCTGCCCCACATCGCGCAGGCTTGTCGGCTGGTAGATACGTGACACCAGGAGTGTGGGTCTGATATGTCTGGAATGAGTGGAGGCAGGAACGGCGGTGTGCTCAGCACAGCCTGAATGGTTCCTCTTTGAAAGAATTAGAGTTCTGCGGAGGCGCTGGAGGACTCTCGGCCAAACCTGATGCATGACAGGCTCCATGGTAGATCCAGATGTACTGCTGTTTCGCAGAATAGATGAAACAAGAGCTGAGCTGAAATATTTAGTTGAATCAACAATTTTCATATTTTACCCCTACCTCATTGATATAAATGGGGTGGACAAAATATTAGAAACACCCATCAATACAATACAACACAATTCAACGGCACCACTAACTATGTCCTCCAAAATAACCACACAGTTGAATCAACACCTCTCTAAAACACTTACAATAAAAACTGAACATTACAACCCTCACGAAGGGAAGATTTAGCTTAAGTGTCCTCAATAAACTGGACAATGAATGTAGATATCCTTGAATCTGGACTGTTTGTCAAATAAGACAAGTATTTTGAAGACATAATTTTCAACTGAGGGAAAACGAGATGGGCATTTTTCACTTTCATCAGACTTCTTATAAACTAAACAATTATTCAATTACTCACAAAAATAACTGGCAATTTAATCAATAATGAAAATAATGCATTGTTGCAGTCCTAAAATCACTGCTGCAAAGTAAGTTGACTACTTTACTTAGGTACTTTACTTAAACACAAATATGAGGTACTTTACTTATGTTTTTCCATTTAACGCAATTCTATAAACAACATGGTGAACTAGGACATTTTGCATTATGATTATTTTAAGTTTTATCCTTATGTGCTTGTGATATCACTAATACACTATTATATAAATATGATTTTAAATCCTTTATATATATGATGGAGTATTTTTATATGCAGATATAACTACTGCTTTTACTTAAGTGAAAAATCTGAACGATTCTCTTACCACAGTGACAAATGCATTTTATCTGCAGGAATTGCTGACTTATAGGAACCTACAGTAAATTGTAGTCCCAGCATGCAACTACAGAACAAGTGAAGCCAAGGTCGTCACAACTCAGTCGCTTCCTGCAGGTATCAGTTTAGTCGTTTGAACTATCCACAGATGTATTAAATGAAAGCAGTGGATTCAGAAAATGTGCACATGACTGACAATTCAGAGATGCATGTTAGCAAAGCCTGCCCTGATTCACTTTATATAGCTAAGGCTCGCTTCCTCAGTTAGCAAGCTACAACGTACGTACGTACGCAGAACCTGGGAGACTCACCTTAAAGTCGATAACTGGTGTCTGTTGTTCCGAGGTGGTTATCTGAGTAACTGAACAAATAGTGACATGTCTATAAAGTTGACAAGCTGCAAAACATCCAAGGTCCCTCCCTGGTCCCTACACCATGTTGCAGTCTTCCTCCGCCGCGCAGGGACACTCGTAGCTTTTAGGTCACAGCGCCACCTGCAGGACTGGAGGAGTCGGTTACGCTGTTGACTCATAACCTCTTCTTATAACCCATATTTGTTGACATTTTGGAAAATGAAGAACACCGAATTCGCTATTAAAAGTTCCTATTTGCTATGAACCAGTGGATGACAACTATCAATATAATATGTTGATATTGTAGAAAACCTAAAACCCCGATAATTCTCAGGTAAGTTATGGAGTCAGTGCCTTTTTTTCCCTCATGATTTCTAAGTGTAGATGTAAATCACACCGAAACTAAAAATATATCTGGATCATGTGTGTTCAGAGTAATGACACAAATTGCGGCAGTAAGTATTTTTAAGCAGTCTGCCGAGGCCTCCAGGAGCTGTGTCACAGCTGCTGCAGCCTTTGTTGCTGATGAGAAGTGCAGGGCTAAACTTCAATAACTAACTTCCTGTTTTCCTGCATGCACCTGTCCGTCTCACCTCACACAGTATCTTTGCTTCACGTCTCGGCCTCCCTCTACAGTTTCAAATCCTCAGGACCTCCTGAGTGGGTCTGTGGTCACTGTGACTCCAGAAACTACAGGTTGGTGTGTAGGGGCGGGGCCAGACATTGTAAACATGCCAGGCTTAGCCCCAACTTAAGTCTGTATTCAGGGGACATGCTCCCCCAGGTAATTTTTTTCCTCCATTCAGCAGCCACATGCGCTATTTTCTGGATCAGTCCATCTGTACATCATTTGAGGAAAACATGATAGTTGCCCAAAAGTCATCCAGAGCCTGCATCATATTTTGAATCTGACGTTCTCGGTCTCCATCATTCTGAAACCACAACACAACAAATTTCAACAATGATTAATTTTCATTACTGCCACATAAAAAGAGGCAAAAATTATGTTTTATACCTCCATACCTGTCCCTCTTCTCTCCTTCATTCTTTTCCTCCCTTTCTCTTTCACTCCTCCCGTTCTACTCTCTTCTTCACTCTTCAAATCAAGACTTTCTCCTCTGTCCTCCTCTATCCTCTTCTCACCTGTTCACCACCGCTCTCCTCCTGGTTCTTCATCATATACTGTCCTCCTCTCTCCTTCTCTTAACTTTAGGTTTTCTCTCCTCATCGTCTCTTCACCCATTCCTGCTTCCTCTCCAGGTATACAACTACACAAGGGAAGCTAAATTATTATGAAAGTGGGTTAAGTTAAGGACAGCTCTAGAAAAATTACTGTTTACCAGTCAGCATGACCATTACCTCTATGTTCAGCAGGTGGAGCTAGAGGTTTCAAAGGCATTTTCTTTTTCTCATACATCTCTAAATCAAGCTTTAAATCAAGCTTTAAACTTTCTAGGCCACACTGCCGGGACTGGTCTCCTCATTCATGTTCAGAAACAAAAGGCAATATATATATATATATATATATATATATACTCAACTCACTCTTTCTCTCCAAAATGATTTGTACATATGTTAATGTTCACCTACAGCTGCTGCAACTGAGTGTGAAAATCTGTCCTCTAGTGATTTTCACTGACACTGCACTTAAAATCTTTTGCCTCCCACAATGCAATGCAATGCTTTTTGAAGTTGATGATTATAACCGACAGGATTAGGATTAAAACAGACAGGATGTTCTTGCGTTGAATTTTGAAAGCAGTGACAATTTCCATCCAAGTCAAACTCAGCTGTATATGGTCATGTACGGTCAATTCTGGATTGAAAACAGGATACATTTATTGTGAAAGGAAAAGGCAGACGCAGTGGAGAGGAAAAAGGATGAAGGTTCAATGGCCTGAAAACACATTTAATGAGCCATTTTGTGTTGGTGTTACACCTCCTCACAGATTCATGTATTTACATACCTGTTACATAAATGTGTCTACAAAATATTTTGTTTGCATAACCATATTTACACAGTTGTTGAGAAACATACAAAATGTTGAGTTACATGTATTTGTGTGAGTATACCAGTGAGCTATTTATGTAACTTATGTATTTTAAATCACTGATTGGGCCGTTAACATTCACTGGTGGAAGAAATATTCTGATGCTTTACTTAAGTATAAGTGTTAATACTACACTGTGAAAATATTATGTTACAAGTAAATGTCTTGTATTGACAATGTTACTGAAGTAAAAGTGTGAAAGTATAATTGGGAAAATGTACTTAAAGCATTAGAAGTACTTGGAAAATTGAAAGTTTGAAAAGTAAATAGTTCACGTGACTGATAGTTGTATTACTGTGTATGATATACCATTTAGATTAAATTCAATTATTATTTGTAAGTATTAATCTGCTGATTATTTTCTCTATGGTTTGACTGACTGTAAAAAAAAGAGTCCAATGGTTGGACTAAACATCTAATGAAATAAAATAATTATAATAATTCAAAAGAAAATGAGCAAATTCTCACGTTTGAGCTGAAATGTTTGGCATTTTACATGAAGAATCGCTTTCAATTATCAAATGAGTTTTAGCCAATTAATTTTCAGTCTGTCGACGAATCAATTCACTGACTGTAGTTTTAATCTACAGCAAAGCATCATATTTTATAAGCTCTTCATGTATTTTGTTTATCAAATCTAAATTACTAATTTCAAATTTGTACTTAAGTACAGTAAGTAGAGTAAGTGTGGTAGTTACAGTCTTAATATTAAAAGCAATTTTAAACTATTTTAAATATCAGTGATGCTCAGGTTGTGTTTCTTGTTCTACTTGTTTCTGTGAGTCTGATGTCATTAATTGTTCTTTTCTGCTGCTCTGCTCTGTTCATTCGGGATGTCCGTGTCTTCCTGACTGACGCATGTGACGGCCTCACCCTCGACGACAGCTCCTGGTCCAACACTCTGTAAGTGCTGTAAGACAGAACGATGAGTTAAAATTCCATGTGGTAAATGACATTCAGTCACCTTCCTCTGATAAGGATTGTAAAACACGTAGACCACGGGGCTTCGCTTGTTATTACACTAAAGTCAAGAGCTAATATTTCATTTCAACAAGTGTTAAGTTGCAATATCTAATTTTAGTTCCATTATTATGTTAATAAGCTGCAAAATCCAGTGACATCATCCAAAAATCTACGGAAGAATACTTCATCATCATTTAAAAATAATAATCTCCCCTAAACAAATGACATTTTTGTTTGACCAAATGAAAGGTTGGTTTATTTTTACCACCATACATGCGTGTCGCCTATAACCTTGGCCGAATAATTGTGCACTTTGCTGCTGATGTTCCAATGACGCCCCTGCTGTTTGCCTCAGCTCAAGAATATCAGTGTGGGAGAGTGCAGTGAGGTGCAGTGAGGCTTTAATAACTTTAATAAACTCTTGATTGAAACGTCTCTTTTCTCTGATAGTTTTAAAGGTAACAAAGTGCTGCTTTCTGTTTTGCTTGCCTTTGCTTTCATTGTTTAGTTTGTGTGTTTTTATTTTTTATTCTTTGTAAAGCAATTTGTGAACTTTATCAGAAAATAGAATTTAATTTTAATTACTATCAGTCAGTGCTAGGTAAAATATTTGATACTCTGTTTTGACAATTGATGAGTTTTTATTGAACGTACTAGACTACCACACATAATCTTTGCCTTTTGTTGACATTATACCGTCCTGCAGTCTGTGTCAACGCACTTTTGCTGGCTTTATAGCATTTTATGCCAGCAATTTTACACCATTATTCCCTCAGTCAGTCAATGACACGCAGACACCTGACGGCCGGCTCACATGGCAAACACAGCTGAGTGTCTCTCTGGCTCTTGTCTCTCAGGTGGACGCTGTGGAGGACAGTGTTCAGTCTGCTGGGTTCAGATAGATTGAAGACGCACACACTGATGTATTCCCGAGCCAATTAGGTTTGTGCCTGTTTCATCCATTTATCTGGTCGCTCTTGTCGTAAGGTTTGGATCTGGGAGAAATGGGCGACTGAATGTCTCCTTGAGATATGAACAATCTCATTAGGACAGATTTTATCTGCATACATCACATCTGCCTGTTTGGCTTCATACTGAGTATAAAGTTCAATTTTTTACTAAAAAGATTTAGTTCAAGGTTTTTGGGAATTGCAGTGTAAAAATATAGACACAGACAAATATATACATTAGCTAACAATAACACAGGTAAGAAATTTTCTGATACAAGTAAAAGTGATGCATTTAAAACTTTACTTAAGTAAAAGTCCACTTGTATTCACAAAAAAAATACACAGTGACAAACACAAATATCCCACTTCAGAATAGTACATATTATATTATTGCATTAATGATGCATTAACATGTAAGCATCATTTAAATGTAGATGGTAAAAACACATAGACTGTTCATTTAAACACATAAGAAATTATCTTAAAATACAAAGAGTGAAATTACAGAAGGATTAATGGCAGTCGGCAGTCCGCAGCTGGCCAATGATGTACAAACAAATATGCAAACACTAAAAAAATATCTTAAAACTAGTCATAGAGATCATGTATGGGGGAGACCATTTCTTTGTGGACCTCACCGCATGCAAGAGGCTCTTGAAAAGACTTTCAAGTGTCAAAAAACTCTGAGTTTCAATCATAGTTTCAAACTGTTTGGATGCTGAAAAGGAAAACATGTAGGAGCTTTTTAATTTTATGAAGCCAATAACTTCCCACCATGATTGGAGGAAAGCTTTAACAAATCTATCCTTCACCTTGGTGATTCTACGTCATTTAGGGCCATTTAGGGTCATCGTAAATCTATAGGTCATCTTTGCCTCTCCAGGTCAGTGAGTCAGTAATCAGAGCAGTCCGACAAAACTGAGGTCATGATGACAAAAGAAATTGTAGCTCTGATTACAGCCATCAATGCACACAGCTCATCAGGAGCTGTAATTGTTAGATGTTAACAAAAATAAATGCTTACATCTTTATTGAACTTATTCATTTCTTATTCAGAACACTTGAACACACTCAGCAACATTCTGTGACAGCAAAACTCACCATTTGTTACTTGTTGAAATTTGTAAAATTCAGCATGTGCAGTAATAACTAGGACAAAGACCAAATATCATGTTACAGCTTTTTTAGAATGATGGCAGAAACCATCTATGGAACATAGCCAGCATATTCAGGCAAAATTAATAAGCCTGTGTCTGCTGATGCGGCATGATAAACACACCTTACTGGCTTGTTTTGGAGCTTTTGTCCATATTACATTTGCAGAGTTATCATAGAGATTAATCTGTTGACAATGAACAAGTAAATTAATGAATTTCCTATCATGGTGTCATGCATACAAGTATGCCAAGCCTGCATGGGTTTACAGGACTTCAAATTGATGAAGTCATGCTGCTTGTACATTTTCAAACAATACTCACAAAAAATTTTGCCTGACATGCTCCGTAGCTGTTATAATTTAAGTCCTGGCACTTTTAGCAGAGTGTGATAATGCTGAAAATCTCTACTCTGTCTACTACTATTTCCAGCGTTAAGAATGAACTTTCATGCTCAGTCTTTAGCATACTGTATGTTTATGTTTAGCTAGTCTGGGTCTTCTAACTATTGCAGGTTAAAAACAAAGGGTGATCCAGCCTTTGCAGTACTGGCTCCTCAGCTGATAGACTACACTTCTGCCAGCCTTTATTTTCTAATGTTGAGAGTTGTGTGTGTGTGTGTGTGTGTGTGTGTTGTGCGTGTGTTACCTCTTGAAATTGTCCTTAATGTTTATCATGTCTGAATTTTCTCATCTTTGAAAAATACTTTGTGCTTATTGCTTGAGGTGCTCTATCATAATAATAATAATACTAATATAATACTTAGATCACCAATGCAGACTCTTCACTGTGCAAATAAACAAGTGCTCAACCTGGAAAACAACAGAGGTTTTTAGTATGCTTCCAATAAACAGGATATATTCCATTTATGTGCATTTCCCTTACCACTTTAGATGTGACCTTATAGGAAAATGCTTGTCAGCTCCCAATAAGGTTTCTGCCACCATACAGCATGTCTCCAACCAAAGATAATATCATTTCATGGACATCCTAAGTAGAGACCTCCACTGTCAATGATCGAGCTGAAATGTCGTGCTGAGTATCATCAGCAGCGACATAATGACCTGCATTATGGACGGTCAACATTGACTTTTTAAGTCTCATATCGCCCAAACTGCTGTAAAGTGAAAGACAACCAGGCCATCAAAGTGTTGTAAACAGATGAAACATCTTTTTTACTGCAGGGGGAATCACTTTGCATCACTTAATTAGCCATGCAGTGTAGTGAAGGTCGGTGCAATCAGGTAATCACAGAGAGGCTGAGGAGGATGCTCCTCATCTAATGCGATTGTCAGTTGAGGGTTGTAAAGGGCTGATGGCCGTCACTCTCTCTTAGACGGCTAAAAATGGTGACGGAGGAGATGACCGGAAACATGAAACGACTTGACTGTCATGACATGAGTGAGGACTGTGTGCGGATGGGCTGAGTGCCAGTCAGAGGGAGGTGGAGAGATACTCAGCATTGATGAAGTGAAAGGTGGATGCTATATAATGCAGGGAGATGCAAGCAGTGGATCAACAGCCAGTCCACTTGTGCTGCAGCCTCCTAAAGAGAAGAGTCAAAGTCAGCCGGGGAAGATAAACAGAACAGAAGAACAGCTCAGGACAGAGGAGCTGCGGTGGTTTCTGAAAGCAAACAAACCAACAACTGACAAAGAGACAAACCTCTGTATAGACACTCAGGTATCCAGTATGCGGGCTCTGGTGTTTCTGCCTCTGCTCCTGTGTGCAGTGGTGTGTGTGGACCAGGTGAGAGCAGAGGTGAAGGCAGTGAAGCTGTGCGGTCGAGAGTTCCTGAGGGCTGTCGTCTACACCTGCGGAGGCTCCCGTTGGAGGAGATTCCTCACTGAGTCAGACATGGACGGTGAGACAACTTCTCCTCTTTTATTCTGATGAATAGAAGAGTCAATAATATTTTCTTTTTTGTTTTTTAATTACAACCATTTTTCTCCTTGGTTCAGGGTTAGTCTTATGACAAGTGTGTACAAATGAGTGGATTTTTCTTTTTGTGTTTCTGTGTAGATTTATCCTTAAACTCAGTCCTGTTGTGTGATAGATGTACTGCACGCCACACTGTTACCTACACACTGTTCCTATGAAGTTTATTACTGTGTTTTCTACTCTTTTCTCAGGGTCTCTCTGAGATCTCAATGAGAAAAAAAAATATCCGTTCAACATACGGTTTCCCTTTGAGTAGACTGAAGTTTGTTGAAAATGGTCTTATTCCACACTATGACAGTGTCACATATATATTCTGTATTAGCTTGTGTTGTCTCCTCTTTTAAGATACTGTATATTAGGAGACATACTTGGCATGTTCTTAAACCTGTTAAACTTGTTCAATTGTATTTAAAACAGTTCTGCAGTTTTGAACAATGTTTGACCACATACATTCATGAATTTCCCCTGGGGGATAAATAGAGTATGTATCTATCTATCTGTCTATCAAACAGTCCTGACTGCAACTTGTCAAGGGTTTAAATAACAAATGGCAAGTTTAGTAAAAGGTAAAGGTGAATCTTGCAGTTTGCATCCACCTTTCGTGGAATCATATTCCTTTTCTATTTGACATTATCTCTCAGATCAAAATCTGAACTCACTAGGCTGCTGAGTCCGTCTGCTAGAGTACCATTCTTTGCATGTGACATCTTATCCCTCAGCCTGAAACATAAGCAGCTGTCAGAATAAAGAGGATTCATGTGTCTGAAAGTTACTGACTGGCAGCTTTCCAGACTGCCTTGGCTTTCTTTAGTGCATGTACCGAATGCTGTGTACTATTAATTCAGAAGCTGCAGTGGGTGTGCAGGCAGACAGGTGCCTCAGCAACCAAGACGCAGTGTCTGCTGTTTGGAATTATTATGCCAGAGGCCACATATCATGATTAAATGCTGGAGCAGTCTCTTCCCTGGGCAGCCACTCTCTCACTGTCACACACACACACACACACACAAACCCAGTTAGCCTATCATGGCGGGTTGATTAGAAAGAGCAGAGTGACACTGTAGAAGACAAATAGCACTGAGTTAATCTGTACAGTCATTTAGAGTTTCCTTATTTAATGAGAACATGGACATAAATTACAAAAGACTGATCTGAAAACAGTTGTCCATCCATTATTTGTGGAAACAACTGATAAAAATGTAATGAAAAACTAATACTTAATGATGATTCATTTTACTATAGAATTATTTCATTATATGTCTTCCAGGTATAGGGATGCATTCAGTGCCAGTCATATTACATATTACATGTTTTGTTTTTCCACATTTGCCAACAGGGGAACAGAACAGCTTGGAGAGCCTCAGCAGCAGCAGCCCGGGCTCTGAGCTGACCAGACGAGACATTAACAACATGCTGACCACCGTGTGCTGCCAGGTGGGCTGCAGGAAGAGCGACCTCACCTTCCTCTGTTGAGGATGACCCCCTCTCTCTCCTTCTCTCTCATTCTCCACGTGACCAAACTGACTGTTTTCTCCCATCTTGCCTTACTAGAAACCAAATCTGAATCGCAACGCTGGTGTTTTTAAAACAATGTGATCACTGTATTGTATGTGCAATAATGCTCACATCCACAACTGCTGTTTTTCTAATTGCTTTTGATATTTTTGTGGGTTTTGATTTATTACCTTAACTTGTGAGGACTGTAGACATGAATGTGGACCACTTGAGCATCTGAGAACATGTTTCTGAAAACCTGAGCTGGAAGATGTGTGCAACCATAAATATGTATATATTTATGGTGTAAATGAATCTATGAGGATTAAGAAACAAAGATAAGTTGATGTAAATGCACTCAGGGATGGTATTCAAAGGAGTAGGACTGTATCACTCCCCACTCAGATTCAGCCCGGGCTTGTGTCCCGTATGTAGTGAGTCTCCACAAGGTTGCAGTTTTTGTAAAATTTCCATCAGTGCTTCGATGTATTTATAGGAAACATCAGCTGTATTCTATCATTTTGCTATTTTTGTCAAATAAATGTTCTTGCACAGGACTGGCACTGTGAGGTGTGACATCTTTTTGACATTACAGTCTTGAACACTGGGCACTACTACAATTTTATCAAACCTAGTGTTACTAAGATTCTTATTAAAAAAAGAAAAAAAAGAAAAAAGGGCATCATGGTGGCCTCAGGCTCTGGTTCCCAACCTGAGGGTAGGGACCTCGTGGTGCCAGAGGAATCAGTCAACAACAGCAGGTGTTGAGATATTTCAGTCTGGACCAAAGTGGTTGGTGGACTGACTGACTGACTGACTGACTGACATTATCATCCCTACAACTAGCTGCTAATGTGATTAAAAAAAAAAAGAATATCCAGTTGTACTTTTTTTGTATGTACTGAGTAGAAAGACTAAATAACACAGAATTACAGAATATAAAGGAAACTGCAGGACACGGGCATCCATTTAGAACTTTTATTGGTTTTGGAAAGAAGCAAACTAAGTTTCTCAGTTCATCTTAGCATTGTTATGTACTGTACAAACAGCTTGCACATGTGTTTGAGGTTAACGGTACAGAACCAAAAAGCATTCTGGCTTATAGCACACATAAACACACTCCCTGCTCTCCTCTCAACATTAATACAGGTAACTGACACTCAGCACAACACGTCATTTCAGTACTATCTATCATCATAGATGCCCCACCTTTTACTGCATGCTCTGCATGCAATAATGAATTACTGCAGGACAAATTCACCACGGAGATGAAGATCTGGAAAATATGAGTTTTGATCCATTGTTTTTTTTATCAGGAGATACAAAGAATAATCAAGCAACCAGCAGACTGAGTTTTGTTTTGCCTTTCAAGCAGAAAGACCTGTAAGCTGTAGTGTAGTGGTAATTTAAAACAGATGCATGGTGGGGGATGTGTATGGTGGGCGTCTGTAGATAATGCTGTAGTGACTGTTGCACTGATAGCCTCAAGATTCACCCAAAAGGTAACAACTTTCTCTCAGGCACGTTGATTCCGCCAGTCAAATAGATGAAAGACTGACATGACTGAAAGAAAATGTTACCTCACTAATGTATTACCAGGAGCTAAATGGCACCAATCATCATCACCTCACTTTAACAAAATGCAACCTCAGTGTTCTCTTGTACTGGGTCTGCACACAAAAAAATCTGAAAATCTGGTCAAGAACAAGATTTTTATTTTAACTGCATGACCCAGATCTGATTTTTATCAGTGGCCAAATAACCACATATATTTAAAAACTGTCCAATCAAAAGTACTACATCATTGAATAGGACTATTGATATGAGATAAACAGGTCTCTTGTCCTAAATCCAGACTACGATGCTTCTACGACAGCTCTGAAAGGACTACGATTGGTTGCATTTAGCAGAATGCCGACATACAGTACAGTACAGAGATCTTCAGCTACACTTCACACACACTTTTTGTTCTTCATGTTGAGTGTCAGAGCATTCAGGAAGTTCAACATCATCAGCACAGTGTTTTTTTTTTCACATTAAACAATATAATATTTTTTCATTTTTATCCGTTTTAAAAATATTCAGCTTATTCTCCTTAACAGAGGACTGACTGACATAAAATACAAAACAAAACAAAACAGAAAGAAGCATTTTGGTCGACTTAACCTCGCTCCACAACCTCATTCAACTCTTGTCATCTCACAGAGACCATTACGATTATGCAAAATAAAGCCATGGATTCGAGTGGGCTGGATGATCGGGGATGTGCTCATGATATAATAGGGGAGTTTAGGTACCACTGAGGTGAATGGAAACAGGTATGAGGCAGGTGAGAAGCTTCACTGATGACACATGGTCAAAGCTGAGGTGATAACTGCGTAGGTAGATGTGGGAACTGAGAAGATTTGATTTATCACCATGAGGTTTGATTTAAAAAAAAAAAAAAAAAAGACAAGCTGGTCCCAGTAAACAAATCCTGTTCCAGTAGTGGCACCTTAGTCACCAAACTTCGTTACTGCTGCTCAGGAAAACTGATTTGTTTTTGTCGTCATTGTCTTGTTGTTATTTAAGGGAACAGTTCAGCATTTTGGGAAATAAGTGTGTTTTCTTTCTTGTCAAGAATTAGACGAGAAGATGGACATCAATCTTAATGTCTGACTGTTAAATATTAAGCTATGCTTAGCTTAGCATAAAGACCGAAAGCAGGGGGAAACAGTTAGCCTGACTCTGTCCAACAGTTAGCAAGACTTAAGACTCAGCTAACACCTCTGCGAGTCTGTACTTGGTCTTGGTATGCTACCGTCAGCATGCTAACATGCTCGCAAAGACAAAGCCAACAAGCTGATATGTAGCAGGTATTGCCTAATGTTAAAAATATTCATTTGGTGTGTCAACATGTTAATTTTTGTTAATCAGGTCAAAGTAAAGTACAGTCATTAGTTTTGGAGTAGTTGAAATGTTGACCTGCTAGCGCTACAGGAGAAGTTAAGGGACCACCAAACTTATTTCAATTCATCAATCCATCCAATAATTGTTGTTATTTCAATCTGGACCAAGATAGTGGATGAACTGACCACCATTACTATCAAGGTTAAAAATCTACTTTACATTGCCACTTGTTTTTGAAACTTGGTTCTATGTACATTTTAAACAATGAAAACATACTGTGTTAATAAGTGAGTGTTAAAGGTGCTGGTGGGTGGAACCTATGGACAGAGTTAACTGTTCCCTCCCCGTTTCCAGTCTTTATGCTAAGCTAAGCTAACCATCGCCTGGCTCCAGCTTCCTATTTAACAAAGGCATGAGAGCGGTATTGATCTTCTCATCCAGTTCTCAGCAAAAATGTGAATAAGCATATTTCCCAAAATATCAAATTGATTCTTTACAGCGTGGACCTTGCCCATGGTATAGCTACCTCTACATTAACACTGCTTTCACAAAGCATTACACAGCATCCAGGAAGATATTTATCTTTTTCTTTAAATTACCCCCACACCCATATATAGCTCAAATCTTCTGTTGCACTTGAGTTAAAAAATTATATCTGAAATAAATTCAAAAATTATACCTTATACTGTACACAGGTTACCCAACTACACAGATAACAAAAAAGAAGAGAGAGAATTCAAATATTTATACCTTTAAGGGTTCTGAGTTGTGTGATACCATTCAAATTCTATTCATATACAGACTCACATGTTTTATACAACAAATCATCGTCATCAATAAATAAAAATAGAATGCTGTCATGTACTCTGGAGTCTAACACTGCTGTCCTGGGAACAACAGAAAGGCTATCTGACAATACAAGGAAAACACCAAACGCCCTTTAAGATATATATTATTAATTTAAAATGACACTTTGTACACTTCTTTTGTTCTGACGGGAAAAAACATATTTTTCTTATTTTGCAACCAGTACATTGATTTATCATTGCAGCTGCCTAACTTGCTGAAAACCTCTCCATGTGTGTATATTCCAGAGAAATAAAATAACAGTTTGATTGACTGATCAGTGCATTTATATTAAAAAGGATGTGATCCAAAGTCATGTGACCCTGTAGTACCAGTAGGCAATGCATGAAAAACTTTTTTTTTTTGTTTTGTTTTTTGTAGTTTCTTGCTCTTGTGTTTCGATTGCTCATAAGCACCGGCAAGAAACACCATCTTTCGTCGAATTGCTTGTGACAACATATGTCAAACTGCATCAGTAAATGCATTCGATTGCTGGCCAAAGCCACACAAATGGCCGCTGTCAGTG
The DNA here is from genome assembly GCF_002260705.1 of Seriola dumerili. NCBI lineage: Eukaryota > Metazoa > Chordata > Actinopteri > Carangiformes > Carangidae > Seriola > Seriola dumerili. The sequence goes on along the minus strand of NW_019174257.1, from coordinate 8,753,696 downwards.
CAAGTCAGTGAGAACAGCTGTCTCTGGCTTTGAGCCCAGATCCTAACAGAAGGATTATTTATGAAGCTGCGATTTTCTTATGTGCTAATGAAGGTGTATAACTTGCAATGTATTGTCCTGGGCCCTGCTTCAGTTCTACTTACTCTAACTTTGGATGTGTCAGAGCTTGAGGTGTATGTCTGACCAAAAAGATCTTACTTAAGGGTATTTTTACTGCCGGAATATTCTGGACCGGGAACAGCAAACCTCATCCCGAGTTACAATCTCGCCAAAACTCTTTCTGTCCATGTCTTCGGTCAGGCAGCTGCAGTGAAACTTTTAAAAACACCACCAAACATTGACCAGAGGAGGATGGAGACAGAGGCACAGACTTTAGAGGAGGGGAGAACCCAGGTGTCTAACTGCAGCAATACAGATGTTATGAAATGAATACAAATACAATAATTACATGACCTAAAACAGTTCCACGATGCTATATGCAAGTTATACAATACTGCTGGGTAGGCTGCGGACCTGTTGTGTGGGTTCGGAAAAGGTCCATGGAGAGTCTGTCTGGTGTCGGTCTGTCCTCTGTCCTCGGTGTCAACCTCAGTCCTCTGCTATTGTTTTGTTCAACAGTGCTCAGTAGCATGGGTTAGTTGTCGGCCAGGTATTTTCCTGAAAAACGCCAATGAAATGTTTAGGTTATGTTTCAGTCCATTTATGGTTCTGTTATAGATCTACTGCAGGGGATAGAGGAGGGAGAGATGTGAGCAGGTCAGCTGCAGCAGCAGCAGCTGTGAAACACAGCTGAAGGAGGCAATTAAGGTACTTTAAAACCCTAAACACCTGATTGCCCTAATTTGTGTCAAAAATTTTTCTTGTTGGAGTTACAACTCAATCAAATCAGAAAAAGACACTCCATATAACTCCATAACTTGTCTGACAATTATTCTGTTTTTAGGTTTGCTTAGGTACCAATGCAATCAAGTGATAGGTGTCTGTATATCCATGGACACACTGTCAACAGGAACTGCTAACAGCTTCTGTTTAATTTTAATGGTGCCAGTTTGCAAAATGTAAACAAATATATGTTAAAAAAAACCCAGATCTATTGTACACTTCAGAGATAGTTACTACAGTAGTAGTTTTTATTACAAAAAACAATAGGTAATTTCATACAGTGGTTACTGATTTGCAATAAGATCATCACATCAAAAATTAAGACTCCTATCCTAATAAGTATGTATGGTCTACTTTAAAAAAAAGTATATTATGCCTTGACCAACACATTAGCAGTATAATAGAGAATGATAAACAGACTTTCAAGAATAAATTAATAAAAACTAATTTCCAAATAACAACAAAACAAAAATGTATTCCTTTTTACTTATGTTAGTATTTTACACTAAATGAGGATGATTATACTTTTACATACCTTAATATCATATGAGAAAATCAAATAACCCTCCATGTTAAAACACCAGTTTAGGTTTGATGTACTGTAAGACTTGCTCAATCTTTCAATTAACAACAGCGACAGTGATAGATTACATTTTGGGTTGGAAAACACCGTCTTTTAATTAAAATGCTAAACTGACCTGCGGCAAACCTCTTCTTGATGAGAGAGAAGCGGTATCCTGGCCCAGCTAGTTCAATGTCACAGCCCGACAGGGTGCTGCCCTCACTGGTGAACTGCACCGCCAGTGGAGCTGGTTTACTGGGACCCTCTGTTAGCTGGAAGCGTGCTAACAACGACCCCACGCCTGAGGGAAGAGGGTGAATTTAGAAAGAAGTCAGCAAGGTACAAGGAAAGATTTTAGGATGTTTCATAGACAGTGATGTGAGGACAAGAACCCAGATGGAAAACTCAAATATAGACACTTTTGGAAAGTATTTTGAACAGATAGGTTACAGATAGGAACATGATAGGTTGGTTCAAAAATGATAAATACAGGTTGCAGCTGTAGATGACAGCAGATGTTGCTATATTTAACTTTTGAGTGCAGGAACAGGCTGTTGTATCAAAGCCTGTTCAATATCAAAATGTTTACCTGGTACAGAAGGAGCACTGAATGAGATTCATTTGAAAAGAAAATTACCCATGACCAGAGGGTCACTTTTTGGAAGAGGACATTAAAACGATAAAAGATGCCATACAATGAGATACCATTCAAAGAGAATAACATTGCGAATCATCCAAATCCAAAGGAAGGAGGGTTAATCTGATCATGTTTGAAAGAAAATTAAATAATCTTGTTTACTGTCCTTTCCCTGGACATCAGGTAAGCCCTGAAGGCTGACTGCCGGGTACTAAGTGAAATTAAAGAACTTCATGCTGTGTTTGTCAAGTCTGGTGCACAAATCAAACTATTCTTTATCATTTGAAAATATGTGTAAATATTTCACTGTAGATGATATCATGAACACTAGTTTATCTTAAGCGAATAAGCTCTGGAAACATTCAACACATTAAAACCACAGTGCAGTGAGACGTCATACTGAAAACAGTCACAAAATCAGGTTTGCTGAAATAACTGTAATACCATTTGTAGACAGACGGGGGCGTTGTTTACTTCAGGAAGAGCTGACAACTGTCTGCGGCCCTGTCCTTTCCTGAGGGATATCATGTGCTTCACTTTTTTTTCCTGTAGCCTGCTTAGCTGCATCCATTGCTCCGGCTCCAAGTTCTAGTTCAGCGGTTAACACTGGCCAGCTCGACAGGTCTACAGAAACTCTGACACAACTTGAGGAAAATCTGAACACTGTTTAGGCTTTTATTAAACCACAGCTGAAGGAGGCAATTAAGGTACTTTTAAACCCTAAGCACCTGATTGCCCCATTTTGTGTCAAAAATTGTCCTGGTTTTATTCTATTCTCATCTTAAGGATCTCTTTCAATCCCCTAGCTATTATCTGTGGTTATCCCTTTTTCTGTTTTTCAGCACAAAGGAAAATTTCACCTGGGTCTGATTTTATGAATATAAAACTGAAAGTATGAGTTGCTCTACACTCAAGCCAGAAGCCTTTCCAACAAACAGAATTACTATACTGTATGTAATAATATCATCATAGTGTACCTCCGTTTTCAGATTTCTGTGAGATATCAGGAATCTTCCAAAGGATTCTTTGCTGCTCTGCATTCCTGTCAGGATTAAAACAGAAAACAAGTGAAGAAGATCCCCAAAACATGTTCCACATTTAAAACTGAAAGGTTTACCAGTGCATGAAAATTCCCTGAAAACACAGCCTATTTACAACATCAGCCCATTTAGTTTACTGCCAATATATTACATAATAACAAGTCTAGACAATGTCTAGACTGTACCATGCAGCTGGAGGTAAGACAGCCTGTAGTTTCGAAACCCCTCCGTCGACGGGGACGAGGAACTGGACGTTGTTAAGGGCCATCGCCGTTGACATGGCCTCCCCGTTGTATTTGTAGTCTATCCTCAGGTCAGTGCTGGTGGGCTCACACCTCCAGCTCACTGCCAGGTTCAGTGGAGTGGACTGGAGGCCCTGCACCGATACCTGCACACAGATAGACGGATGCAGACACAACGTATTGTTGTTTTATCTTAAGGTTTAGTGATTCCAGCATAATGTCATGTTGGTCCTATAGCTCAATTAAGCATCTCCAAAAAAAAAAAAAAAAACACATTCAGCAGATAATAGCTGCAGTTGGCGTTTTGTAAAATGAGCTTTACAGTGAAACAGTGGAAGATGTGAGGGTTGTAAATACATCAGTGTTCATCTCGTCAAAGCTGCTGTGTATCTCTCATCTTACTGATATAAAGTTATGACTCTGGAGGGCTGGGTTTACCTGATACTTGAGCATGTCCACGTTGTAGTATGTTGCCTGTGGCTTCTGCTCTGCCACCTTCTTTAAGTGGGATATCAGGTTTGGCATGTTCACCCAGAAGTCCTTGGCATCAGCCTTGGCTTGTGTGGTGGTGTCACTGGTGAGGAAGCAATGTAGAAAAGCAAAATCAAAACAAAGACATTTCATCTGACCCTGGTCATGTACTAATCTGGTGAATGTGCTATGGTGTAAAAATAGAGTGCAGTTCTTAGCAGCATTTCAAAGTCAAAGCAATATTTGACAGGTATTTTAATGTGAACAATGAGCCACTAGAGGTCAGGCTTTACACTCATGTCACGACAGCTGTGCGGGGTTTAGGAATATCTAAATTTGAATAACTTGATAATTTCAATTCATAAATAATCATATGATGATGCTATAAACTTTTAATGCCTCAGAGTGGTGATTTTTGGTTAGCTATTATTTCCGTGTTTTACAACAGGTGCAAAAATGAGTCAGAAAAGGGTGATAAACAAAAGCTGACCTCTGTTCAAGGTAGTTGGTCTGAACTCAGATGACCTCAAAATGACTCAACAGGCAGCCTGCATTAGAGCCTGAAATGATCTCACTGATCTTTACTCATCATTGCTTAACTCTTTCATATGGGATCGTGAATGTTTTATGAGCCATTTATCAGATGCTTTTACCAGTTTACAGAAATATGTGAATCATCAATCACATCTAGAGCTTTTTTCATTTTTAATAGGTTTAAGACTCTGAAATAGACTTTTTTAAACATTCACACATTTTTACATTTGCCAACCTTTGATTATTTTTTTTCCTCCTGCTGATATATACAGTATTTGAGTAATCTCTACGTGAAAGACAATTTCAGTTTTCACTGCTTAAGAAATTTTATTTAAGAAATTACTGCTCTGGCGATACTAAATATAATTGGTGGAAAACAGGATTTGTTGTGTGATTGTTTATGATGATGAAATATATTATGAAAAATACACTGAATTGGAAACAAACATATTTGAAAAGGTCTGCACTTACTAATATCTACATTCTTTCAAACATAATAAGAAGATGACTTATGTAACAGGATCCTGGTGCAAAGTCGTTTTGAATATATGATGTTACATTAAGTGACATTAATATTATAATTATAATGCACAGTAAGTACGAACATTTGATTTGATTTTAATGAGGTTTAGTTAAATTAGGACACTCATAAAAAAATTATGGGAACTTTCAAGTTAGACATTAAGCATTCAGACTTGAATTATGTGAGTTAGGAGGATGCAGTCAGAGTCAAAGTATAATCCCAAAAATAAATCACTTCTTCACTGAGACACTGCCTCCAGTAAAAACTGTATTTATTATTATTCTCCATCTGAGAGTGAGGTGGTGAGTTCACAGCGGTGTCATTACCAGCAGAGGAGCTGGGGGTTAGGCAGCACATGCTCCAGTCGGCTGTAGTTGGTTATGCTGAAGGTTAGCACGGCGGGGGACGGGTTATTGGCAAAGTGCCGCGTGATTCCCGCCGGAAACGACAAAACCATCTCACCTATGATCTTCACAACACACCTGAGAGGAAGAGGAGGAGAACACGGTCAGAGAGAGAGGGGAGGGGGAGAAAGAGAAAAACTGTGCTCAAATGTATTTTGTCGAAAAGTCATGATTTGTTTCTCATACTGTCATTTCTTTAAAAAAAAGTTTGTATTCAGTGTTTTATAAATCATGACTCACACAACATAAACGAAATTAAAAAGCAATGGCATTATCACACACTGTGTAAAATCAATAAGTTAATGTCAGACAATGATGTCTGCCTGACATTACGCTACTCTGGAGAGCTCACAAATTATATAGGCCGTATAGACTAAGTTGGCAGTTTATTTATTAGGTACACTTAAACCTAATGCAGTCTAATACAACAGTCATGAAGGTTTTTGTTCATCATAAGAGAATTATGCTCGAAAAGAGAAGTTACAGTTTTTGACAAATACATTACTAAATCCCAAGATATAAGAACATCAGATATTTTTCATGTCCTTATATAAGGACATCTAAAATATCTACGAACCCTTCAAGTATTTATATACTGCTTATAAATGCTAAATAGAGGGTTAAGTAATTAAGCATTATCCTTTACGTATTGCTGTATTAACTGAATAAAGACACTGCTCACATCATGCACAGAAAAAAGACAACTATTATAAAAACTATTAATGAATGAAAAAAAAAAGTGTCAATCTGTATGAAAGTGAGCCGTTTGTTAATTTACTTGCTGGGGTCGGCTCCTTTAAAGAAGGCATTGACTGTCTCTGTGAACGCAGCGGCCACTGGAAGAGTGTCCTGAGCCCCCATGGTGAGAGGACTGGGCCCTCTGGAGCAACCTGGAGGGAACACACCCACACACACACACAAACACACACAAACACACACCCACACACACCCACACACACACATGCGTGCACACATGCAGGTAAGTAGACTGATGCTTTTCAGTTTTTTATAGCCAAAGTCAAGGCCACATCATCAAAAAAATTGTTTACACTCAAAGCCCCAACCTGAGTTTCACATCAGTCAGATTAAAACAATATTAGCATAAAACACAAGCGATCAATAGAGTTAGAATAGATATTCTACATGCTCTAATTGCTACATCGGGACTCTACACTCTTCCTAACCAACAGTGTGTGGATGAAATGAGAAACAAAACATGATGTACAAACTGTTGTAATGGAAAACGAAACTTTAAAACTATTTGAATTGACAGCATTAATGTTAGTAGGGTAGTATGAAAACAGCAGGTTATGTTTGCAGAAGATACCCATTTCTCTCTGCTCTTTGACTGTGAAACTGTAGAACTTAACAAAATTATTTCAAAAATCTCCCTCAAATTTTTTCTTAAGTTTTAATACAGTAAACACTGACGTCCACTTTTAATTAAATAGCCACATGTTGATGAGAGAGGAAAGACACAGAGAAAGACTGAGAGATATGTGCATGCTTATTCCAGACATGCTGTTAACACTGAATTATTCAGACAAGATCACAGAGGATCAGAGAGCCCAAAGATCAAACCGAAAACCGAACGACTAAAAAAAAAAAAAAAAAAAAAAAAAAAAAAAAAAAAAAAAAGGAACGAAAAGAAAAGTGACGACAAAGAGATTAGTAAAGTACACGAAGAACGATGATTCTTCAGGGAATGGAAGGCGGTCAGTGCTGACGAAATGAGAATGAATAATGTCAGGAAGAGAAGGTAGAGTATGACAACACTACACTGATAACCGCATATGAGGGGGCTCAGCCAGGTGTTAGCATGGCGTGGGTTAGGGTGATGGAGGAACTGCAAAGGAGGAAGAGGAGAAGGAGGAAGGGAGGAAAGAAGGGGCAGGGCAGGGCAGGGCAGGGCAGGGCAGGGGGCAAAGCTTGCACAGATGAGCCTCTAAAGAGTGTGTGCGCACGCTACCCTGGTGCAGAGAAAACTTACCTTCAAAGGTTAAATAAAACTTCCCTCTGTCAAACCATACAAGGGATGGCTGGTCATTCTCTGTGTGGGGTTGAGGGGTGGAGGAAGTAGGGAGGAGGGATGAGGAGAGAAGGACGAGGAGGAGGAGGAGGGAGGGAGGGAGGGAGCGGGAAGAGGGATGAAAGGGAGGAGAGTGGGTGAGGGGGGGGGAAGAGAAGGACAGTAGCGTGAGTCTCACATGGCAGGTCTATCACACGTCACAGTGAGGTGAAACGTGAAGGTGGAGGCCGGGGACAAAGAAGGGACAGAGGGCCGAGACGCCGCCAGGACAGGACATGTGACAACATGGGTGAAAAAGGATTTTTGGGGGGTTTTTTTTGTGCGTGTTTGCGTGCGTGAGGAAAGGCAGGACTCAGGTGGAGTGAGGGCCAGGTGTGTGGTGCTGGATGTTTTTTGCAGTGGTGCGGCTTAATGTGCAAGATGTGCAGTGCAGCAGGGAGGAAGTTGAGGCTGTAGAGTGTGAGAAGCGCTGCCAGAAGAGACAGTCTGGTCAGTCTGTCAGCTTCAGGGGCAGCATTCAATGTTTTCTCCAGAATGCAACAGAAGAAAACGGTAATTTTACACCAGTTGATGCTCCAGTTGGCACAACTTTCTTCATCAGTGGCAGATTGCTCAATTACGTACATCTTTCTTAGGCTTTTCCCTCAGTGCCTTACTGTGCTCATATTTCCCCCCAGGCTCCTACTTTTCAGATTATGAAACAGATGCCTTGTACGAAGACACGCTGCAGGGGGCAGCCATGAGACTGAGACCACAGAGCAGGGAGAAGGAGGGTCTGTGGTGCGCCACAGAGATCCTGTGTCCCATTTTTAGGGCCTGGATCCTCAAAAGGACACAGACTATGAAGGTGGAATCGTTCAGAGGACCTGGAGGCCAGGCTGAACTTATGCCTCCACCTTAAATGACACAGTGCAGCTTCACAGACACCAGTATTATCTAGTGCAGATTATCAGTGGTGTTGTATATGCTGGCAGATAAAAAACAAGAAACTGCAGGAGAGAAATACAAAGATATGCTTTCAGGTCATTTGGAAACAGTGTCTCCACTACAAAGTTTGTCTGCCAGACAGCTGGGGCAAGTTCAAAAATGTTTTCTTATGTTATGTATTTATGCAAAAAATAACACTTGGCCGATTAATCAGTACTGTATTTAAATTCTGAAATATCAACATTAGTATCAGAATAAATAATTCAGTAATGTTTGGGCTATACCTCAAACAGCTGACAAAATGTAAATACCAGTGGTGAACTCGGGCAAGTTCCCGGGTTTAAGGTGCACTTTCACTTCAATACACGTCAGACAGCGGCACAAAGTGATCCAAGTGCGGCGTTATGGTAGAATAGTGGTGATTATTTGGGACACATACCATGTTGCTGCAATCTTCCTAGTTTGATTCCACTAAAGGAACTTTTGTTGCATGTTGTGACACGAGTCAGTAAAGGCTGGGTGCCAGTGGATTACAGGATACCGGAGGCCTCGAAGGATGCATTGGTTGTGTCCTCTAACTTTGGGCACCCAAAGGCTACATGTTCTCATGCCTGTCTGATCATTAAACACTGAAGACTTTGAAATCATCACAGCAGAGCAGGGTAGGCTTCCTCTAGTCCATACTATAGTTTTGTTGTGGGGTCCCGTCATATTGCTGCGTGAGTGTCGGGTGATGGAACAATGAGAGCAATAAAGCTTCATGAAGAGAACAAAAGGTCAGGCGTTTAGATGGGGACGTCAGGGTTTAGGTTTGTATTTTTCTATGGCTGTAGAGTGCGTGAGTGACAGGTGTGAAAGGTGGGCGTCAGGGGTCGAGCATGGGAGTAGACAGACGCTTTACGGCCAGTGGAGATCGGTTGAACTTGAGGCTGTGTTGTGCTACTCCAGCGGTACAGAAGAGGATGGCATGAATACCAAACAGCTGCTGCCTTCCTAATTCGGCCTAATTCTCATGCCAGACTTCAAACGACTCTGTAAGCAGCATCTCTGATCTGACAGTATGCGTGAGAGTGTGTGTTTGACTCTGTGTGTGTGTGTGTGTGTGTGTGTGTGTGTTTGTGTGTGTGTGAGAGAGAGAGAGAGAGAGAGAAAGAAAGACAGACAATATGGATCTCAAGGGCCCACAGATAAGGAGCTCTTCAGACACGCTCATTGAACACACAGCACACAAACACTCAAATACACACTTGTGGTGCAGACTCAGAGTGGAGGTATCTGGGAGTGACTGCACCGCACGCACACAATACGTGTCATCAAAAGAAGAGACAGGAGGTTGCCATGGTGACATGGCAAGACAGCGACTGGTGCACAGTCATAAAACAGAGAGAAAAGTCTCACGAGTGGGCAGATGGGCAAAGGGGAAGGCACTTTAAAACTTTTTGGGAAAAAATGTTATGCAATAGATGGAGTTTTTTGTGTCACCACAGCTTTCATTTTTTTTGGCAGATTTTGTCTGAGGGTAACAAGTGGAGTGGGAATGATTAAGATGCAATAGGAGAGAGAGGGAGAGAGAGGGCGAAGAGAGAGAGAGAGAGAGAGAGAGAGAGAGAGAAAGGCTATCATATCTATTAAATGCTTGGGAAATGTGTGGGATGGTATGAGTTGTCAAGAGAAAAAAAATGAAAAGTGACAATTTCACTGAAAAATGCTGCCACTTAAAAAGGAAAAAAATGAAGGTGTGGTATTGTCCCTATATCTTTCAGTAAAACCTGAAGTAGACTCGTCAAATTGGTAGGTGTTAGGGCAATGACTCAAAGGTCTTTTTATACATCTCATAATTTGAGGTATATTTTTAAAAAAGACTGACAATATAATTAAAAAATAGTCCTTTTCTCAATGTCCCAACACCTACGCTTTTTGACTGACATTAATTGAGAAAGCACAAAAACACTCAGTGATGGCCTTTACCCTTCTATGTCAAGTGCACTCTGGGTAAAGAGCATCCAACGGATTGAAACTGACAAAGGAACACACTCTCCCAACCCCTTCCCCAACCCGTCCCCATTCCACTCTCTGATGGGATCTTTACTATACCTGCAAATGAATCAAAGTGTCTCTCAAAGGTGGGCAGTTTGTCTACATAAGCATCGTCTTCTGACAAGCCAAAGGACAAATAAAGAGACAAACAAACGGCAAAACAAAACAGAAAAAAATCAAACCAATGAAAAATTACTGCTAAAAATGAAAATCGCTGCACACAAAAAACTGTAAAAAAATGAATCATCTTAAACACAAATGTGATGGAAAAGAAAATTATAAAACTCAAAAAGCACAGAAAGTGGAAAGGTTCTTAATTAAAACTGTCTCTATGATTTTTATATTACTGTCAAGTGCATCAGCATTTTGCTCTATTGACAAATGTATGATGAATAAATAGTGTATGAATTATAGACTGTAATAGAGACTTCAGTAAAATCACCATGAATATAATAATTTCTGATGTTACAGTCAGGATCAAGTGAAGCTATTTATTTTATTTGTCCGTGCAATCTGTTTAAAAAAGCAACCTCCAACCTGGGACTATATTCTGTTTTTATGTAACTGCTGCTGCCTCCAGAGTGTGCATTTTTTTAATCTGTGACTCAGCCATGTTACAGTCAACTGAGATTTGTTATTATCCACTCACAGCTCTGCACTGCATGGTCCTTCATCACTGACATCACTGAGTATAAACTGTTGTTGTGTCATTAAGTCATTAAAGGAAGGTTTGCCGGGAACGCTTGCGCATTAAAAGTAACACCCTGCTTCATATTCTCACCTCCCACCGTGTGCGTGAATCCGAATTAGTGCGTTAACCAAAAGACACAATATTCATGCGCAGTTTAATAACTAATTGTATCAAAAAGATCTTTAGATCTAATTATTTCTTATTTTAAATGAATAGATATCAATATACATAATGATTGTAGTCATTTTTACATATTTGTTCTTATCTTTCTCCAGATAGTAACAACTTAAATGAACAGATTTTAATCATCTACGATAATAAGATGCCACAAAAAAGTGATCTTGGCACTGAATTACTAATATTCATCATTTAGTGGATCATCACTGCTAGGAAACTGTCAGCATTTCCAGAAAGATTAAAATAAATAAAAAAAAAGATGAATAAATAAATACAAACTGCATTACTCATTCCACACAAACTATGAGCACAAGGAAGGACAGGGCCGGTGCATAAAATCAATAACAAACTTTTAATATCAGACACGAACAGTTAAATTCAGCTGCCTCTGCTAGTCTCTGTGACCACAGACGACAGGCTGCGCAGCTCAGTAATGGTTGATGAGGCACACACCTGACACAGACACGGAGAGCTCTTTGCCGACAGTGGGAGTGGTGGCGGCACTCAGTGAGTTGGTGGAGGAGATGGAGGAGGTGCTCTCGGCCCGCGCCAAAGGGGCGATGGGAGGGGGGCTGGCAGAGTGGACCGGCGGGCTGAACGGGCGATTCTGAAAAGATGAGGGAGAGTTGAATGCTGTTATGTTTCATACCATTGCTGACTATGTTCTGTTTAACCATCATGAATTGTTTGGAATAATCAGGTTAAGCACGGATTGTGATAAACTCAGTTCTGTCTCTCAAGATTCCTGCCTGAGTCACAGGCCAGACAAGCCACGACTGAACCCCCTGATTAGTAACAGAAAAATAATCGCAGCGACAATGACATGAAAAAAATAACCAAAGCAACAATTTCAAATGGGGATGAAATCATGACATAAAAAAACAGCAGATCTTACAACATCTCCTACAGTGGGTTTCCCAGGAGGAAGTTTGGGCCGTGAAGGGGGACGAGGTGGGGGTGGTGGTGGGGTGGGGTTGACTGATGAAGGAGTGGCAGGTCGCACCGGAGAGGAGGAACCTGCAGAGAAGAGCAGGAACACGTAGAGCCTCAATGAAATCACACGAGTTCAGTTTGGAACACCGCTACAGAGTACAAATACAGTCTACACAGGATAGACGGACCACTGTATCCACATTGACTATTTACACTTTTTATTATGTTTCAGGACACACATGCCTTTAAGTACAGTGTCAGTAAAGAATACAAGTGTTACTTTCACTTAAACAGACTTAAATTACTGTTTCACATAAAGACCCAGAGTAAGTGCTCACATAAGAGTATTGTGTCACTTGAAATTGAAATTATTTTTTCACCTCAATGGACCATTGTCATTTTCCACCATGCACACTTCTATAGAGGATTATTTTAGCTGCCTTCCCATGGGTATCTGTCACCACTGACTGTTGAGGATTTTCCTAAAGCTGCCACCAGACTAAATTCTTTCTAAAAAAGCACTGCCTTGTTTCAGTCTGTGCTCAGCTATTAGTCACACACTTTGTTTTGTGAACTACTGGCCTCTTTAATCATTAATTTATGTCATTTATTAATTCAATCGTTATTTTCCCTTGCACTGAGACTACAATTTTATTATATGTTTTAGTCCTTGTCTCATAAAAAAGACTAATGTCTTCCACATCATGGGCAGTTGAAATGTTCCCTAAAAGGATCAGGTCCATCAACAAAGTGATATCGGCTACAGAACTATTAGAGAATTAAAAAAACTTCCACTGTATCTGCAATAAAAATGAAAATGTTCTACCCAGGTCAAGTCTGACCTTTAACTATGTCAGTCAGAACAAAAAACTCTGCCAGCATAACACAATCCTGCAGCAGAATGGTATTGTTCATCCAACCAGGCCAAAACCTGACCTCTTTTCTGAGGGACAAAAATGCAGAATCATGGTTCAGTTTGTGCAAGTTTAACAACAGAGATGGTGCAATCAGCTGAAAGAAAATGGAGGCGGTACAACGTTGGCAATGAAACCTTTTTTCAATTCCTATCAAAACGATCTCAACTTCTCTCCTTACTGATATGGATGCTATTGATATCACTATTCACCTGACTGATATAATAACCAGAAAAGTGTCTGTTTGCATAGTTCCATTTGTGTATGTAGCAATCAGTCACTGTCCTCTCAACACGGTTGTTACCATCTACAGGCGACACAGTCTTTCTTTTTCCAAAAATCCAAGCACTAAAAAACCTGTCCTCCATAAATCATATTCCAGATAGAATCACAGTCTACTCACCGCTATTCGTGCCACCAGCTCCAGATGTGGGACCCGGTGACGACACCACTGCACGGTATGTGGGGGGAGGAGGTGGGGGAGGTGTAGTCCGGCTCCCCTGGCTGGCATCTTTGGGCGAGCTGACAGTTTCACCTACGTCCTCTTTTGGTTGGGTGGCGTCTGTGTTCTTGGGCTGCTCCTCTTGAGACAGGACAAGGGGTGGTGGGACGGAGCGTGTTGCAGACTCCTCAGAAGGGGGAGTCACTGCTGGAGGGGTGCTAGCTTTAGGAACAGAGGCCGGTGGGACGCTGGCAGGTGTGTCGACAGGAGGGGGAGAGGAAGCGGGGGGAGATGCAAGCTCCTTTGGTGGTGCAGAGGGTGGAGAGGTGGCGAGCATGGGAGGATTTCGGTCCTCAGGCGTTGGAGGACCTGAAGGGACAGCAGCAGGTTCCTCTGAGGGAGGCGGGGAGGTTGGTAGAGGGGGAACAGGGTCGTGTTTTGGGGGAGTGGAGGCAGGGAGAGGTGGTGCAGGGTCCTCTGGAGGAAGTGGTGATGTGGGTAAGGGAGGGGCAGGAGATTCAGGAGGAGGTGGGGAGGCTGGTAATGGAGGTGCTGGTTCCTCTGGAGGAGGCGGTGAAGAGGGAAGTGGGGGTGCAGGGTCCTTTGGTAGAGGTGGCCGGTTAGAAGATTCTTCACTGAAGCAGACCCACGTGTCGGCTGTATCCTCGCCAGGAGGGGGAGACTGCTCCGGTCCAAAAATGTTGTCCAAGTCTGCTATCGAGGGCTTCCTGCCATCTGCTTCTGTTGACGCTTCTGAAACACAGATAACAAGTGACCAATCAGAGTTCTCCAGTAAGTTTACACTGAGAGATAAAAAATCACAGACAGACAGGCATGTAGACAGACAGAGAAAGTTAGAGACAGAAAGTTGAGGATAAAAAAGCTGCTGAGATCAAATGTAAAAGTTGGTGTGGTATAACGGGAGACAGAAACAGATAAAAAAGACTTCTAACCGGCGTCATCTGGAGAGGGAGGGCCACTCGTCGGGGGAGAGGTTGGGACATTCTTGGGTGGAAGTGGAGGTGGAGCTGCAGAGACATCATAAGTGCAACAATGAATAGTCCTGTCAGTTATAACAGGTAACTCCTGGATTAGTGCCTAATAAACATCCGCAATTGTTTATTTAGCACTGTGTGTAGAAAGGGAATGGTCAGTTATGTCACTGAAGAATTTTCACATCACTGCAACTTATGGTGGGCTGCATACAAGGCTGACTTTGACAGAAATAAAAGATAAAAAGAGAGGATTATATATGATTATAGATGAACTTCGAACAACACAGAAAATCTTTTAACAAAAGCTGAATGTTTAGATCCAAACATGACATGACAGGTATTATTTCAACCTGCCAAACACAACCACGAAAACTTGAGGAGAAGGGGTCATCCCACAAACCATCCACCATGCAACAAGGTATATTCAATCACCACCATGCCCAATATAAGGAGGAGGCAGCTTGGAAGGAGGGGTTGGTGCAGTATGGGAACCTCCCATTTAAAACTACAAACCAACACCGCATCATTTGATTGTGAAATGGCAGATGAAATGAAACATCTTACAGGTGGCTGTTTATGAAGAGGAGGTGAGTGTTATCGTCTGATTGCGTCAGTTTGAAGGTCTGGTTGATGAAGGGGTTCATGAGGTGAGCTGATGGGTCTGTACAGTCATTCCAGGGAGAAGAGGAAGTGCGGCACAAGATGCAGGGATTTATAGAAAACTTACTTCCTGTTGGGAAGGACCTCGTCAAAGAGGATTCTGGCTCTGACAGAGGAGTACCCCACGCATCCGACTCAGACAGAACCACTACGTTTAGGAGGGGACAGAACAGGCCAAGTCAGGGGCATTAGCACCAAAACACTTAATGTTTTCTCACTGTTTAGGGCTTGAGAAATGAATAGATTTAAAAAGGGAGAAGAGCAAAGATCAATATGTCAATAAAAATCTTTATACGACAGAAAAATGATTTCCAAGGTCAGTGGCAAACTACAGATCCAGAATGTGTTGTAACATTAGTACAACTCCTTAGTTTTCTCTTGCTAACACTAATGTTAGTGCTAATGTGATAGTGGACAGCAGGATTCAGCTCAAAATGTGAACGGCGGAAGATGTGGTTACAACCTAGTCCACTCAAACTGATCCGGGTTACTTTCATGAAGGTATGGTTTATTGCAGGATTATTGATTTAGACTGTATTAGTTGTAGCTAGGTGGACCTAATAAACTTAAAATCAAATGTAAAATTAGAGACAGACAGACAGACAGACAGACAAATAGACAGACAAATAGACAGATAGATAGATAGATAGATAGATAGATAGATAGATAGATAGATAGATAGATAGATAGATAGATAGATAGATAGATAGATAGATAGATAGATAGATAGATAGANTGTAAAATTAGAGACAGACAGACAAATAGACAGACAAATAGACAGACAGATAGATAGATAGATAGATAGATAGATAGATAGATAGATAGATAGATAGATAGATAGATAGATAGATACTTTATCTATTTATAAATTCATATACCATGATGAAAACATATTAATATCATACAACCCTACTCTTTTTTATTCAGGGATTTAGACATGCTGCCTATATCCTGTGAAGATAGACCCATAATGAGAAAGAAACTAAAACATTAACAGTTGCCAGACGCAGAGCTGTTCTGTTGGTCTGAATGAATGAATGTATAAAGGGAATTTGTGTCGAGTTGATGTTAGTTATGCCTGACATGGCAGTTACGTAACAGTTAAGAGCTCTCCTACAGCCTGCATCACTAAATCCTACTGGACTGGATGAGAGTGGGGATGCAACAGAATCTGCATATTAACAAGCTGCAGTGTGCACATGAGCATGACCTGTGAGTGCCAATTTCAACTTTGACCTCAGCAAAGACAGATGGAGTGAATCCACAACTGCACATTGAGCCTGAGGGAAGAACAATGATGTTAGAGAAATAGGTGAGAGGGAGGGGGAGGGAGAGGGAGAGGGAGAGAGAGAGAGAGAGAGAGAGAGAGAGAGGAATGAGAGAGAGAGAGAGAGAGAGAGAAAGACAGAGAGAGGGAATCTGCTATGACAGCCAAGCAGGGCTTTACTGGCAGCCTTAGAGAGACAATAAGTGTGTGTTCCAAAAGCCTTTTTATTGTGTTGCGAACACAAAAACAATGCTAGTAAAAGCCGTCAACACAAACTTATTCTACTAACCAATACAGACCAAGACGCATAGAGACACGAACACAAAGTGACAAAGACTCAGGAGGAGTGCTACCTTCAGCTTTCTGTTCTCCAAAGGCTGTTTCCAAAGGAGGCCCAAATAAGGCTGTGGTGTCTTCAGGGACTGGTGTTTGTTGACTGCTTCAAAAGAGGAAGGACAGAAGAAGAAGTTTTCACAGTAGGTCACTTTAAGGAACAGTACATACTGTCTCATCTCAGTTCACCTTGTGGCAGGTCACAAAAAAATTTCCCACATTTTATCATTTTTACAATATTTATCACAATTACAATCAATCTTCAATAGCTATTAAGATGTGTGAAATATACAGACTGCACTGTGCTCAATTCAACCACAGTGATGTAAAGGGAAAGAGGGTGAGCATATGAAAAACTACTGCACACAGATATCAAAATACAACCACAGGCCATTGATATAAATTCTTTAACTCCCAAAATATATTTTTTTTATAATTTAATCTGAAACATTGAACCTGTATAATATTTCAGTTTGTGTTTTGCGATATAATGGAGGTTTCTGAAAGTGGCGAGCAACAGGAAACATAGAAAATGATCGATTGTTGTGGAGAGAGAATATCCACACCTGACTTTGTTGCATGTGTACCGTGGCTCTTATACTAATTACACTGGACAGACAACAAACACCCAATGTTACAAACACAGACAGACGAGCACACTAAAATCTAGCATTCAATCAAACCAAAAAAAACATATAACATGACTTAAGGCCCACTCATCTATAGGAACAGCAATGAAAACAACTATAAACACTGTTTTTTATGAATTCAAGCTAGAAAAATCTGCGATTAGATTTATCAGCCATTATGTCAGAAGCATAACATAACATGTTATCTCAAAAACACTGCCTTTGGTAATATCAAGAGTATTATCCAAAGAAGTCCCCCTCATCAGGTCAAGGTCTTTCAAAGATGTATTGCTGTTGTAAATGTTTCAGTTAATACAGAAGTAACTCCATTGAAACGGTTATTGGAAAATTGTAATATGGCAGTCATTTTTTTTTGATCACCTTTCAGCATTTTGGAATTAAAGTGGTCTGAGAGCAAACAAGACGCCTGCACCTCTCGGCTCTGTTTTCAGGCTTTAGAAAATCTTGCCCAGCATGGGAGACTTTGGCCAATAACAGGTCTTTAGAGAGAGAGAGAGAGCGTTCCTATTGACCGTTCTATAAATGCAGATGTCTGTGCATAACCCTTCAGATGGATATCGGTGAAGCGTTTCAGAGGTGGTGAGAACTTGCTGCAACTCTCCTGGTCAGGTAACAGCCTGCTAACTTCATTGACCTGTAATATCCTAATGTGGTTGCTTGTGTAGGTAGATTAACCATGAAAGCAGCTGATGAGTGGCTAAGTCAAATGTTGCTAATACTTTAGCCCTCTGCTTAACCATCAGCTGCGGTTGTGTTGTGTGCATGTGTACATATGCCGGAGCTGCAGGAGGGCACCTGTATTTTCAACTTTTGGCATTTTTTTTTTCTTTTCTAGATTTTTTGGCAACCCCAGTTTTAAGTGGCAGTGGCTCGCACTCAACCTTGTCAAGGAATAGCGAGGTACATACCTGGGGGGGTTTGGTGCTGGAGCTGGTGTGGGGGCCACAGTGGGACCAGTAGGGACGACGCGTCTCGGTCTGGCAATCTCCTCACCTGGAACCACAAATCAAATCTGTTTACTATAGGTGACTCTTGCATCACGTTCTCCTAAATTACTATCATTAAGAAGTGAGCCTGCTCTAAGGTGCAACAGGGCTTATACTTACTGGATGTATTCCTCTTCAAACCCTGTAATATGAAAAGAAAAGACAGTGAAATGTAAAAACCCAAACACATCAAACTTCAGAATGTAAACAACAAAGAGTTAAAGTTATGTGCAAAAAGCAAGTCACTGGTGTAAACCACATTGTCCCATCTATGTGCAACAGTTGCAAATACATCAAAAAATGTATAATGTCAGAGCTCTCAACTGGATTATCCTTTCTTTTCCTTTGAGAAAACTGTGCGGTTCAAACAGGACAATGACACAGAGTGTACAGTAGTGAAGGTCAGAGGATGATCTGCAGCCTTAGGTTGACTTAATTTGATGAGACCTCTGGAACTTCCTGACCAGCTACAAGCTACCCAGCAGCAGACAGCACTAATGCACACACAGACACACAGTGCTGTGCAGGAAGCGCTCTTACTTCTAAGCTATAAATCAACTTCTTGCCTCTAAAACATAGGCACCTTTAGTTGCAGCATTATCATTATCAAGACTCTTGTATTTACCAATTTACCAATCTCTTTATACTGTTATTTACAAATTGCCAAAAAAACTAAATTGCACAGGCTAATGCTGACCTGCATGACAGTGATCACTTTGATTATAGTGTAAATGGAATCACCATCAATGGTAGACTTTTTATGCTGTATTAGGTGATAAATTGAACACTGCACATTTATTGAAATGTGGCAAGTTGAGACAAATCTTCTCAGCAGCTATCAGGTCAAAAATATATATCATTAGGGAGGCAGTTGAAATTAAGGGGGTGTAAAGCTCCATAACAATAACATTGTTAGTATCACACTACCCAGAAAATGGCAACTTGGTAAACGGCTGCAGTCTGCAGTGAGCTAACTGCCGTGAGCAGTGGTTTGAGGTGTCAAAGCCAGAAAAATTGGAAAGCCTTCAAAACATGCTTTTGAAGTCTTAAGAAGGCACCCTTGGTACTAGAGAAGGTGTGAGACTGATAGAGTTGAAGCTTAAGAAGATTAAAAGAGAAATGAGTTTTGTTTTGTTGTTGGAGAGGCAACAGCACAAATAACACTGCCTCTCCAGCCGGGATCTTAAACACCCGAGTGTATGTGAGTGTATGTATGAATTCACCATGAGAGGGACGCAAGAGGCCAAGAAAGGCAGAGAGCAGATAAGGAGAGAAAGAGGGAAGGGAGGGGAAGAGACAGGAGCAGATGAGAAGGCACAACGATGGGGAGTGACTGAAGTAAGACATCAAAAGGTCCAGCTGTCAAAAGTGCAAATATTCTCTCACTATAGAGACCAAGCGAGAAATCATTCAAGATGAAAGAGCAGCACACAAGCACAATAGTGATCTTGAGAATCTGGAAAAATATATTTATAAATCTGTATATTTATTCTTTTTTTTGATTAAATATTAGCATCAAAACAAATTAGCTAACAGCTTTGACCCACTGATTCGGCGGATGACCCACCTACGTATTTTCAGTCTTATTCAACTGCCCCCAAGGAAAAGGTGAAAAGCAAAAGGGTACAAGAAGCTGCATGACATATTTAGCCTGACACCAGGGAGACAGAAGAAAAGGACACTTACCGGGCTACGTCTCTGTGACCAGCAAAAAGGAAGAGAGAAGAGATACCTGGTCAGAGAGTGACAAATCAGTAAAGCAGACATCATACTATATGCACCAGGAGAGGAGAGGAGGAATTTTGGCCCAGTTGCTCAGATTTGGGGATAAGGGTGTTAACATTTCCGTAAAGAGGGTGTTATGTGCTCATCTGTGTTAGAGTTTGTGAGAAATTACTTATGCAGCCTTATCCAGCTTAAGGATTTTTGACTATAAATGCAAATTGCTCAATAAGTACTGTGTAACAAGGCAAGTGGGTATTGGGGAACAGCTCTGCGTGTTTGTCTTTATGCCTATATGCTCCCAATCTTCTGTTTGTGATGAGGGAAAACAAAGTGTTACCATTGATGGATATTTGCCTGAATCTTTAATATGATCTGTGAGCCTGCTATGATTGGACATCATCCAAAATATACTGCAGAGCTGCTTCAATCCAGTCTCCATGATGAGCTCTTTATTCGATCATTTTTGTGTTAAAAACAGTCATTTTTTGCCATCTAATCATTTTCTGTTTCCCCTCATTCTCTCTGTAAGTCTCCCATCTGCCCTGTTGGTCTCTATAATTTCTGCTGAAATCTCTCCATCTGCCTGCATCCAGTCCCCCTCGCATCAACCCTCTCTCCCTCCTTCCCTCTCTCTTGTGCTTGTTCCAGTTGTTCAGTGAGCCATGAGTGATTAAAGTGATGCAACAAAGGGGTGGGACATGCTGGTGGAAAGGATTAATGTCATTGGATGAGTTGGTGCAGGATACAGTGCAACGCTGTTTGTCATAACCAATCAGTGTCCCCCTGCTCTATGTAAACAGGAAGAACAACAGGAAGTGTTCAGAGTAACGCACTTTGACCTTTTGGCCTCGATCAGTTACTGACATTGATCTTCAACATTAGAAAATTGTTGTGTAAAGACAGTACAATGTGTGATATATGTCAAATCAGACAATGTAAAGAAGAGGAAGAGCAGATTCTTTTTTTTTTTTCATTTTTGAAATTCAATACTGCATCTTTGCCTCTGGTGGCAGAGTAATGAAACATTGTGTAATTGTGGCAGTTCATATCTCAACACAGAGTGACTTCGCCTGAGGGGACAACCTGTGTAGACCAGACTGTGCTGTGGCTGGCTACACTATTGGCAGATTCTGAAACATGAAGAATTTATCAAAAAAAGTAAGATGTTTATACTCAAAATACTGGTAGACAATAAGACAAGGTATTAAATTGTGATGCAAGATGCCTTTTTTTTTTTTTTAGTTCTCACATTTTAACTCCAACTCTGACCTCCTCCTTGCCTCATCCACTGCTTGAAGTCTCGCTATTTGGACTAAGAACTGGAAACTCAAGACTCCAGAACCAATTAAAATCAGATTTAAGATGTCTTAGTCAGCGGAAACAACTTAAAGACAGCGCTCTTGCAAAGTAACTAGGCAAACAAATCAGCTTTCATGTGCCATAAAAATGCTGAGCAGGCACACACATGTACCTGACTATACAGTATAACACCACCATGAAACACACAAAAGAGAAATCACATAATATTGGTCATTTACCCAATAAATGCTGGGCCAATAATAAAACCTACAGTTATAACAAACTAGGTTAATATCTTGTTTCATATGTAGTCAGCTCATTTTCGGCAACAAACCAATCATGAGGGATTGCAGAGTTAACAGTCAAAAAACAAAAAAAAACAAACAAAAAAAAAAAGATATAAACACAACAAACATGCAAAGCATAGGCTTACCGGACTCCTCTACAGGGGTTAGCATCATCATTAAGGGCAGCGAAGGATGAGAGATAAAAAGCAGATACAGAAAAGAGACAGGTGGCGTAGTTAAAAGATTAGAGTGAAAAGTGTATTCACATTGTAAAGCAAAACATCTGTACCATGCAGGCAGTCATCTACATTAACTGCAATCATTAGTATAGATAAATAAAGCAGGTGTAGTACTATGGCTCCTCACTGCATTCAGTCAATCCTTGATCCCTCCATCTACACATTGTCCACGACTCCCCCTAACATGATGTGAACACAGAATCCTGGCTAAGCTTTTATGTGAAATAAGCTGTTAACCTGCATCATCATGTCCCTCTCACAGAGCTTGTGTACACATGAATAATTCATGCAGAATATGCCAAATAATACCATGGAAATGAAGCTCACACAGTCTGCTAAATACAGCACTCAATATCATAGGTGTGTATAATACTTGGCATGGGGTACCCTCTTGCAATGTCATATTTACATGAAGAAAACCAACGTTAAGAGCAAGATAGTATAAACTAGAGTCTAAGGAATTTCAATGATATTCAAATGGCTCTGGGTTGTTGTCAAGTGTGAGTCTTCTTTTTGCAAATAAGACCAAGTCATGAATGTTTTAGTCTGGGAATAAAGTTTTACTGGAATGGTTCAAGGAAAAGAAAGAAGTGGAAAGAATCAGTGTTTGCTTTTGGAGGCCAGTTAACATTTGGCTCTTCATCCTCTTTTCATCAGACCATTTTTATTGTCAGTCCACAGCCAAGGTTAGCCAGGGTTGCCAGGGACTGGGAGTGACTGTGTGACTCATTTAATTTATGTGCGAGGAAAAAGCTCTGTCTGGGCAAACGTGATGCTAATTTGAACTGGTGGAGGTGAAGGTGGAAGTTTCGTAATCACAACTACAGGCCAATGTAATCCCAATGTCCTGATCCTGGCTAACACTCAGGTTGACTTGACTGCATTACATGAATTTAAAAAAGCTGTTACGGAAAGCTTATTTCAGATCACTTGTCTGAGAAAAAAGCTTCCACATATGCTGATCATGACCATAACACCACAATGTAAAACTGCCCCAAAAGCAAATCTTAACTAACTTAATTAATAATTTACTCTATAAAGGAATCAATAAGGAAACAGTGAAAAATGCCACCTCCATTTTCCTGAGTCCGGGTGATTTCTTCAAATTGTGCAAAGTCTAGAACCAAAAGATATCCAATTTACAATGATAGAAAAGTGGGAAAGCAACGAATCCTCAAATGTGAGAAGGTTGAACTACTCAACATTTGGCACTGTTGCTAAACTAATCATTTTAATGATCAACTTTTTTCTGTTGATTGACTAACCTGCTAAACTAGGCAGACACTCTATGTTTTCATTAATTATGTTAATTCACATTACACATTCACTATGTACATCTTCTATGATCAAACAGTACAAATAAAACATCTGGTTATGAAATGGGCGGTCACATTAATCAGAAAACACAGAACCCCCATTGACAATTTTATTCTAACTGTCCATTGACAATACAGTTTATTCAAATGATGAACACATCCTGTGCAGTTTTCACAAAAAGAGAAAAACAGAATTACATTGTGCAAGAAGGCGATGTGGTGTGTCAAGACAACAGTAAAATACTACTCCAATAATAACGCTAAAAACAAGTTCACTACAGTTTATAAGTCTTTTGATAGTAGCTTTATGGGAAACAGGATGGAGAAACTGCAAGACAGCTGACCAAAATATCTGACATATCGAGAATCAATCTGATCATCAGATTAATGATCATTCATGCAATTAATAAGGCATCATGACCCCTGTGGAACTGAAGGTCAAATGACAACTAATCTGGCAGAAATTCAGTCCAATTCTAAAACTAGTCAGGGGTGACCAGATTGGGTAAAACAGGGCCATACCGATGATTCATGTCATATGTATGAGTAAAAAAAAAAAAAAAGACTCAGAGTGGCAAAAGCAGCCAGTGCTTCCCTATAATTCTCCTCCATATGTGCATGCTACCATTATCAGCATGAAAAGACCTTCACACCTGATCAGATGAACAGTCAGTGGATCAACACACTGAGTCTGGACTGAATTATTAAGGACTGAAGCTCAAATGACCACAAGCAATCTCACTGTACAGCAGACCAACACACGGGTTCAATGTGCCCACTTTCCTACCTGAATTATTCAAGGCGGACACCCAAGCTAACTGCCCTCACTGGAGAACATCGGAATTATGGGTAGGAGCTAGAAAGGCAGGGAAGGCCAAAGCCTGCTTTGGAGTCCCACCTCTAATTACAGGCTGTCTAAAGTGGATGTGTGCTTGAATTTGGACTCATCAGCTGAGCTGTGTCGCTTCAAACAAGACCTTCACACCCTACTATTTGTCAGCAGCACGTCATCAGATGGTTTCTGTTGCGGTGGGACGTCTGCCTTGTGTTAAGCGACACCGGACTAAACGGGAGAACATTGAGGTCACTGACAGCACTGACCAAGTATCACAAGCATCACAGATCTACATGGAATCATATAATCAGCTAACCCCACTCATTACAGAGATGTGGATTGTGATTTTAGTCTAGGGTTCAAACCAAAGACATTACGTACTCTTGCATACTAGCTCATTAAAACAAACTAATTCTGTTTATGTAGAAACCCAAGAAAAGTGAAGCAGTGACCCATTTAGAATCCAGAAACAGTTTTCAAGTAGAATACATATTGTAGAGAAAGATAGTAGCTCAGTAGATACAAGCACACACACATGCACACCCATATCTCTGCACATAAAAAAAAAATCTACTTCTACGTGTTAAAAGGCAGTTAGAAAATGAAGACTCAGGAGTGATTTGCACATGCACATTATAACCATCTAAACACTAATACAAAGCGCTCTGTGAGTGAGACCCAGCAGGGAGAGGACAGTGATGTCAGAGCTACTCACCAGAGGAGACGGGGACAGAGCTATGTTGCCTATGGAAGCTTTGAGCTCGTCGACCGAGGGAACAGACGTGACCTGATCGGCCGGCAGCGGCTTGATCTTGATTTTGAATTTTTTCCTGTGGTCCTCCTCTTCTTCCGACTCATCAGAGGAGAAGAAGTGGGGCTTCTTGGTGGTAGGTAGTATCCCATAGTCAAGGAAAGCAAAGTCCCCCCCCCCTCAAACAGTCCAGGATTTATTTAACATATTATAAGGGCAACTATGTGACTGTGTTGGGGCTTCCAAACTCGGAACAACATCCCTGGTAAAACTAGCCTCACTACCTTGGTGAATGCTCAACTAATTTCTCCATTGAAACAGGGAAGGTGAATGCTCTATTCTTTGCTCGGATTTCTTAAAAACTGTTTCTTTTTTTGTAGTGTTATTGCTCTAGAAATAAAAATAACCTCTCAGTACAGCTGATAAAGTGGAGGGGCAAAATATTATTACGTATGTATTTTGGTTGTGACACCTATCGAGACCTTGCAAATATTACTAGTAAATTAACTGACAGTTAGGAAAATTGTGGCATAAACCTAATACAAATACAAGTTTGTACTTGGTGCACACATGCTTGACGGTAAATGTCCCTATAAATCTGTGTGATTTCACAAAGAGGTTGTGGGGCTCTTCCTCATTTCTCTGCAACTTCAACTGCAACTAGCTTTATTTAGAGCTTTGTTAATTTGATGTTTTTAGACTTTGTTAAGCAGTTGAATAAATGAGCTTTATAACACAAATTGATCTCCTATCAGTTTTCCAATATTTGACAAATCTTGTACTAAAAATGGAAGCAATCCATTTTTAGTAAGCCAAAGTGACTTGGCAGACAAAAATAAGGCAAGTTAATTCTTTGAAATGACTAATCAAGAAGCTGAGGATATCTCCCTCTTCTGAATCCTCATCAGGTCTGATGCTGTAGCCCTCATCATCCACCTCAGGAGAGTTCTGAAACATAAACAGTGAGTCAATGTAAATCTCCTAAAATATCTGTATACTGTCATGTTATATGTAACACACTGCAGTAATATTAGTTAGATGAAAATTAAATTCTAGTAGAGAAACAGGTTCACCGCAGGTTCATCAAGCTACAGTTAAAGTTCCCATTGACTTTTTCAGCTGATAAATACAGACCTCCAGTCATAACAAACGCTAGGTTCCCTGCTAAATGAAACATGACCAAGTACATATTGACAAAGTCATAATCCTAACCTATACTTTTACTATCTGTAATCACTGATTTCATTTCATCATTGATTTTACAATGATAAAGATCAATACAAAAAGCTAATACAGTGCAGGGGAAAACAAAGCAGCAGCTATGAATAAGAATGAAAAAAAGAAAATGCGACTTGATGTTGACTAAATCAGCTGATAAACCAGATCAAGATAAAAATTCCACATTTGGGTTTTTACTTACATATCTGTCCCAGTCGATATCTCCGTAGAAGCCATTCGGGGCCCCGTTGGTCTTCTTCTGAGACTGATAAGAGAGAGACAGTATGATTAAAAACCTACCAGACACTGGAGGTACAGTATACTCTGCACTACTGTGCTACAACTGGATGTGTTGCTATGTTAACTACTGTGCAGTGGAACTACGGTGCAACTAATTCAACCCTATAAACCCTGATCCTGTGGTCCCTGGATGTCACGTCATCTTAGACTGTCTGACATTTTCCTACTTTCCTCTGACAGGCCCTGATGTTTTATCTCTCTTGTTCCTTTTTCTTGTTCGCAACTTCTCAGGTCATTAAACCTAATATGATTTTTAAAACATTTTGTCTGTTTTTTGCAAACATAAATGAAACTCTGCTTGGCTGCTAATGATCTCCTGATGACGATGATTATTGTTATAATCCTAAATGGTGCAAATAGTCCAGCAGTGCTGTATAATATTTCAAGATTTACATGTCTTCAGGCCAACCCAAATGTCACTGGGGAATATCCTGATGCCCCTTTTGTTTTTTTTCCCCTCATTCCCTCTTTGGGGAGCCTGCTAATGAAAAGAAAGCTGAAACAGCAACACCGGCGGTTGACTAATGAGTTGAAGAATATACTATGGTGTCTTTAACATATCTAAGCTCTACACACTACACTATCCTACTACTACTATTCTAAAGGACTAGAGTTGAGTTTAGTACCGATTCAACCTCTTGTGGTTCCTGGCAAGTAAAAAGAGCACAGAAAAGAAATAATGTAGTTCACAATCACCAGACTTGATTCCCTCCAGTAATACATGCGTACACTGAAGTCTCGTTTACAAATGAATAAAACGGCAGATATATATTATATATTTTCTGTTACTTACACCCCCGTCTCTGTCTGGGGACCCCCTGTAAGAAATTAAAGAAGAAAAAAAAAAGAACATTAAAGTCATTAAATATGTGAGCTCTTCATTTTGACATCAAGTGCTTTGCTAATTAGTTGGGATGAAATAAGTAAAAGGGGTGTTCAAGGAAAATCTTTTCACATAACCACACTCACACTACACTTATTCACTCCACAAATCAACTCCCACAGACATCCCAGCACACAAACCTTTTACAGAGCGTCTCATGCACAGTTACAAATTAGCTATAACACCCGTGGAATCATTTTTAAGATTCATCGGACCCACAGAGTATTTCATACCCGATCTAATTGGTCCATTTTGAATCCTGCAGTATTTGCACAACTTCCGAACATTTCAGATAACATCAGCTGTATGTAAACAAGCAAGCTCAAAACCACTGGATACATTAAGTACTGACACATTACTTTGAAGCTCCATAATAAAATGTCACATATGATCCACTAACACAACACAACATAGAATATATCACTGTGGCTCATGACCGCTATAACCTCTGTGACGGTGCAAAGTTAATGGAGGCAGCTGTCTAACCTCTTTTTGACAGCAACTGTACTTAATACTAATCCTGTAATTGTTCTTACTTATTGTAATCGTCTTATTCTGCTGCAGTGTATAAGCATGACCTGCTGTTGTATATCAATTTTATTTCTTAAAATAACAAATTCCAGTTCTGAAGTTTGAGCCAGCTTTCCACTCAACTGCACAGCAATACTGTAAATACTCTCAGCAGTGAAACGACTAATATGCTCTTTGGATTACGCATCAGCAAGGAGGATCAGGACTTACGTAGAGTCATTGTCCTTCTCTTTCTTCCGTATCCCAAATGCCTTCCTGGTACGTTTTTTCAATCCTGAGGAGACAGAGGAGAAAAACAAGAGACACCAAAGGCATGACTAAAAGGTGGCATCTGTGGGTTGGTTAAAGGGTAAGTGAGGGAAGCTGTTTGGCATCTATCACCCAGGGGTTTAAAGGCAACGTTTTTATGTATTATTGAGTGACTGGATGCATCAATGTGAGGGCAAACACTCATTCAGAACTCAAAATGTGCTCATGGTCATCGCAGATGCCGACTGCCTTGGACTCCTCAAGGCCTCTTTTAGGAACGGAAAATTCATTAGCACAAAAAAAAAAAAAAAAAAAAAAAAAAAAAAAATCAATGTGCCAAGCATTTAACAAGAAGAGCTTAGACAGCCATGGAGTACATAAGCAACTACTGTAGCTCACACAGCACTACAGTCCATTACGCTACAAATAGATCACTGATGTACTGATTAGCCATACGATTGCCAGTTTAAATCCCCGGTCTCACTTGGAAAAAGTCAGCTGAACACATCTACATGTGAGCTTGTCCTTGAACAAGGGTTCAGATCTCCTGTTGCTCTAATGAAGCAGCTCACGGACCAGCAATACAAATGTCGAGTGTATTGTTCACACAGCAAGTGTGAGAGTGTGTTTTGGCCTCAAAGAAACTTTCTGTAGCTTTTGGGGGGAAAAAAAGTTTCAAATACAAACTCTGGACTTTGAAACAGACACAGAGGGTGGATAGTGCGCACATCCAACTCCAGCTGAATGTAGCTGGAGGACAAAAGTAGAATATAAAGCAAAAGGAGATATACTGGAGTCTGTCCACACAAGGAATACTGCAAGCTCCTAAAAACATATTTTATTTTAACCAACAAGCTCAAGTTTCTGTGCACACTCAGGATGCATTCCAGGTGAATCTTCAACAAATGGTTTATACAAAATCAACTGAAACAGCATTAAGGTTGAGTTAGTTTGTTACACTACAGTAATGTTTTACTTACTGTATTTCTATAATCTTCATTGATTTATTACCCTTTATTTTTAATTAATTTCCCATTTTTCTTATTTCTATGAAATGGTACAGCTACAGGGACAGTTGATTTGTTATCGTAAACATTAAGTATTGTCCTGTAAAATTATGCTGAACAACCTAATCTGAAATGCTCCTCTCATGTTCTTACCCCAGATGAAAGCCCAGTTGTCCCCCTCCATTTCTTCTCTGATAATTCCTTGACTCTCATTCTTCCTCGTCTTTGTCTGATTGTGAACTCATCACATCATCTCATGACCAACCTATCTCTTCCTCGTTCCACATGCAGATACACACTAAGCCTCAGAGCAGGAACCTGATGCTACCTCTCGCTAACCCACACACAGGAAAGCACACACACATTAACACACAAACAAGGTATCATGCTCCTGTCCTTGATCTGAGTTTGTTACTGAAATTCAACACCATTGACTCCACTCATGAATTAAAGACAAATGTCATCATCGTAACGAATAAATAAAGAATTACAGACGTGTGTACGTCAAAAAATAAGGATACATTATATACGGTGTGCATCACTTTGGGTTCAAGAAGAGCCACAGAAGACCATAGAAAATGAAAATTCCAGTTAGGTGCAAGCTGTACCTGCATAGAAAGTGTTAACCTTATATTCCCAGGTTTGAGATATTTTTTTACTACACTAATCTTTGCATCAGCGTAGCTGAAACCAAAATGGGAAATCGATCCAAAAAGGCCCACTGGCCATGAGGAGTCTCACCCAGAAATACCCTCTCATTGATCCTGCAAACGCATTCAGCCTTGCTTCCTAGCTCAAAGTCAAAGGCTTGTCCTTTTAAACATAAAGGTAATTTTAAGTGCATATGCAGAGACATGGGCACACCTCAAGAAACAGAGCTTGATGAATATTAATGGACACCAGGTGATCAGGAGTTAGGGGGCAGCAAGCATCCATTTCTATAAAAGCTACCAAAGTGAAGAAAAGGGGGGAAAAAAACAAACATATGTGTGTAATTGAAAACTCCAACTCCCCATAACAGAGATCAAGCTCCACCCCCTGCAGGTTTCATTTAATCAGAGCCTGGCTAAAGATGTCTTCTCTCATTCTGTGGCTTAACAGCTTCCCTCCTTCTGATCTTAGTGAGGCGTCTGTCAGAGGTCGTAGTATGAGCACACAGTGTGCTCTCTCAGCCCATATCGTAATGGAGTGATAGAGTTTTAATTGTTCCCTCAACAGCTGTTCCACAAAGGCATCAACACACAGTGAGCTCTCCTCAGCCCCTCCCTTTTACTACTCCATGGAGTCTGATATTGTCTCGTCTGGTCGACCCTCGAAGCCTGCAGGTCTGGCATCTAACTGAGTCTGAGGTTTTTGGGTTTCTCCAACTGATTCAGTCCTCAATTTATTTATTTTGTGCCTGATGCCATTCAAAAGCAAACTCTTTTCCCCCTGTCGTGGCCCAGTTTAGTGTTACCTGTTGATTCAATGTCAAAATGTGGTTGTATGAAATTATCCTCCATGATGTTGCCTATGGTGGCCTCCTTTTCTTCATCACCTTTAAAACAGCTTGTATCATGATGCATCTCCTTTTTTTTTACTTTAGGCACCATCAAGACATACCAACTTGAACTTATTTTTAAGATTTCTGAATGTTGTCAGTTTTTAAACTGCACTTTTATTTCAGCAAGCAGTATTTACTCCAAATTTGTCACATTCACATTTCTTGACGCAGCCATCTTGTTTCAGGCCAAGACTGAGGTCTTCAAATAAATACCTTTCTATATTTCTCGCCCCTCTTTTGGCTTCCCCTCTTTTTCTTCCTTTAACATCTGTTTCACAGTCCTGTATATCCTGTGGTGCCCCCAAGCAAGAGCTGACAGGTTTACAGCTGCGCTAATGAATGAGTATTCTGTGTGTGTCAGTTGGATGTCAGTGTGCACATGGCAGCTGCACCCAGGCTACAGAAATACAGTGTTTCTGACAATACAAGTGATTTTATTTTGTTATTTTGTTGTCCTCGTCTTTGTAAACTTTTTTTTTTTTTTTGTTCATTTTGACGGCTTGCTCTTTGTAAATATTATTTGGGGATTAAAAAAAACAATGAAAAAAAACAAAACAACCACTGACAGACTGCCAAACATTATTGCAAAACATGCATGGGTTCACAACAGAGAGCATCATGTGCGGCACGCTTGCTATATGGCATATCTGTTCTTAAGTTGCACTTTTTTTTATATTAAGCTATAGAGGGTGAGAATAACTGACACTAATAATACAAATTAGAATTAACCAGAATAATGTATCTTAATATCTCAGATCATCCCAAGATTTAATATTTTGGCCTCCATTGTACAAACAGTCCAAACAGACCAGCGTTACTTAAAAATAGCACTAAATAACTATTCCATGTTTGGGGACTGGCAGGACCTAAATCTGACTGTATGACATGAATGTGAAAGAAAACATGAATTCGTATGTGTAGGGTTTCATTATTGGAGAGGGAAATAACAGTATGCGGTACACACTGTTTAATGACTTAATAGCTTCCGTTCAGAGGGATGCTAGCAGAAGTGCTAATGTAATTTGCAGTCTCTTCTCAAGACACAGTAATGTAATTGTAGGAAAAGCCAAAGGACATGAAGCCAAACAGGACAGGACACTGCCTAACCTAAAAAAACTGCATGACGACTGAAGAGCAACAGTACACTGGCCAGTGTTAGTCATTCAAAATGTTTTGCTCTGGGAAGCACATATAGAAAAAATACAAATGTATTTCTTTTTCTAGTGTGTCTGTGGGACTCAACAGTAATTTCTACTGAGATATTTTCCAAAGTGGTCTGAAAAGACTTTAGAGTGTAGGGTTCAGGATAATCTTGGAAAAGTGGGACTTTAACTTTAGTAAGTGTCCAAACAAGTGAAAACAAACTCACAACAGGAGGAACACCACCACCCAGAGCAACAGAGTGTGTTATTATTATAGCACTGTGAGGTCCACCCTTCAACCTACAGGAAGTGGTTGCCACAAACATTGCCTTCAATAAAAAAAAAAAATAGGAACCACCTTGAAAACACTTCAATTATAACATTTCTCCCATTATTAAATTGAGTGCACATGCACAAGAACTCATACCAAGCTTTCACCATCAGCATGCAGTTTACATCAATAGGTGGAGGAGTTGTCCAGTTAAAACATACTGGTGCTGCAGGTCACTATATTTTTGGGGTTTAGACATGTTTTTGAAGGAGGGCAGAACAATAGTCACTTAATTTCTGACTGTTTTTTCCAATGAGCAAGCCTAAGAAATTCCAAAACTATTTAGAAAATACTTAAAAACATGGCTACATCTAGGGCACAACCACACTTGGTTGCACATACAGTAGGAGATAGCTTTTTAAGTAGACTCTCTACTTCTGGTCAGGGGGAGTGGAGGCTGTTTTACAAGCTGCTCCAAAGGGGAAAGAGATAAAGAGGCTCTATTGGCCAACCAACCAACAAAACACACACATGCACACACACAGCTTGTGCTGTCGGCCACAGCAGAGTAGACCAGGCCACGCCTCTCCAAACTCTGAATGGGAGACCTGTGCTGCTGTGCATAGTAAGTAGGAAGGACGATAATACACCACTGAGATCTAGAATCAGAAGTGTTGTTTATGTCTTTTAAATACTAATTTAGATCCGAGTGCAATAAATTGACTTCTTAAACTCTCCTTTTGGCGCTTTTCTTTTATATGTGAGCATCTAAGGAAGTTGACCAATCAATCTTAAAGTGAAGGAAAAAAGCTATTGATGATTATAATCCTGTGTAAACAAGTCAGAGCATGCTCAGGTTGGAGTATGGGATGAGAGAAGTGTGAAGACGATGTGCCAGGTTGTTGTGGGTATTGAGTCAAGCTGTTGACTAAGCACGTGGGGAAGCATGTGGATGTACTGACAGGCAGGCAGACAGGTTAGAAGACAAGGAGACATGTAATTAGTGGAACAAGACGAAGGCTGGCAGGCATATAAACAAAACAGAAGACCTGTAGACAGAGAGGCTGTAAGGAGCTGTAAGTAGACAAGCAGGCAGAGCTGCAAGACAGGCAGGCAGGCAGGCAAGCAGACTGACATACAGTAGACAAACTGGGAGATAGACAGGCATATTGCAAACAGGAGGTTTAAAAGGCTCTTTTGTTGGAGTGACTCATCTGTCCTCATGGTCCTGAGAGGCAGGATGAGGAGGAGGCAGGTGAGGAAAGATATGCTGCTTAAGACTGGCATATACACCGACAATGACCTGGCAATGCTGCAATGATGCTGAGGCAGAAAAATGCTCTAATATCATGAGGAAACACGTGATGTGCAGCTATGTGACTGCAGCCTGCATTTCAGCTCATGCACCGTTTTTGCAGACGTGCAACATTGAGGTGTATCGTTAAAAAGTTAAAGCAGAAATGACTGTGGATGTACTAATGAGAAACACATGGTCCTATTCATCAGCTACTTTGCAACACACTCAGAATTAACCTTTAAATATGAAGCCACATATCTCAGGATTTTATTTAAGTAGAGAGATGTCTGTCAGGGACATGAACATTCACACAGACACTGTAACACACACATGGCAGTGCAGTGGCATCATTTAATCTACCCATATCTCAAGTAGAACAGGAAAGAAGACTACCATTTATTCAATCTTCTCCACCTACATTTTCCCCGCTAGTCTCAGAATTTAAGCTTCCACTTCTCTAACCTTCCTGGCACTAACCCAAAGATGGAGGGAGAGTTTGACAGAGGAGGCAAGGAGGAGATAGGCTGTCTGTGGAAACACAGACAGAAAGGTAAGGGAGCATGGCATAAGAGAACCTCCAGAAATGGCCATCGACAGCCATCACCTGCAGCCTCACTGTGTGTTTCGGTGCCAATGTGTGTGTGTGTATGTGTTCAGTGAAAGAGCCAGTGTCAGTGTGGCAAAAAAAAAAGACAAAGAGACGGTGTCAGTTTGCGTTTGTGCCTGCCGTTGCTAAAATTAGGCCTTGACTGTACTGTCCAGGTGGCTGCACTGTGAGCTGTCAACTGTAACACTTCCATTAACAATGTACCCAGTGCATGCACAAACACACACACAGATGGTAAGTACAAGTCAGTTTTGTTGTACGGATGCATCCTTTGGAAAGGAAAAAACAAAACAAAAAGAGATGTTTTATTGAGTGACGTCACCCACCTCTAAGAAAAGTGGGTCAGGGCCAGAAACCATAAAGCAGCAGTTGGTGCAGTGATGAACAAAAGACTTGAGAATGCCAAGGCGGTGGTGATGCATCCATCTGTGCACCAGCTCGATTTCATCTAAATATCTAATATTTTATTGATCTATTTGGATTAATTTATTATTTTCATGGGGACTACAAAAGCTAACATTTTCATCATCACTCATCAATAGGTTATATCTTTTATTAATCATTTAATCTATAAACTCTCTGAAAAGACTGAAAAACAGCCATAAAAATTTCCTATAACCCAAAGAGATTTATACAAATAACAGTCTTAATCTAAAATTTACATCTATAATGATGTAAAATAGAGAAAAGGAGATCCTCACATTTGAGTTTCTGGAACCAGAGCACGTTTGTCATTGATAAAAGACTGGTTAATACACAAACTGTTTCAGAACTACATCAGGCCACTGCTACATGTCATGTCATTTGGTCTGGCCTAATTTGCAACACGTGTCAAGACAAGCTTTGATAAAAAAAAACAAAAAACAAACAAAACAAAAAAAACATTAGCAATAGTAATATATGTAATGTATGTAATATATACATATATATATATATATATAAGTTTAGACAGGAAGTAAGAAATTAACACATTCAATTTTTCTTTAAACTATGAGTACTGGTGAGATCTTGTAAACTTTCTGTTAATAGTGGCTTAAATGTAAAAAAAAAACAAAAAAACAATTGTAACATAAAGTGTAAACAAGATGCACTGAGTATATAGCAGTCTGTATATTTATGTAATATAAAGCCAGGGTGTTTTTGTATTCATTACCAATCTGTCCATCTCTTCCACCCCCATCATTGTTTTTCATCTCCTCCCCTCACCCCCTCTGTCTCTATAAACAGCCAGCACTCATGGTTCCCATCCCCAGGCTTCAAATAGCATCCACCAAGGACTGTGTGGCAAATGACCCTGCTGCAGAGGCAACAAAGTGGCTTTTAACATGGATTTTTGTCACAAAGACACAGGGAGGAGATGTATTTTACGCAAGTCTGTTCATTTATTGACATAAGACTTCCACAGATCAGAGAGGCAGATATGGGAACCGAGTGCCCTCTCTGCCTCCAGCTGGTGCTCAAAGCGCTCCTGCTCACGCCACAGTCTGACACTTCCACGATCTCTTACAAAGTCTACTTGTTCCATATAGAGGGAAAATGAATGCTCGTCTCTTAACAGATAATGTGATTCATAATGAAGCTGCTTGTTCAGTGCATGACTGTTAGCTTGTATGAATTAATTAAAGATACACGCTGTGAAAGTTTAAGCATCTCTGAAAGCACTAGCAGATCACATATGGGATTTTAAGCTCCTGAGAATCAACAGGGATCATTGCTCCACACTCATAGTTCTTTGTTTTGACATTTATAGTGCTCTTTTGTATATCTACAGATACTGAAAGAAGTTTGAAGTTTCTAAACAGTAGCTCTGAGAGAATACTTTCTCTGAGAGAAAACTTGAGAATAACTACATCTTGAAGGTGACCTATAGTTGGCAAGCAGAACTTTTTTTTTTTTTTCCATAGAGGCCCCTTCAAATGTCCCCTTCAAATGGGTGTTGCCAGACTACAGTTGTCAAAACCCCATGTAGGCCCCCCGACTCTCCCCTGGAGATGAGTTCCCAGCTATTTCAGTCATGTTGTCCTATCAAAACAGATCACCACAGCCACCACTGAGGGGGGGAAAAAAAACAAAAAGTAGAAATCCTCTCTTCTTCTTTCAGCCACATTAATCTGACAGTACCCAGAAATGTCATCTGCAGCCACCCAGCTGAACCCCATCACCACAGGAGGATGAAACAGCAAAGCGAGAAAAATATCCTCTTTTCATGCATGCTGCATTTTTATGGCCACAGTCACCTGGCAGGCTTGGCGCATTGATTTAGCTTTGGAATGACGCTCAACAATCAGTTCGGCTGGAGCAGCAGTCATTCCACAGATGCTGGGGAAAAGTAAGGCCATCAGTCTTATTTGGTTGTATTTTCCCAAAATGTATGTTCACTGTGCACATCAGCCTCTGTCACCAGCATGCTGTGTGCTAGCGAAATGGCCCTGCTGTTCCCCATTCCTCATGGTAATGGCTCTATTTTCATACAAGGATTCATAAAAAATAAATTACCCTGCATCATAGTATTATAAAGTGGCAAAACACTGTTAAATAAACTAAACACTAAATAATTACAGGTCCCTTTTCTGCACAAATTAAGTGAAATGAAGATAAAAAACATTTTGAAGGGTAGAAGTAAGGTGTGAGACTGAGGTGCTTGTTGGCTGCATGGCAACAACCTGAAGATCAACCTCTAAAAGATAATTGGAAAGAAATGTTTTCTTGCCTCACGCAGGACAGCGAGGCCACATGCGACGTCAGTTAGTGTGATAATGTCTGGTTTTCAAGGCTAAAGCTGCTCGTGTGTTTTAGCTGTTGGCTAGACAACAAAACACTAATGCAAGATACTTCCAGAGTTGAGTGGATTCGTCAGCCTACAGGGATCATGACAGGTTCTTCTTTTCCTCATACACTGTCACATTTCAGTCCCTGCTTTATAATCATCGCTGTAGATGCTGCATTAATACACAGCAGTTCGGTATCAGGACATGTGCTCATAGTTGTGGGTCGGAAATTCATAGACACGTAGACACATGAAGCAACACATCTGCATATATATATTACACATGACAGTATACAAGTACTTCATTGGGCTTTCAGTCTGTTGAATCCATTTCAGACCACTGCAACCTTGACTTTAGGAAATGACTGAAAGCACACATAAACTAGAGACCATCTTGTGATGGGATCACACCAGTCACTACACCCTTCAACACGTTCACGTTCTGACACACGACTACTCAGCAGTTATTACTACATTATTACATGACTCCTCAGTACTCTTGGGTCAAAGCACACTCATCTTTGAACTTTGCCTTCATTTTGATCTGGCAGGTGTTTTCGACAAGGTGAAGATAATACCAGCCCCACTGCTGTGGCCGGTAACAAACCCAGAATTACTGCAACCTCCTTGTTTCTGATATAAAATGGAATTTTCTGAATACACAACTTGTCTGACAGGCAGAGAAATTATGCCAACAGCACATTGCTCAAGTGTCATCATACAAAACAGCAAAGCTGCGACAATTAATTACTCGACTGCATCTCTAACTGCACTTAAAAAGCTTTGTCTGTTGACCTTCAAGGACACAGCAAATTCAATATGAATGTATCTTCTTTATGCTGTAGGTCCCTGCTTGCCTTCGAGCTGGCTCAGAACTAAAACAGCAAGGACCTTTACTATCACTCCCCTCGTTAATGTGAGGCTCAGGATGGGGAGGTGTCAGTGCTCCAGTCTGGCCGAGTTACAATCACATATTGATTAAGAATCTCCTGAATGTAGTTTTCTGAGGTGCAGTGGACAATATAATTTACACTGAAGGGATCAGACAGTTACAGGAAAGTAAAGTATATAGTACAGTGAGGTAAGGAGATGAGCAAGAGTGGTGCAACCATAAACTCAGACTGCAGAGTGCTAACAGTATGCTGAAAAAAAACCTAAAATTAATATTAAATATTCTTATATAATACATGCATGAAATATTTAAAAACGTTTTCTATGTAAAAATAAGAAATGAAAAGTAAAAAAAATTATCCAAGGCAGATGATTTGTGAAAATCTCTGACAATCTGATAAGTTAACAGCCACAGCAATAACTCCCTGGCATATTCACTTGCAGCTTGTGTTTATTTTATTTATGTGTGTCCGATTTGAGAGATTAAAACTAGAGCCTGCTCACTGATCAACATGATCCCCCGCGTGTTTACTGGCATGTGATCCGTGTTTACTATGAGGTGATCAATGTTTCGATCCAATAAGCATGTTTGTCAGGATTATCTGTCCGCTGCAGCGCTGCAGCACAATATGAATGAGAAACCAACCATTTCAAGCCATGTTGAGCGATAAGCTTTTACAATTTAAATGACTGTAAGAGTTACAAGCATTGACCATGCAACTATGAATCAACAGCCCAGAATGCAGTTGTATGGTGCTTTCAGCCACATTTAACCAAACATTTTGGTATGCTGGTCTCACATTCCTCAAATAATACCCACCAAAATTCTGGCGCATATAAAACCAAGGAAATAACACAAGGCATTTGTAAGGTATCATCCCATCAAATAATTATGGAGAGCTGAAGTAATTGGTGAATGGTGGGATGCCCATGTTTTCTGTTTCCACTAGATGTACAAACAGTAGCCTATTTGTTTACATATTTGTTAAAGTCTCCTCGTTGTAAGTTTGTTTTGTTGTTTTTGTCCCTATTATCAATGAATTGATTGACCTTGCATCTGATTATTTTAAAGATATTGATGCATTCACGCTGTATTAAACAACAGAGGTTGCCTTGAATCAAATGGAATATTCTAAGATTGTAGAAAAGCAAATATGCTATACATTAATTGTCAATAGCTCAACTGTCGAGAGATTTTTTGTCATTTTAATAACAAATGCAGTGATTCAAAGATATTGAGCCATAAGGCAAAAGACAGAGTGAGTGTAGACTGAAGTGTGATTCACAGATGAGAGAACGGATTTTTTTATTTTTTTATTTTTTTAATACACAAAACTGGGAGATCTGTCTTTGCACTGAGTATGAACTCTCCATTGTATTGAGAGGAAGAGATGGAGGAGGAGGAGGAGAATGAGGAGGAGGAAGGATGGAGGGTCTGTGGTGTGAAACACACACACACACACACACACACACACACACATACACACACACACACACACACACACACACACACACACACACACAGCCGACATTTGATATGACTAACTGATGAATCAATATTCCAATTTTACAGAACAGACTGGACGGTAATGATTAAGAATACACAGCTAAACATGAACAGTGCCTTGTGTGGGCCAATCAGCTGTTCACACACTTTCATATTGAAGGATGTTTATTCCATTTATTTCTTTAATTTTTTGTTTATTGCTTTTTGTTTATTACATTATGAAAGTGTTGGACATACTAAGTTTGACTTGTGGGTTGATGGTCTAAAGGTGCAATAGGAAAGGTCATAAGTTCTTTATTTTCAA
Source organism: Seriola dumerili (assembly GCF_002260705.1). Taxonomy (NCBI): domain Eukaryota; kingdom Metazoa; phylum Chordata; class Actinopteri; order Carangiformes; family Carangidae; genus Seriola; species Seriola dumerili. Next base: position 8,714,391 of record NW_019174257.1, on the reverse strand, counting down.
GAATAAATTTGAGCCATGGGTAAAATTTGAGCTAGACGAGATGTCAGGAGGACATTGAAATGATGGGAAATCGCTTTTGGGGAACAAATTTCAAGGTTATCTGACCTGTTTTTTTTAATTTATTTTATTTGTTTTTTTTTTATAAATATGTTGCTCTGTACAGAATGACTGACCAATTGACCTTTTTAAAGCTGCAAAGAGCTTTGTTTGTGTTTATAGAAGCTTATGGAGACTTTTTTCAGAAAAACTGTGAAACTGTCTCAGTGGACACATCATCATTATCATTATTATCATCATATATCAAATATCTGAGGTCCCTAACCAACATCAAGTATGCTGAGTGTTTTTCTTAAATGTTCTCAAATAGCAGACCTGTAACATTAAAACTCTTGCATCAATTGCATCAATATCATGCTAAAAAATGATTTTTCATTTACCCTTGATCTGGAAGTGTTTCAGTGCAGTTTTTGGCATAGTTAAATCAGCTAGGCTTCAGCCCAAGGTAACTAATCCAAGCCACATTTAGGATCTTAGAACATCAGTTTGACTGTTATTTGCCTGCTTTGATGGTAAATCTTTTATGGGGAGACTTGAGATAATAAAATCAAGCACCTATTTTACAACAGTGAAATGGCATGTACAGAATTGCTGCTTCGACAGATATGAGTGTGAGGGTGTGCATTGATGGATATGATCCTGGGTATCGCCCCACTTGTCTTTTCAGTATAATGTCTGGCCACTCTTCTCTGCCAAATCCCATTTCTGTTAGCCAATGCACCAAGGAACTAATCATGTAAATGGCTGTGATTCCATCCAATAAACTCTGTGATAACTGAAGGATGAACTCATCATTCATAAATACTACACATACATTTAATATTGCTACTTGATCACACAACATTCTACTTTTTCTTTTTTTGTTTAAACTTGCTTCCCTCTACTCTCTGATTTGTCCTCTCTCTGCTGTCATACCTTTCTACTTCATGTGTTTGCACATAAAACCGATGGTAAAGCTGAGTATAATTAATAAACATAAACATAAACATAAACATAAAAAAACATAATAAAATGTCAACATCTCATAGGTCAGCACTGCTTCAATACTCGTCAAAGACCAGATAGAGCAGGAATTTAACTATGTTTGATTTGTTGTAGTGATTAAATTATTTGTTGATTAGCTGATTAGCCAATCAGATGGCTCATTGATTAGTTGTTGAGGTTATTTATCTGATAAATATGCCTAATATTTGCAGGTTATAGATTCTCAACTTCTCATAAAGAAACACATTTTTAGGCTGTTGGAGTAAGAAATTCCAAGGCTCACTTTCACTTGGGACATTGGTAATTCAGTTTTGATGGATATTTACCATTATTTCTAACATGTTAGTTGTAATTAAAAGATTAATTAGAAAAATGGTTAATGGAAAAAAAAGGCAACCATTACTGCATTTGTATAGCCCATCAAATTAAGTGAAACTCAAACCGATTATGATGATCATTTTACTAGTTATGGAGAGTACACCTCAGCTTGTAGAGTTACATAATATCTTCTGTACGGCATTACAAACTGGATCCAGAAGTATATAATGAAAAATGCTATGGGAAAAGAAAAAGATCAATGAGGTGTCAACTGAGAGAGACATGAAAGAGCGATGTGAACAGACTCCTGTCACTTCTCCTCTGGGCACTGCTGTATGAGTGTGTGTTTGAGAGTGTGTGTACATGTGATGTGTGTGAGAGATGGAATGAGACACAGGCAGTACAGTAGATTGCAGGTCAGATTGTGAGTCTGCCCAGAATGAAAAGTTTCCACATGAACAGTAATCAGTGTGTGTGTGTGTGATATGTATCAGTTGCTCAGATGCAGCCTGGTCACGTCCTCCTTCTGTATGCCCCGGGGGGGAGAACAGGAAATTACTTTGTTTGTAAAAAAGAAAAAAAAAAACTAATTATGAAAATAAGGACAAAAAAGATGAAGGGAAAGAGTAATGAGGGAATGCAACACAGAGGAGTTGTCAAGTCAACGCTGCACAATTCATTAATAGATGAGATCAGCAACAAAAGTACTCTTCTATATCCTGACCCTGTCATTGTGATAGGATCCAAAAAAAGATGGCCCAAATTCCTGTGGATTACATCTCCCTTATTCGCTACCAACAATCTAATCTCAGTTCTGCTGGTTAAGGCAGACCGCTGACTCCACCCCCTCCCCAGTTCACACACCCAGATTATAGGTTTAGTTAGCTTTTGGTGGGGAAAGGAATGTCCTGACTGTCTATGGTTCATTAAGACAAGAGCTTATTAAAAACTTCTGACTACATCTTCTCACAGTCACAGTCCTCAAATAAAGAGCCACTGCCATCAATAAAAAGGTGGAGTGCCGTTTGTCTCTGTAAGGAGAGGAGGGGGAGTGAAAGGGAGAGTGACACGGAGGGAAAGACACAGAAAAAAAGAGGGGATGTGGAGAAACCATGATGAACCACAAGATCTGGAACCGCTTTGAGGGAACACACCATCAATTCCAGTGTCACTCTAACGGCCAGTAAGCCTGTGTTATGGAAAAGCTTATATAACCTGCAGGTTGACTGAGGCAACACATACTGACTGTGCCCCTCCTGGTGCACATAGCGTATAGACCTCAAGATATTATCTATGTGGTAAAGTACAGAACCCCGAACCCCTTGCAGCTAACATGAGTTATCCTGTTGGCTCAGTTTGGTTGCGCGCGCACACGCACACACGCGCACACACACACACACACACACACACACACACACACACACACACACACACACACACACACACACACACCAAATGTACCCTTTGCAAAGACATCAGTTTGAATGATGACTCATTAACTTGTTTGATCTTTCTACCATCCTTTTCTTGCCATTCTTGACAACATGAAATCACAAAAAACAATAAAAATGGGTAAAGAAGGAGAAGAAGAAGAGAGGACAAAAAGTTCAAAAGATAAATGTTTTCTTTTTCTTTTAGCAAAGCTTGCTAATTGTGCTATACTTGCTTTGTACATTTCTTTATGTCTCAATTGAGACAACATGCTCTCAGTTTTTGTTCAACACTTGTCAGTGAGTGCTGTAAATATTGTGTACACATGCCATGTAAGCTGTGCAAAGGTACTGGAAAAAAAAAAAAAAAGACATTGTTCTTAGTGACTGCATGTTATGTAACATGCTCGTACTTCATTGCAGGAGATTCCTGCTACAACTGCTGCACTAAAGTAATGCAAAATGGAGGACAGTGTGGCTTCACATCAAACAGAATTCCTCAAGCAGTTGCAAGCATACACTGACACACAAATACTTGTAAACACAGACACAGATGCATACAAGCTTGTACCATGTAGAACTCCATTGCTGTGCTTTTATGAGACGGTGAAAAAGGTTAAAACAATCTGATGTGGGTGCTGGATTACACCCTGCTCTCCCTCCCTCTCTGGCTCACACTGATTAAAAAGAATATGAAACACTGTTTCTTATTGCTGAAGAGTTTAAATTTTAGGTCAATGAAATGAAACAAAAAGCATAAATTCTAAATATTTTATCAGAGATTAGGACGTCTGTTCGCTTTGGGGCACCTAAATAAGAGCGTTGAGCAAGTAGACAAAGTAAACACCCCGCACAATTCAGTTTAGAGGGACTGGTTGGTCAAAATACAGTGTTATATCAACTAAAGATGAATTCAGTTACATCCTGTTTACAAACAGTATACTCACATATGATTTCTGAAACTCCAGTTGGTGAGAAAAACACAGATTCGATTACACATTACCCACAAAATAAGACCTGGTCTCAATAACGACTTGTCTCAGCAATAAGAAAGCAGATATACATTCCAGTTTGTTAGCAGCACAAGAACTAAATGATTTTAATTCAAGGCAAAAGAAGCTAAATAGATAATAGATGTTGTTTTAAATATTAGGGGAATACTTGACGTAAACACAAATGCTTCTGAACAGTGCTGACAACAATCTTCATTTTAGTTTCTAAATGCTAGCAAATAAAACTACTTGCAGTGAGCCTTATGACCTGCCAAATGGGAAGAGAAAGAACAAAACAACACCATGTGATTCTGGGGGAAAAAAAGCCCTCAGCATGGGCAAATAGGAGCTTGTAAAACATCCTATATTTGTGTTTAATGCAAATCATCCTTGAACAACCCTCAAAGACACATTCTGCTGATGTTTAAAGACCTAGTTAGACAGCCTAATCCTGTTTCATAAGGAATAAGACAGGAAGACATTCCCACTCCTGCATCACTGTCACCAACTATAGATAGTTGTTAACATCGTGGTAAAGTGAAGGGAGTAACTTCCTTTTCCTCCAGTCTTCCTTCTAATTTGGACAAACTGCACTCTGGCCACATTGGTCTGCCTAGCCCATTTGTTTTGGAAAAGGATGTTAAATGACCAAATATCAATCTCACTCAGTCCCTGAACAATAAGGTCAATGAGGCACTGAATCTCTGAGAAGATGTTATAAGTTGGCAGGAGTGATGAGTCTGTAGTGTAATGAGAAATACAAATCATCTTCAATCCAGTCCCCCCCCCCCCCCCTTTTTTTTTAACCATTCTCCTCCTCTCTTGTGTCATTTTCTTCTATGCTATCTGGCAAAGCACAAAAGTATAAAATAGGTTTGTCTTGCTGACTATATGTTGGTTCAGGGTTATTTTGACATTTATAACCCCAGCATGACACAGCAGCTTGGCAACAACAGTGCAATAGAATGGAATGGAAGCACTTTGATCAATCTGTCTTTTATTTCCTGCTCGAACTGTCTGTCACTCATCAATTTCTGCCTTTATAGCATCACAAAATCAAATGAACGGTTTGATAACATTTTATAAAACACATCAGGTGAAAAAAAAAAGAGCGCATTATTGTATGGCCATGGGGAGTTGAGAGGAAACAGACAGGACTGTGTGTTACCAATGACAGTTCAGCTGGTTCATACTAAAGTGACTATCAGAAAAGACTGAGCCTGTAAAGGCTGCACTTGTCCCCACTGATTATGCAGAATTGTTCCATCACCTCTTCCAGGCAGAGAGAATTAATCCTTCAACAAGTAATCCCAGAGTAGAAATTCAAGTGCTTGAGTCAAGCCATTTCCTTTTGTTTATGACAGCGCTTAAAGTCAGATGTTTATACAACCACAAAGAACTAAAGTAACTGAATTCATCACAGGTTACAGGAACAGTCCCTGGGCCAATGTGGAGGAACTCCAATGAGGATGTCAGCTGGGAAAACAATTATCAGCACGGCAAACTGAAATACTGTTGTGTCAAAACTCCAAAACACAGGAGCTGAGGTACAGTACAAATAACAAAGTGTATTCCCCTTACGAACAACACAGTTCTCAATTTAAAGTCTAGAGAAGACGCCTCTTTCTCCATCCTCGCCTGGTGAATCTTAACAATTTGTTGAATGATATCAACATAAAAAATGACTCGTAGACAAACAGAATATCAGAGATCCTTTGCAGCCATCTTTCATTATAGACACAGATACTGAGCATGTGTACAGCCAACAATTCTTTCAGTGCTCCTCAGCAGTGTCTTGCAGTGGGACTACAGATGACAGGTGCTTTGTGTCGTGTGGTTTAGTTTCACTGATGTGCAGTTTTCTCCCAGCCACAGTTCTCTCTGTGCCCATGTCTCCCGTCCTCCCCTTTCTCTCCCTCTCTGTCTCACTCCCTGCTGATATGGTGAAAATCAATGGCTCCTCTATTCCGTGGAAGGCCTGATGTCTGCTAATGAAATCCTATCTGCTATGAGTCATCCATCTGATAGCCGCTGGGCCAATGACGGGCTGAAGGACCAACTCTTTGGCATCTCAAACACCATCTTATTGCACCCACACAAACACGCACACGTTTATGGGCACAGTCATCCACGCAAACATAAATGTGTTGTGTGCAGATGTAAACATTGATAATTGAGGTCACTGTCCAAATTGAATTGCCAATATTAAAATGACTGCAGACACACACCCCTCAATGTCTCTTTGAAATCTATAAAAATGAAACTGCCATCACAATTATCTAATTGTAGTTTTGTTGGGATTGAGAATACATTCAAATGTAGCATTTAGTTTGGTTAAATAAATCTTCATTGTCAGAACAGGGGGGTTATATGCAACTATTTTAGTTCAAAACATTCAAAAATGACGGTATTGATGTTATGTCAAAGACGTCTATGTATATATGTGTTGCAGAGATATCTTTTGAAGTAAGCACGCTAACCAGCTAGCCCCAGCCCGTCCTGTCTCTTTGTACCTCAAGAGGTGATATTGAGTCACTGTAGCGTCCAGTCTGCCCTCAGTCCAACAGGAGAGGATGAAGTAGTAACTGCAAGTAAACTATACACCTGCGATGCAGCGGTCCTCCCTCAGCAACATTCCTCCACTCTTCCCTCAAGCTCAGCTACTGATGCTGCTGCTCCAGGTGCTCTTCCTCTCCCTCATGGTCCTCGACCTCTCGAGGCTCATCCTCTACTCCTGCCACCACTACATCTTCCCCGTCTTTCTGAATGGGCAGACTGGGTGTGAAATTGTCGTTGTCAGTCTAACAATTACCGAAGAAAACAACTGATCACTCACATAATCAGATTGAAAGGTATACCTGAACCAAAGAGTGCATTTCCTTGTTTATTACGAAAGGGGTGGACACCACAACTTTCTGATAATATACTGCCCCCTATTTGTTTGGAGTATGAATTTGACAGTTGGCCAGTTCTTACACATAGCACCTTTTTAGGTTTTGGTTTTGCTCAGGGTATTTCTTACATAAAAGAAACTATTTGCGTCAACATAATCTGCAATTTTGTGCACATATAGTAAAAACAGGAAATTGATAACTCTCTGTGAAGTCAGTCTCCTGTAGTGCATTAAGGTTTGCCATTGTCTGACATAAAACTACAGAATATCATACTTACTAATTAATGATGACTATTCAGCTAAAAGCACACAGCTAATACAAGCCAAGAATATATGGTAAGTCGTCATACATTTAGTGCTTCTCTTATTAATCCTTCAGTTTATTCATAATAACATAAGTTACGGGGAGTGAGTGCTCCGACTCCCTTTTCAATCAATTCCTAAAAAATTTAAAAGTTGTAACAAACTTGTGTAAAACTATGTGAAAAAGGTGAACTTGATTTCGATCTGCAACATTATAAGATGATGTAAGATTTCTGTGTCTTTTGAGCCACCACACCTCAGTCACCAGTGTTCTGTCACCATGTCAATCCCCAATTGTTCCCTCCCTCCCTCACGCACACACACACACACACACACATTAATGACTACTCCTCAGTGCTCTTAAATACCAGTGCAGAGGTAGAGAATAAGTGACTGCACCAATAACAATGACCTAATTTCAGAGAGTGACATCAACTTGAGAATCATGTTTGCAGACACATTTATTTTTAACTGATAGTCACACAGCTTGGTGCATAAACACACTGCGTTAAAATACTCCTGAAAGCACGAATGAATGAGGTCAGTGTACCGAGGGATTTTTCTTCAGCTCTTTCATTTAAACCTGGATGTAAAACAGACCTATAGCCTAATGTACACAGAGAGAGTACAGACACATGAAGCTTGACATTTACACAATCAAAAATTTTCCATGCAAATAACATTGTCCTGAAAACATGTCACACACAGCTGGTGAGACACTTCTATGCGTGCTGTGTTCCTCCCTCTAATCACATCCTCAAAACACTCAGTTCATCCTTCTTTCATGAATCACATTTCTCTCACCCTCAATCCCTACATCTCTCTCTCTCTCTCTCTGCAGGCCTCCAACCTTTCAATCCCTCTCTCATTACTACATCTCTCAACCAAACCAGTTATCAATCTAAACGCTGCTAATCTCTTCCTGTAGCTGTGTGTCTGCGTCACTGTGCTAGTGCATCCTCCGCTGATTGAAACTGACATCTGTTTGCACTGGTCTGGCTTGTAGCCATACAGTGCAAATACGCGCAGAGTGCTCGACCCTGAGACATCCACAGATATGGCAAAGGGCGGATTTGTCACACATACATGGACAAATACAATGCCACTTTTTCTAATAAACCTAGTGCTGAGAGGAAGTATCTATAAAATGGAAGGAGGAGGGAAGGAAGGAAGTGACATGAAAGCTGAGGCCTAAAAGGAAACATGAAAAAAACTGATGTCAGCAGTCTATCTTGTATTTCATGGCCTATTGTTTTGCTGTCCCACCGATAGTTGGATAAAGATGGATAAATGATGCAAGCTGAAATATCAATGATAAAATACATGTTTTCATGTCAGTCTCCAGAACCAAAGAACAATGAGTTCTTTCTTTCTAGAGTCAGGGTGAAACTACTTTCAAAAAAGGATTAGTAGAAATTATACACAGACAATACATGTGATGTTTCGAGAAACTGGGGCATAATTAATTGATTATTTCCAGTGGAAAAAAAGTGTATTTTGCTTTTTGTACAGCATCAGTATTAATCTAATCCCCCCCCTTACAGTATTCCTGCACTTGTAACCCATCGCAGAATAACTCATGCTGTTTCCCTGGGGCTTACTGAAAGGTATTCTGGGAAACCAAAAATCAGTAATTGAAGCAGATGACGCAAGTTGAAGGTAAGTGGGTACTCCAAAAAAACCCAACACATCTCATCAGTGCATCACCATTCATGTAATGATCATGTGTGCTAATGTTTACCTTCAAAACCAAGAAAACCACCACACAAATCTAATCCATTCAGCTGGAATAAGATTTCATGTTGATTCATTAATTAAGTATAGTCAAAGAAGATTGAGCCAAGCACTAACAGTCAGCTTGGGAGCTGAATACATTATGCAGATAAGCACATTAATATTACATAGCTAAATAAATCCCACTTCCCTGAGGCCTTCCCTGCCACCATGTCTATTCAGTCCTCCTTCAGTAATGTGGCAGACAGTGCAGGGAAAGAAAAGAGAAGCATTCCACATCAGCTGGACAAGAGGAAATAAGAGATACTCAGGGGATGAAAGGGAAAGTGAAAGATTTTTCCAGCAAGAGAAAGGTTCTCACATGGAGAAGTGATGATATGAGGCAAAGAATGTTGGAAACAACAGATCTAGAGTGAAGATAGAAATGGCACCAGTGTCATGGTTAGTGAACTGAAAAAAAAAAGAAATTCAAGAGACTAAATAACGATAAATAGGTTAATATAGCAACTTGCATGGGCTCAGTGATGTGGACAAGCTTCTACATCATGACACAATGATTATCAATGATTATCAACGTTTTAGTTTTTCCCTCTGTACACACAGCAGAGGTGACAGAAATGAGGGTATACTCGAAACTGCCATTTTGGACCAAGATGAGCCTCCAGATACAGAAAGGTAAAATTCTAACAAAACAAAATAAAATCTAGGACACCAAGTCTGTAAAACCTCCTCTATTAATTTCTAAATCAGCCTTCCCACCTGATGAGCTGAGCAGACTCCAAGGAACAAGGAAGTGACTTAACAAAATACAGGCTTTTCATGATGATCACACTGTCCTCTCTCCCCTCCCTCTTTATCTATTTGTCTTGCCCTCCTCCCTCCGGGGCTCTGACACGCATTGCTGCTCTCCATGTCTCTCCTCTACTCTCACGCTATCCTAGTTGGTCATTTTAACTCACTTCATTTCCTTTTCTATCTCCGCCACTCCTCAGTTTGTTTACCTGCTTCTCCCTGGAAATTGCTTTATAGCAGACTCTTCACTCTCCCTTTCTATCTCCCAGCTTGTGTCAGCTTTTTTCTGTGAGTGTGTGTGTGTCTTTGATTGTGTCTCTCTCCTCTAATTGGGTACAGTGGATTGCTCTCCTAGTTGCACTGCTATGGACTCTGTCAATGACACTATTATGAAAGCTTTTTTGCATTTGCATTTTTAATGTTTGTATCCTAGAACTGAGAGATAGATACACAAAGACCTTGTAATCCATAGGCCATGACCTGAACACATCCTTGTGATGTGTGTGTGAAAGGACACACAGATGAGTTAGTCAAACAGATAGTACAGCATGCCATTCACAAACTCTTTTACCATTAAGTTTCACACAACACAACATCACAAAGATCACCAACCGGGCACCGAACTACACTTAATTGGTTCTTGCCTGAATACTGTTTGTTGATGGCCCCACCAGAGACTTTCCCTGCTCCTTGCTTGTCGTAAACCGTGACACAAATGCACCATGGTGCCATCACATTGATGGCATTAGTGTTGCAGCACTACAGCGTCTTTTTAATGATAAAACTAGAGCCACTGATTAGATTAGACCACACATCTTTGACAGCAACTCACCTACTGTTTTGACAGAAGGCTCTACTAGTCTCTGTGTGGGCTCTGTCAGACTGAAAACAGCATCGCTAGACGGTCAGTTACCAGTCTGTTCTACTTCCTGTTTGATTTTAATGTAACATTGCAAGTTAAATAAACCACTATGACATCGATGGGTAGATAAGAGGCAAATATTGCATGGAATGTTATTTATTAAAACAACATTTAGTAAAGGAAAATTACCAGCTAAATTATGTGCATTGCTGTTCATTTTTTAACGACTCTACATTGTCAAAGCCTGATCCTTCCAAATGCACAAATACCTAAAGCAGTTTAAGCTGTTTTTTTCTGATGACATTTATGACAAATACATTTTTCACACTGAATCCGGTACGTCGTTCAAGGAAACAGTTTGATTCCACTGTAAGAGAACCTTGTTTTCCCCGAGCTGACATTGGATTACACAAACATGTTTGTTTATCTGGCTTTGAATCTTGGTCAGCATTACATAAGGTTGTCTATGTTTGTGTGTGTGAATGGGTGTGTCTGCACAGAGAACAAGATGGAATGTGGAAGGGCTGTTGCGCTGTTGTGTCTATGAATGAATGAATATGGTGGTAGGAAGAGTGCGAACAAGAACAAGCCGATTCATTTTGACTGCTTTCCCTTCACCTCCTCCTCTCCCCAGTCTCTGTCCCATTCGTGTCTTTGTTGTGGGAAAGTTCATTTGGGTCTCTGTCAAACTTATTGTCAAGCACAGCCACAATGGAACCATTCTACTGTGACACATCCGACAATGAGCTTTCCTGTGTCTGCCACACTTTGTGAGAAAGGCACACACAAACATGCACTTTGATAATTGAACAGACATGTACATGCACAAATTCTTCATGCCAGCATTGCCCATGTCATATTAGCATCCATGCTCACACATATGTTATTATTAGGAAAAGCCAGTGACTCAGACTTGTCACTTCTCCAGAATACATACTGACGTCAGAAGTAGGCTTATCTATCACCTCCCCTTTCTTTATACATCCTTCAATTAACACATTGCTTTGTGTGCGGCTGAAAAACATGTTGGGATTTAATTATTTTTTCCACCTCAATATAGTGTAACCGATTGAAATTAAACTACTTTAAGTGTTCCTACTGTGCTCCAATGCAGGGATTTCCTAAAAAGTCTGTAAGAAATCCTGGACCTGTGTACAGCTTCTATTTGCAATGAAAAGTGGATGGATACATTTGTACAGCTGTGTCAATGGAGGGCCAGATTAGACTAATACAAGGAGAAACATGGACTCCAACTATGACTCAGGATGGAGAATGGCACCGATCATGACGGATGGCATGAGAGATACAATTCTGCATTCTGCATTTCACATTCATAGACGGTATGCTGTTCTGTTTCATACCATCACAAAATTTCTCCTAGGCTACTGAGGGCTGTTTCCGACGCATCAGCCCACATGAGTTGTGTGTTTGGGCCAATGGCAAGACATTAAATTACTCATTTGGGTCTGCGGTGAGAAGCAGTGATGCAGTGTAGAAGCAGGGTTTTTTTTTATGTTTTTGTGCCGATCCTAACAAACCAAATACCTATCTGTTCTGAAATCAACGAAAATTTGCACTTGAGAGTCTCTGCCCAGCTCATTACCTAAAACACATGAGTCAGCCTCATAGTTGTTACCAGGGAAACCATATGGCAGCAGAGTTAAAGCCTATTGGATGTCATGGTATATTGAGCATAGTTGACTGGAGATATGTTGACTATGTGACATCACTGATCCTCCTTTGAGGCCTACTAAAGTAACAGGTTAAAGTTTTTTGGTTAATGTTAATGTGCTTCAGCTCTATTGTGGTAATTACAAAATAATGTTATTCATGACTAATAGGTAATGTTATCATTTTTGCTTCAGTAAAACTGTGCAGCAGAAAAGACATTCACCTAATGAAAATTTAGAAAATATGACTGCTCCAGAAAATGCTATATAATATACGCGTCATGAAAGCTGAGTCAGCTTTTGACGTGCTGAGTCAGTGGTTATGACCCTGCTAACAGTGTACCATGAGCTGAAACAGAGAATCCAGAACTTAATTAGTTTTTAATTGTATCACAGAAAAACCAATATAATTATCCTGATATAATTTACTATTTGAGAACCCCCCAACTCAGCCATAATGACAGGAGCAAATAATAATTACCAAGTTAAATAAATAATTACTTAAGTTATCATTTCATATGAGGTCGAGAACAGACCATTAAAGGAATGAAGTGGAGGCCACCATATGGCCTAATGTCCTCTGTGCCCTTTACTCTGTAGCATTCCAGTCTAGGGTTTATCCAGGTTTCAGCCAGGCAAGCTCTAAGTACTGGATCTCTCTGTGACAGTGTGATTCCTACAGCTAGTAACTAGGATTAAGAAGACTACAGGTCTGAAGGCCTGTTAGTGGCCACCGGAGTCTGCAGTGTTCATTACAACCCACAAAATTTTTGGACGGAGTCAACAACACTCTGACAACATACTGAAGCCTTACTGACAACAATACGCTATGTTTGCTATACGCAGAGCCTTATCAGTGCTGGAACTACGAAGCTAACTTTCTCCTGATGGTGGTGCTACAGGAAATGCCGAGGGGTCATTAAAATCAAAAGGGCTTTCCCTTTAGGAAAACAAAGTGTTTGATACAGATGGATGGACAAACCAGTAAACCAACCTTACAACCAAAACTGCCATGCCAATAAAGTGTCACTTGCTCTCTTACTTACTGGACTTGGAAAGAGCAGCAACTGATGTCAGCTTATATGAGTTTATAAGTGATACACTTTTCTTGTGCAGTTAGAAATTGAATCTATTAAACTTCACAATTGCCTTGATGATGAGCCCCCTCCTTATAGCTCCTACCTTCAAAGTCCAACGAGATTATGAATCCCATGCTACCCAGCACAATTACCTTGAGGAGAGATGAGTAAGTCTCTAGTCAAACAACCCCACGCAAGTGCAAGCTCTCATGAGTACAAAAAAGCATACAGAAGATTTGTTATTTAAACTGACATGTGCCTAACAATGATGTATACACAGTATCTGCCACAAAAAGTAACCCCATTTGCAGTTAACCCAGGAAATTCATAGCAAATGTTTGTGGCGAGTACTATTATGCTGATGTGTAAAAGGAGAGAAAAAACAGCTTGTAGAAATGGTTTCCTGAACGTATGATTGAGTTTTGGTTTTAGTGGAGGGAATCTGCCTGATGGTGATTGGCATCTATGATACTAGCACAACCCTATGTCATTGAATTAAAATGAAGTAATCACCCTATGTCTTCTTACCCTGAGTGTTACCCAGGGACAGCAATGCTGGCCATGGCATGGGGCTTTAAAAAGCAGAACTAACAAGGATTAGCATCCAATTTTAACACCTGACTGTAATCCTGCCCTCACACAGTCCATGCTAAGCCTATGCTAGCCATGCTAATGAAAGGGAAGCTGTTCGCAGACGGTCTGTTTTTTTTTCTTTGTCACTGTTACCTAACAACTTGGCTCGTGACAGGAGCAGGGGATGGGGAGCAATAGATTAGCTGTATCATTTGTTACTGTTAAGGTAGAGCTGAAGAGTCCTTACTTATGGTAGGATCAATCATTTTTGTTACTGTACAATATTTGTGCAACTCTGTTTTTCTTATTGTGCATAAAAGTAAAACATAGAATTTGTATACTGTGGTGCCTTGCAGGAGCAAAAAATTACCTATTAAGAGACAATGCATTTAAAAACATTAGAATTTTTTCAGATCATATTTTACCAATCAACACTGTGCAAGAGCTATTTACATTCAAGACATATACTGCATTATAAACCATAAGCTCAAGGGAAAACACTGAATCTGTCACTTGGGGTTGATCATTAACTACCGCTTATTGTACTCTGTTATTATTGCCCTGAGAGATCCCATATTTAGAATGATCTATTGTGCATATATGTCTGCACAGGCAGCATGAACTTATCATTGTGCATAAGGCAGTTGTGAGCTACAAAGCTGTTTCCTAACTATGACAAGGACAGAAAGGGTGTAGCTTCATGTCTTGTGGTTATAATCTAAATGATAACCTACTGAGCACTTCGTAGTTTGTACAATGACGTGTATATGACAAACAGTGATTTTGTTACAATCGTTGTCATTACGACCTGCTGCAGACTGTCAGGCTGACTGTACAGTAGCAGGGCAATTTAACACACCGTTATCAGATATTCAGGAAGAGCCATTATTGTTGTTGAATCAGCCACTTCAACTGATTAAAATGTCATTCATTCAATTTAAATTTAGATCTAGTCTGACTTCACACAGCAGGCCAGTAATCACAGACCCTTATTAGCACACATGGGCAGTTAACAATGGGAATGGGCATGGAAAACAAACTAAATCATGGTCTCCTACAAATAACTAATTGATCATGAGACTTTTTGACAACTGTAAAGTTCAGCAGTGCTACAGCACATTTGGTCAGTTAACAATTCGAGTTCCACTCATCCAAGAATTACAAGTTAACTTCTTAAGCAGTTTTCATTGTGCATATGAGCTGTAAACTCCCTCTTCTGTTCAGTGCTTTTCCATTTTACCCTTTGATCAAACTAAATTTCCCTTTCTCTTGAACAATAAAGTTTGAATTACTGGATTAGTCTTTTAGATTATTTTCATGACATTTCATGATATTTTTAACACCACTTCTGTAAAACCTAGACATGTTGGCTAAGCACACATAACAGCTTCCTCCATTGCATTTCTTTACAGAAACATGCACCACACTTAAAGCGTGCAGGTTCAGCATTCTAAATGAGAGAAAAAACAATGGATTAAACACAGCTGAAAATCACCAATTTCAAATTACTGGAAAGTACCATCTGTCTTAAGCTGTCACTTCAAAATCGATGTATGGCCTCAGTCCACCCAACTCCATTCCTAATTTTAAATAAACCGGTCACTGTTAAACAGCTTTATTTATTCTCTGGTGTGAAAGCACTGAGAAACCACAACACGTGAAGAGGCAGCAAAAACATCATTCATGTCCAAAGACTGATAGACAAACACAGACACGCAAACACAACCAGACAACCAGCTAATGAGATTCCTCCTCAGTGGAGGACACATTGGCATTGAGTTAATTTACTAAATGCACCAGAATAAACAGGCTTGAATGACAACATCATCCAGCTTTTTTAGAACATGAACAAAAATAACCATTTACAAGAAATGTACTTAGCTGCATTTTTTTTAAACCTATTTTTAATTATTTCCACTACTTCAAAATGCCTGAGTCGCTGAGTATGAAAGCTTACATAATTCAAGGTTGATTCAAAAAAGTCAACATGTGGTTGCTCTTGGTGCATAACAACATCATTGGTAGTTAAATATAAGATGCCTGCACAGTATGAAAGGTAAGAAATAAGAGATACATTGTAAAACGGATGGATAGATGGAGGTTTGTGCATGACAGCTGCAGAGCTGTAGGGATTCATCCCTCCATCACTGGCCTTCCCCTTGATGATGTCATCAATTAAAGGGACATAATACTAAAACGATCATCAATTCTATTTTTCCTGTCTACAATCAACCTAACAGAGATGGATCAGTCCAACCATGGGTGGGTACAAAAGTACACATGAACCCACCCGCACAGACATACAATCCACACCCGAGTGCTGGGTAAAACAGCAACGCAGTGTGAACAGATACACAGCGGAGTCATACAGCTCATACAGCACTGAAAGCATGTATGTGTCTGTGAATTCATTTCAGAGTACACCATACAAAGAGAATTTATACAAGTGAGCCAGCTGGGCACATAAGCCCTCCTGCACAATAAATCCAAATAATCCTATACGATGGGAAGCGGGAGAAGGGGTGTGTGTGTGTGTGTGTGTGAGTCTGTGTGTGTGTGTGTGTGTGTGTGTGTGTGTGTGTGTGTGTGTGTATGTATGTGGGGTGGGGGGGTTCTCAGACATATGCACACACACTCACAAAAGATACACACGGTTCAATTAGCCTGGCCATTGTGCCTCTGTGGATAGACATTCAGTGGCTGTGCCCTTTTCCTAAGCATAACATGCAAGTCACCGGAATGTATGTACTCAAAATAGCAGGGCAGCTTATGACATTTGAACCTCGCAAACACACACACACTCATACACGCTTTCCAGCAGATGAACCACCGTAGGACAAGGACAGAAAGGAGGATAAATCCTGAACTGAAACAGAAAAGGGAAGACCATAATAATAAAAAATATTAATTTTACCTTCCATCATGGTTGCAGATTTGCATTCCTCTATCTCCAAGGAGCCTGAAATGAAAATAGGAGGTATGGGGTGATGGAGATAGAGAAGAAGCCCCCGGTTACCAGAGAGATACAGTAGAATTGATGGGCAGCAGAGCAGCCGTGTGCGTGTGGCTAACGCCCTGGCTAACTGTGAGCCTCCGTCACCCCCAGACGTCGCCTGTCAACTAGCCCAGGAGGGAGAGATGCAGAGAGAGATAGAAAGAGAGAGAGGACAGAGAGGAGGGGTAGGGGCCTGGCCGGGCTAGCTGCCGATCAGACCTGGGGCTTAAGCCATGGATGCTGCTGCTGCTACTGCTGCTTCTGCTGCTACTGCGGCTCTAACCTACACATTCAGCCGAGGATGCTGAGAGGTGGGGGAAAAGCTAACTGGAGGAAAAAAAATAAATAAAAGAGGCAGGGTAGAGAGAGGGAGGGAGGCGGAGAGACTGAGAGGGAGGGAGGGGTGTGGGTGGGTGTGTGTATGTGTGTGTTTGGGAAGGGGGGTGGGAGTGTTGAGGAGGGGCGGAGGTAGTTTGCTGAGGTCACAGATGACCTCGGCCAATCCCTGCAGGTCTTTGTAGAGTCACATGGCTTACAGCTTGAATCTCCTGACACTATGGCTCAAGAGAACTCTACATTAGTAACCTCACAAATAACTGTGTGTATAGACTAGATACACACACAAACATGTTAACATATACAAATAGAGAAGAAGCAAACAGACACGTACAGAGTAAATACAGAGGATACGTAAAAACAACTGATACACACACACACACACACACATACAAACATGCACCCCTCCCCTTCCCCTACCTTATGTCAGTGCAGTGTGCTGAGCCTGCCCAGCGGTGAATAGCATTAATTATATGCTGGTGGAGAGAATAACGTGCAGGTGTGAGCCAAGTGGCAACCCATGTTGACGACCCTCACACACAGACTCTATATTAACACGCCACTGCACAAAATATTTTAGCCTGCACCCTCCTGCACAGTGACTATTCCTGTAGTAGCTGCTTGTGTGTGCCTGCGTCTGTGTCCCCGCCCTCCTTGGAATATCAGTGTGGTTTCACTCTGCCCTCTCTTTCTCTCCTCCTCTCCCTGTTCCCTCCCACCTTCCCCTCTCTCTGCCAGCCTGTTTCACTCCGCTGTCTTTTCTCTGTCTCTGTGCTTTCCCACTGCACCGGGATCAGGATTGATCAGTGTGACGTCATGGCAACGCAGACTAAAGCTGCAACCAACTAGCAGTAAGGGCCAATGACAGAACAGCCCACCGGAGAGGGGTGTGCACTTGTGTTTGTGTACATGTGTGTGCGATATTAATTTTCTATGAGACGGTGGAGACAGAGAGAGCGAGAGAGTGAGGGAGAGGGAGAGAGAGAGAGAGAAAGAGAGGGAGAGAGGAAGTGAATGTTTATGTGGAAAAACCTCAGAGCAGAGGAGACTGACAAATAGGCAAACCTACCAAAAAAACAATAAACAAATCAAGGACTGGAGTGATACCAAAAAAAACACTAATCTGGGAATGGACCAGGAATTAGTGCTAGGATAATTATTTTATTGTTTTTTGTAGTGGTAGTAATTATAGTAATATTCTGTATTGTGTATGAGTATCATTATATTAAGTATGTAGTTCACATAGTAAGCCATGAGAAGACATATTACTTCACATCTTTCAGTTGATTCATTTACATTTAATTTGAATAATAAATATCCCCTTTCTGTATACATCAGAAATATAAGTTTCCTAATAATAAAACCCAATGTTTTTATTCTGTTTTGGAGGGCTAAACATTCAGAAAGACAAATGAATATATAAAAGAAGCATTAACTAAAAAAGAAAAAGGAAAGCAACAAAGTTAAATGTCTATAGTTTAAATGAAAAAAAAGGAATAAAACACAACCAGATTATGAATGATGCACAATTTGTTCATACATTACTTAAGTCAGTGTTACTTTATATTCCTTTTAACTGCTTCCTGATAGTTGTTTATTTTGCATTTCCTTCTAATATTACTCACAGAGACTGATAAAAACTTGGAGAAATCAATGAGTAAACATACTGTGAGAACTAAACTTCAGGTACTGGTTCATAATGATTTCTTAAAAGATATCACTTTGTGCATTTTTCTCTCCTGTAAAGAGTGCATTTCGTTTCATGTTTTCAGATAGTGGATGCCTTACAAATCATCAGTCATGGCTGTGACTGTTCAGATTAAAGATTTCACAAGCATCACAATAAGTAGAGTTCGTAAGCATAAACAAATTATTTTGTTTTAGCTGCAGGCAGAGCATATGGGCATTCACTAAGATGACTGTTTACACATATACATATACAGGCGTATTTTGTATATACTGCATGTGTGCGGGTCATCTAATAGTCTGTGGCAATCTAGTTGTCTTAAGTCATGCTTTAACCAGAACCATGTGCCTCTTCATGCTATTTGAATCCTCCTCAGTCATGCTTTCTTATACTAATTTCCCACTTTTTTCAACTGTTTTCACTGTTATTTATGTCAAGCTGCCTCCATGTGGCTCATTCTATCACTTGCCTCCTCCCTCCTTTCATCCCTCTGTCTTTCCTTGCCCAGCTCCTCTTGTCTTAACACCCAGCAGATGCTCCCAAGGAGGGGGTCTCCACCCTCAAATCCTGCCCCTTGCTTTAACCCCCTTCTCCCTTGTTCTTCCTTCACCCCCCCACACTGCTTAGTGACTTTTTTGTCCTCTCCCCTTTTTGGAATTTTTCAGCTTCCTCTTATCTTTTCTGTGCTCTCTACATTTCTAGTTCCCACTATCTCTCTCACTCTCCCATTTTCTTCTACATTATTCCTTGTCTCACTCCTGCTCACTTCCCTTGGCTGCGAGACAACCAGCATCTTCTCCTGCA
This sequence comes from Seriola dumerili, assembly GCF_002260705.1. Classification (NCBI taxonomy): domain Eukaryota; kingdom Metazoa; phylum Chordata; class Actinopteri; order Carangiformes; family Carangidae; genus Seriola; species Seriola dumerili. Next base: position 8,694,882 of record NW_019174257.1, on the reverse strand, counting down.
CTGCCATCTAGTGTTCACTGAGTATCATGAGATATTTACCATTGTGCTGTTGAGCCTCACTGCTGAGGAGGTAAAAACATTGTGGATACTTGCTTATACATGGTAGTGTAATACCTTCAAAATATTGTATTGGACAAGCCTGTGGCATCTAGGCTAATTTTTGGCCATTTACAAATATAGATGTATGTATAGTGATTATCCAGCTGACTAAATCTGCCTTGTGAGTGTAGAATAAGGGTGGAGGAGGGGAGAAGGATTTGCTAAATAAAGCCTAATGCCCTATAAGCTCTGTTTTGGAGCTGCAGGAGTAAAGTAGCCTGAATTAAGACATGCACTTGTGTCATTTACTATGGAGAGGAAGAGGTAATCACACCTACTGCAACTGTAGATAAGGATGCATTTTCAGCATGACATACAAAATAAAAGGTGTAATTTACCATCATCTTGATGAGCAGTCTTGCCAATTGTCCCCCCCCTCAACTACAAAACAGTACACTTCCCATTCATATGCACTCTAATATTGTCCAAACTGCAAAAATCCATACATAACATGTTTTAAAAATACTGCAAAGTACCTTCTTTGATATAATTTTGTAGCTGTGTACTCCTTTTATGTGAAAGCACCTTAAGCAAAAGCAAGTTTAAAGAGAAAACGGAACATATGCATCATGAAAGACATGACACCACTTAAATTTGACGTGATTTTGATTTTCCTTTAAATAATATAAAAAATGAAAATGATGTAATAACAATAAATCAACAAAGCGACCTAAGCTAAGATGGAAAGGCCAACTGATTTAACATGTGATCTCACTGGCATACTACTTGTTGATTTTGAATATTCAGCTCTGGTATCAATTCTATTTCTGTAGTCTGAGGGATATGGAGACAAATGAAAGAAAAAACTAAAACTGTGCATGGATAGTAGAGGAGATCTAGAGAGGGTAGACAGAGTGTGCAGCTTTAGCGAAGTGAATGATGTGTGTATGAATGACATGGAAATAAATGAATCTTCTTCTCTTTTTCTCTCTAGCTTTCTATCTTATCCATCCTCCCTTACTCTCTTATCTCTGTCTGCCCTTCTTTTTTTTTCCTCTCTAAATGACAGTGCCACAGTGTTTCCGGATGTGCCTTCTGAGGACACACTGCACAGTAAGGATGCAAACACACAGTGTACATACAAATGCACATAAGCACGCAAAAACACCCATATCCTCATGTCATGGCGAAAACATGTAAGTAGGGTCAAGAGAAAAAGATGAATGGCTGCGCACAGCCTCAAGCTTGCATCATTACTACAACAGTAAAAGTCCATACACTCACATGAGACACACAAACATATTTCACCAGAGATCAGGTAATCTGGAATACCCTGAGGATATAAAAACAACCAAAAAAAAAAACAGAAAATGAAAAATGACCAATGTTCCTTCTTTTAAGGGGGGGTTGACGATCCAAATCTCACTGCTGAGGAGGTGAAGCATTGATGTAAAGGAAAGGTGTTTTACCTACTGTACCTGCAATGATGCGAAACCAGCCGGTGCACAGTTCCTCAGCCATTTACAGCTCTCTCCATGGACCCCCCCCTCCCCCAGATCTCACTGCGACCAGACAGACGATGAGAAGGGAGAAGAGTGAGCGGAAGACAAAGATGGTCCGCTGGAAAAGAGAAGGAGACTGCTCAGAGGACATGCACGTACACTGATGCAGCTACCAGCGCATAAATTAACAACTGCAACTGCACAGGCAAATCCACACACACAACTTCTGGAGAATGATAATGTGGCACAGTGAGCTGTAAGTCCAGACGTGTCAGGCAGTGAAGGTCAACATGTCCTTTCTGCATTTCAGGCAGACACACACCTAAGAACATTTTGAATGGTTTTACCTAATCATGCACAAATCCTGCAGTACTGACAGAAGACAAATGACTGTAGGCTGTACATATGCACACTTTTGTTATGTTATGTCAAAAATCCAAAAGTTTTCTATAAGTTTTATAGAATTGTTGCCAATTTCACAGAGGCCAACACAATCATAACCTACTAAAGGTATAAAACCTTCACAAGTTCAACTTCTTCCATTTTTTGTACCTGATGAAGACAAAATAGTTTTGAGATGTTGGTCTGTTTATCCTATTAAAGGCTGCAAATTAAATCCAGGGAAGTACACTGATAATAATACAGACCAGAGACAGCCAAATATGATATTGGGTGAGTTTGATAAATAATTAGTTGATTTACTTCCCAACAAGAACCTAAAAAGGACACAGGCTCTTGGCGCCACCTGCTGTTTACTTAAACACATTGCGTTTCCCTGCCATACTCTGGGCCTCACCAGCCCCTCCATCTCTGATCCATTTCTACAGCTGCTTTAAATTTCCTTTTTCAAGAACAGTACAAACACAGTAAAACACATATTTTGTCACAGGTATCAGCAGTATCACAAAGACAAACACATTCATTAAACACAGTGAAAAATCCAGATCCAGGTAGAAACCATGGTCTACTTTTGAGTATCCAGATGCATACACCGCTGTTTTACAACAATACCAATCCCAGTGTTAGCTATGACAGCCCCTTGGGGTACAGGTTGAGTTAAATAATTTAGTGCTAAACTATGAGCTTGATACCTGCAGCAGCAACGAATTTTCATTTCATTGTCACATTCAAGCACAGTGCTACACGTTCCCCAGTCCTTATCTCAGTAAAACACTCTCCTGAGAGGAGAGCAGTCTCCTCGGCATTTAGACAGACAGCACTTACTATTCAGAAGCAGACTATGGGCTAGGATGCTCTTATTTCTGGCACATTTCATATACCTCCCAGATGGCAGAAGCGTATGTAAAGTGAACCTGTTTATTTCAAAGCAGAAGATGCAAAAGCAAAAGCAACTCTTGTTCTCTACCCCCACCACATCTACCTTCCTTCTTCTCTCTTTCTCACCCACTACTTTCTTTAATTCACCCTCCATCCGTACAACCACCCACATGTACCCTCCACCTCCCTCTCTCTGACCTACTTTCTCTCCACCTTTGTTCATGCCTTTCACCTGTGGGGTGCAGTATTGCACTAATCTGGCTATTTTTCAGTGACATCTCTCTACATCTGTTTGCAGGTCTAAAACAGTTTTTACCACCAGCTAAAGCCACAAAACTAATTCAAATGGGTCATCACTCTGTGACTGTATGAATACAGGTTAAAAGGGAAAACTTCATTTAGCAGCTGCAGGTGGTAACTGATGTTATCATCTGGCAAGTGAAGAACCACTGGGAGACAAGGATGAGGTATCGTGATGCCACTTCAGGTCCCTGAATTGCTGATCATTTATCAAAGGTGTTCTAGTTCCATCCACAATATCCTAATAAAACAAAAATAGCAATGTTGCACAAATCAGGCTCTTCCCTTTGCACCAGCAACTGTTAGCGCTACACTCAAAAAATAAATCTGTAGCAATTGTGATACCCGATTAATAACTTTGCTGATTTGCTGTTTATCTCTGTTTCATATCATGTACAATTCTGTAACTGACGGTAAAACAAATTGTGCAATCTGATACATCAAGCTGGGTTCCAGGAACACAGGATGGGCATTTGTATTTCAAGAGTAAAGAATTTATCATTAGAATAATTAAAAGATTAGTCATTTTACCCTTATGCGGGTCATCAACTAATGGCTCTTGAGGCAGACAGGCTGGCTGCAGGCCTCAACAGGACAATGTAAACAAAAGAGCAAGATATATCGCATAGTATGCCTGGATGTGAAGCTTGAGTCGACTTTTTAACTTCAAAAAGCACTGAAATTTGTATTAAAGAGAAAACAAAACTGGAACCAAATCCAATGAGATACCATCACTTGCCACATTTAATGAGGTGGGCAGGATGATGACCATAATTCCGTGCTACACAAGCGGGGAAAGCCCAGTGGCAGATTACCATCTAGTGATATGATATTAGGCAAGCCAACAGAAAGCAAGAAGGGCGACTTTTTTCCAAATCATCAGGTTCATTCCCACCTAGCCAACGGTAACATACTGGCTAACACTAATATGTATTCATTCACGCTCTTTTTTTATGTTTTGTCACTTTTCACCATTCACAGCCTAATAAAGCATAAATGGTCTCACTTGAACAGTTTATTAATTTTAATTTATGATGAATCAACATTATGTCCCATCTGAACTTAGGATATCAAAATGAATGTATTTTGATTAGACTATTAGATTTCCAGGGAATTTTTTTTTTATGTTTGCATTGACGCCATATTCTTTCCTTTGTCAACTAAATGTAGGCTTACGTGTGGCACCCTCATGACTTTTTACCTCTGTAGAGTATTCTTCCCCAAGCATGAGGCATGTCAAAACTGAGATGGACTTTTATAGATATGATGCCTCTCAAACGTCATCTCTACACTGGGACTTCCCTGGGCTCATGTTGCAACTGTCACGTCTCATGTCCCAAGGCCTTGGACCATTTCCTGCACGCTGCCGAAATCAACATCCCTGCAAACCTCCACTCCACTTCATCTATCCCCACCCCCAAAGTGCCCTGATGAGGGATGATGATTAGGCAGCAGTCATTAAATGTACACAGACAAACACCCACCCACCGATTAGGCTGCAGTGAGTGCAGTCAAACCAAAACAACATTCCACTCAGCAGCAGGGGAAAGCATGCAGGGTGATAAGGCGTGGCGGTGGCAGGGTGCCATGTCGGGTGCCTACGTGCCATCCAGCCAGTCATGATGCTCTCTGTCCATTAGTACTGCCAGGTAGACACACAGTGCTTCGGCCATTACCCCACTTGCTGCACTGCCCAAGAGGCCACACAAACACAGAAACACATATACAATAGATAAAGCAGCAATGTTTTCTGTTTAATTAGCACAGACTTCCTAAGTACTTGATGACACTGAGGAGGCTGACTGCCAACTCATAGGTGGATTTGGCTCGTTTAGTCTGATGCTACTGGGGGTATTCTTTTGATTTCCGCTTTATGATATGTCCTTATAGCAAGATATGGGAGTTAGCTTGGAAGGAAAAGTGTCTAGGACAAACAGTACCGCTGTGTTTTATTTCAGGAGTCATGTGAGGGGGTCAATCTGTCAGTATTCAATTAATTTGCTAGTTAGCAAGTGTTGTAGATAACACAGTTAGTCAGACATAGTACCAGCCACCCAAAGGCACAGTTAAAAGTGGTCAGTTCAGTACAAAATGAAATTAAACTTAAATTAAAAACTAAAATTTGAAACACTTGAAATTATAGTCTTGTTTGATTACATTTCCCACCGACTCCCTGCCCTGTAGTAAGTTGAATGGCACACGCTGTCAGCCTTATACATTCTCTGACTATTCTCTGGCCTATTCTCAGTCCGGAGTCAGACCCCTGTTACAAGCCCCCTCTGAAACCCCAGTTCTCCCCTCCAGCCTCAGAATAGTGAATGGAAAAGATGAGCTCATCCCTCTGATACTGCGCTGGTCTGGTCTGTGGTCTCCCTAATGGTCTCCAGGATGTCAACACCAGTCCAATATGTCCCTCTTACTCACACCAATTACCATTTCCACGCAGGGCCCAAGCCTAAATAAACAAAGCCCAAACTTGCTATACAATCAGCTTATATCTATAAACAGTGGAGCAGTTTAAATTAGGCCACTCCTAAGAGTACCGGTCTTTGCTTGGACAGCCAGGCTGAGATGACAGAATGGAGCCAGATGAACTCACTGCAGGGAGTTTCAAAGGAGTATTTTAAAGACAACAGGAATTGCACAGGCATGAGTTCTATACAGCCTAATAGCGTCTTTGCATACTGTAATTAAGACAGAAAATTGTTTGACTAGATTTTTAACTCGATATTAATATGATATGGGAGATTTGGGTCTGTTTAACTGGTAAATGACCCCTGTAGAGAAGACATTCAGCCAAGTGACTCCTCTGCCTAAAGCTAAGGTTTGGAACAGGAAATCACACAAAGTTGTGTCAGACAACTCACACAGGAAAAACCCCAAAAGCCCACTGCTGAATTAGATTTGAAAGAAGAAAGAACTTGCCTACGCTTGCTTACTGGCTCACTCTAGTTTGGCTGGACACCCACGAGAATATTGCAAATATGGGTTATATGTGTGTGAGTGTCTGCTGTGACGTGCTGGTAGGAGCCCAGATAGGACTCCTAATGACGCATTTAATACTGGACCAATAATTACTAGGGCATCTTAAAATAGGAGTGCAGATCTTTAAGATATTCTGTATCTGACAGCTCTTCAGAGTAGCAAGAACAAAGAACCTGCCTCTCGACGTTCTATAGTAGTTTGTGAGGCAGACTATGTTGTGATGCGTGAACTATACTGGACGTTGTCACAGTGAGGCTCAGAAATTACTCATGATCATAGTGGTATTGCTGTTCTCACACTTTTTACAGGTGTTTTGACTCACTCTGGACCATGAACCCAAGTAGGACTAAAGCACAACCCACAGCTTCCCCACAGCTTCTTGAGTCAGAGGGGGAAAAGAAAGCGGATCACTAACACAGTGGGAATCTTCTATTACGTTGTAAAATATGTGCAAGTGTGGTTTTGCGTGTGTGTGTGATGGGAGGGAGTGGATGGCTAATCCTGGCAGTAGACAGCATTCTTTTTGCTCCATTTGCACTGTTACACATTAGATGGATAAGAGTGAGCACGTCACAAAGGCTGAGCTGAATTAATCAGTCACTGTTGGGGGTCATGTGTGATCATGGGATTATCCCTAAAATATTAGATGGTTTTCAGATGGCATGCCACTGTAACAATTGATACCTGTGAGTTATTGCCATTCAGGGCCGTAACAAATAATTATTTTTTATATTTTTGTTCTTTTTATTCAATTGATGAACAGTTTAATCTAAAAAAAAAAAAAAGGGAAAAAAATTTAAAAACATCAAAAAGTCTTTGTGCAGTGCCGTCTTAGATTGCATTGTGCCATTCTGGTCTCTGCTATGTCGAGGTGTACTAAGAGGTGTCCTGTGGGCCCACTTGGGAGTGTGTGTATGTAGGGCACTCCCACACACACACACACTCATACAAACACAAATACACAATATTGGAGATGACACATCAAAGGCCTTTCTACCAGCTGACTCCTCTTTGCCAGAATGCAGCAGATAATATTCACATCCACATCAAAACACACACACTCCTATATATAAAAAACACATACAATTCTCTGTGCATGTACATACAAACAAAAGCACTTCCATCCAGAGGGCACAGTATGCCTTGATCTTTCTTACTCATCGCTGACTTGTACCACACCAGCTCATGAGTGTCAAATAATAAAGCATTTGTTGTCCTCTTTTCCTCACCCACACACACACAGCTCACCCAAATCCCTCACACACACTTCCGATAAACTCTCTGCTTCAAATGGGCAGCCTCCATGATGCTCACAGGATGCACAACTGAACTGCAAATGCACTTTGATGCAACATTAAAAATTGGTAAAACATCAATATTTCTTAAACCAAACATACCTGAGTATGAAAAGTCAAATCCTGATATCAGCCGATTAAGGAATTTGTAATGCCAAGATGTTCTTCCTTCTTGCTTCAGCTTTTTTTAGCCAGTTACTTTTTCATTGGGCAGTCCATTTGGGATCTAAAACAGAAAAAAATCATTCATCAAAAATCATCTGAGGTTTAGCCATATAGGTCTTAGAAATTTGTAAAATCACATCAGGAACTATATGACTGTGCAAGATGAAAAAAACACTGCTTTTAAACACTGCCTGACTGACCACATAACTGGCAGACTGGTTACTTAAGCACAGTGACTTATAGTTTTTACAATACTCCTAATGCCTGATACTTAAAACAACTTAAGAAATAGACAGAAAAGTTCTAACACAACTGATGGGTTGGTTGGCCATATGGTTGGTGTTTTCCCGAGCAAGCAGACAGGCTTGAATGTCTGATACTCTAAGGAAATACTTTGCTCCTCCGAACTTGCACATAAGGCTTCCCCCATGAACAATCTATGGCAAACACATCATGAATGACTCACTCCTTCTACAACAACAACACTTTCTGTATTTAACCATTCAAGTTGGCTAAGGATACATTCTTACTTCTATATTAAGCTAACATTCAAGGGAGATCCAGGGCACAAGGAGATAATACATAAAAACCTACCACCCTCTCATGGATAAATGTTGATTTTGTTGACATGTGTGTTGCTCATTTACTTTATCTGCACACATCTTACCTTGGTAAAATGTTCACCTATTTAACTTGAATTGAATTATTTCAGTTTTGCATCTTAATTTATTTTTGATGAGCAAACCTGGAAAAGCAGACTCCCTAAGATTAACCAAAATGTCACATTCTGTTAAGTCTTTTTTATTTAAACCATTGTGACTTCAGCAGGTCTTAACAGGTCTGTACTGGCTGCATGTCTCAGACAGCTGAATACGCTTCACAATATTCATAAATATAAATATTCAATACCATAAAAACTTAAGTTATATGTGGAATACTTATTTTATATTGCATTAAACATTTTCTTGGGACCCTGGGCTCTTTTAATTTATTTGTTTTTAATAGTTTTCCCCCAAAGTGTTCACTGTGCTGCTGGGGGATATAGGGACACAATACTGTCTTCATGTGCAGAGCCCAGAATCCATTGCCTGATAATGCTGCATTTGAGGGTTTTCACAGCTCAACACAGGGAACAAAGATCAGAAATGTTCCCAGGCTGAATTCCCAGGCAAAGTCCAACCAAAACTGAAACCTCATTTCTCACTCACCACTCTCAAGCTCGGCAATCCCTTCTCTCCCCCACAGCTTTTCCCACATATAACTAACCCATACTTGAACTCACTCGACTATAACTCTCACACTTGCAGTAGGCCACTGGGATATTAGAGCTGTCCCAACAAGCCCAGAGGTACATCTAATATCTGCACTGAGTATTTCTTTAAAGACACCTGGTAAATGTCTTCTGTCAAGTGTTAATTTCTAGTGACATTTTTTACAATAAAGTATCTATCTATCTATCTATCTATCTATCAAACTAAAAATAAAGCATAGTCAAATCTTCTCCAAGAGTATCTGACTTAATAATTGTTACCAACACATGTTTGAACACACGTGCTGAAAATGACTGCAATAATCAGACTGTGGCTGGATGGAAGTACTGGAATGGGAGCCAGACTCAGAACTCAGGTGTAGCTCCATGTGAATTGTCACATGCAACAAAACCTGTTCAATTTAACAAACAAAATGAAAGACTACGCACCAAAATATTCCGCACACAAATATCATCATGTGCTGATGGCGTAGAGTCTAGCCTCTGATATTTTGATTCAACCCTCCCTAGGCATCAATGCCACAGCTGTTACGAAACACAATCAGTGTAAGTAATCAAACAGAAGATTAATTTCCCAAACAAAGTGTAAATTTATGTTTTGTTTGTGCCAAGCTTCATAATGAAGTCAACTTGGCCAATCGACCTGAATGAATCGACTGGAGTACGCTGACGTGAAACATAATTACTAAGCCATTTCAAATGACAAAAGCAAATCACTTGTGTCCCGTCCTCCTCTCTCTACTCCCCACTCAAGCACTTGCTCTCACATGTTGGATTATAACACTCTGTAATAAACTTTAACTGTCTGCTAGATTGTCTCTATTGTGTTTGTAACATTGTCAGTGGTTCAATGATTTCAAATGCCACAGGTGATTCAGGACCCGACTATGTCAAGACTACAGTGGCTTGTATCCCTAAAAGGCACTCCCTTAACTTTCACAAAAACCCTGAAGCCTGATCAGAAACCAGTGTTGTACATTTGGAATTAATGGTTGGAAAGAAGATTTTATATTATGACCTGTGTCCACTCAGCAAGCAGAGTCCACAACGAGTCATCTTATGTGTCATAATCTCATATAGATATCAGTTACATGTGAAAACTTTGCAAATGTACTATTAAAAAAGCCATACTGGTACAACTGGTACACACAGTCTTCCTGTTGTCGCAAACAATGTGATTTAATTTCCTGAACAGCAGTACCACCTGACAAGTACAAAATACCCAAGAGGTCAATTACCAACAATTATCTTCGACTATAAAAACTATTGCTAGATAACAGTATATTACATTTAATATTTCAACTAAAATTACTTTTGCAGGACTATTTATTGGCAAAAAGTGATGGTAAAATACAGCAAGACCCTGCATTATTGTGCATATGACATCTGTACCAGCTTCTACCCCAGCTTTTACACATAATTTCAAATGGGGTGCAAGTAGTTGTACATGTGGCATAGTTTTGGGGGTTTACCACCTATTTCAATTCCATGACTCAGACAAGTATGATACAGCATGTTTCCTGTTACAAAAAATGCCAGTTTCCTGTTTCAGTTCTAGGATGCAAGCTCTTCTGTACAGGATCTCCATGGTTACAGGAACATTGCTTAAGTCCAAAAATACACAGGCCAGCTCTGGGGGAAGTAGAGTACATCATTTACTGTAAATGAATTTCTGGCAAATATGTTTTTTTTACTATCACGGATTCCTTGCTATGATATCATTTCCCCTAAAGGAATGGACTCACTTTTACTTTCAATGTTCAGATGTGCTCATACACACTATAAAACTGAGTGAACGCAAATTCAGTCTCAACCAAGGTTTTAACCCTAACCCCCTGTTAATTCTCACTCCTGACTGATATGGTGTTTTACGGTAAGCCAAATGCTAAAATAATGAAAAAAGCCCACACTCACTGCTTCTCTATAGCCAGCTACTTTACCAAATTGAGATGGTTCTATGTGAAGGGTATGGATGAATCCACAAGCTACGTTGTGTCAAATGTTTTCCAAAATGATCAGCATCCTACCACCTTTACATGTTAAGATTAAGTGGATGACTACTCTGTTTGTAGCTGGCAAGATTTGACCTGAAATAGCTGGCTAACTGTACACCCCCAATTACTTTAGCCAGGAAGAGTATTTCCTTTGAATTACGTGTACCACTTGTGCTCCTAGCTATTTTACGGCTAAAACTGTTGCATTGATGTTTACATTTGAGTCATAGCAGTTTAACCTAAGTCAACTGTTAAGTGTTTTCCTCAAAGATAAACACAACTTACCATCAAATTTTATAGATTTTTCTTTTTATGTCCCTTCTCTTCAGGTGAAACCAAAGCTATTCTTTCTCCTGCAAAATTGAGAAAAGTTTCAACTGCTTTTCAAACTGACTGCTTTCCCTTTCGATGATTTTCCTGAGCCAATCAAAAATGGTCGCCGGAAGTGACACATTGCTTGGCCAAGAAGGTGTGTCACTTCCGGCTATCATAACCGTTCAGCCGTTAATTAGTCGTTTGCAAACACTTGGGAAGTTTCCCAAGTGTTCCAGTTGGGTCCAAGGTTTTTGGAAATATGCACGTCTTCTAAACAGAGGTAGGTGTTGTCAAATTACCTGTAGGGCTTATATTTAGTTTTATTCCAGACATACAAAGGTTTAAATGATGATGTAGCCTTAAGGGTCACAAACTGTTGGTAGACAGTGTTTACATGCAGGCAGGACACAAAGCTATATTTCAGCAAAGAAAGAAATAAAACAATGAGCTCCTCTTTAACCATAAAGTTACATAACTCGTTTATGTATTTTTTGCAGGTTATTAATTAGATTATTCATTTGTTCACACCCACGGTGAAGCAGAATAGCTGAATTGGGATTTAAATACCAGGAGTAGGTAAATGTCTGTAGGTAGGTTTTTTACTGATTGGGGCTGATTCATACACCTGACCGCACAGCCCCATCCTCCGCTCACCCAACTTCTTGGTTAATTAATAATTCATCAAAACCGTCCGGGGAAGTAATTTCCTCCGGCAAAGCACAATATGTTGACGTGCAGTCCAATAGTGTTGCATAACATGGTCGCCTCAGCCTCTCCCTGCTCACCCGTATTAGTTTTTTCCCCCGAAATGTTTGTTACAGCATGTGAGGCGAAAGTTAGCTCGAGAGCATGCAAACTGTACCTGATCTGCGCAATGATCCTCTTCTTAAACCAGTTTGCGGAAAGGGTGATGACCAAGACATGTATACTGTAGCATATTTTATAAATGGTGTGTATCTGACTGCAGGCTACTGTAATGGTCGGCATGCATATATGACTACGCCTAGATGGTGTTTGTGTGTGAGCACAGGTAGGGGGGCCTGCTGAGACCATCTGCCTCTAGGCCTCTAGAAGCCAAGATAATAAATCAAGAGAAAGTAAAGTGTACATTTAGATTTTATTAATTTACTCAATTTGAAATACACTTGGATGTCACGAGGTACACCTTGCGAAATGCTAATGCAGTCTAATCCTACTTTGATGAAATTGTTGAAACTTTTTTAGAGATATGTTGATTCTACTTTTTGATCATTTTGCAGGATGTATTGTAGTTTCTGGTGCCATTGAACCACAATAGAGTACACTATGTTAATAAAAAAAAAAAAATGATCTGCCAGTTATATTTTTATGAATAATTTGGTCTACAAAATGTCAGAAAATTGTGAAAAATTCCCATTACAATTTCTTATACCAGTTGATGAATTGCTTGTTTTGTCAAACCAATAATCCCTTACTGAAAGACATTCAACATATCATAGAAGACTAAGAAAAACTTTTCACATACAGGAACTCTTAAACAGTCAATTGATGAGCAAAGTTATTGCTGATTAATTTTCTTTTCATCAACTTAATTAATTGTGTAATTGTTTGAGCTCTAATAATACATTATATTTTTATCATATCACAGGGCCATTTCTCGAAAAACTACCCCTTGACTGCAGCCCATTTAGGTAATTGAAAACAGTAATTGTCTCTGATATGTGGCTTGTTTCATGGTCCTATAACCTGGTGTAAGATTAAGTATACTTCTATATGAGCAGCATGAATCTGCGTGTGTCTGTCAGTTTATCTCTGCTGGTACCTGCTGTATGAGACGTTGCCTGCATGTGACTGTGGAGATGTTATCCCACATACTGTCTAGAGAACATGTCTCAGTATTCATCTCTGGCACAGTTGCCATGGCAACCTGATCGACAGAGAGGACTCGGTTGTCCCTGTGATACGATGACAGAGAAAAAACCCTGTCAAAATCCCAATTCACTGCATCTCCTGTCTCTCTCTCTCTCTCTCTCTCTCTCTCTCTCTCTTACTCTTACTCTCACTCAGTTTCTGCACATGTACTCATTCACTGGCCCACACAATTGAACACACCCAGATCAACTTATTGAGGGAATACTGCCTATCTACTGGTAACTGCTGCTTAAGGTAGCTCAGTAGTCTTACCTTCAATAACAGGCACATACATTCCAGTCGAAGAATAAATCCAGAAGATCCTATATCTTGATTTTAAAAAAAACAAAAAAAAAAAAACATAAATTTAATTTATGGTGTTGAGATGTCTCATATTCGTGTAGGATTATTTGAGCTTGGCAGAGATATGTGCTATTGGTACTAAGCACTTATTGCTGCTGCTGCCCTGCATCTAACACTGTACATTTGTCAGTCAAACAGTGTGATTTTGTTGAGATATAGACCACACTGCAATTTTCCTTGAACTTAAGTTTGAGTTCTCTTTTCTTTATTTCACTCAGAACCCTGGCACCGCAGCTGCTATATACATGGAACTCATCACCTCCTGTGCACCAGAGGTCCTTTCCTGTTAGGATTGACCAACGTGTTCAAAACAAAGTCCAAGATGTCTTCAACCACAACTTTTACAAGGTTTGTGGAAAACATTATCCCTCCTCTTCTCTCCTCTTCTCTCCCCAGTTCTACTCTATATGCAGTCCAACCAAGGCAGTATTTCCCTTATGTAGATTTTGTAGTACTAATTTACTGCACTAACCCTACTATACCTATAGTTTATTATTGCATATTGTAATTCTGTGTTTCTAGTATTTCTAGTCCTAGTCCTGTATCATCTATACTCTGTGACACTGGAAGAGAGATCACTCTTGTTTTCCTATTCCTGATATTTTTCCTATTTATTTTTTCACAAGTTGAGGGTGTTGTTGTTGCTGTGCAGCTTGTAAAGTCCTTTGGGACAAACTTATGGGTCATAAAAATAAATTTGACCTGACAAGAAGGACCCTCCAGAGTAATGCAACTCAAGGCAAAAAATATTATTTGTGATGTTAGAGTTGCCTGGTGGTCAGAGAATGAGTTCTTAAACAAGATGACCCTGGTTCAAGTCCTGTAGCTGACCCGTGTGTGCCTGCCATTAACTATAAATGCTCTGAAGTACACAAGATTACTGGAAGGAATGGCATTACGGGAGAACAATGAGTGAAAGACACACACACGTATGTCATCACACAGGCTCTCACGCAAGTCAAAAAATTGTTCCCATGTGCTGCAGACCTCTATGATTTGGGAAGGGTGCGTGAGAGCAACAAATGATTTATAAAGTTTAGAGTAATATAACCAAAGGGCTCGGTGACACAGCTGTGGAAGAACCAGAGAAAAGGGAAACAGAAACGACTGTGAAATTGGTCACGCTATGGAACAACACACATTCCTCATTCTAGCTCTCAGATAGGGGTTTTTCCCCCCCTAATTTTTCTATGGAGTGAACAATTGAGACGATTACTCACTGTATTCAGCAGACTGGTCGGGGGCAGGCAAGTCACACCTTAGCCTTCTCTAGGTGACTGGGTTGAAGTTAGTGTGTTTTTTATTTAGCCCATGAATCTGTAGAAGCATGCATGTCTTTTAACATACTAAGTATTTTGTACCCGTGATAAACAGCACAATGCAAACAGAAGTTGACATTAATCTATGCTTTTGAAAGCAATTTAAACCTAATACAAAGGTATCAGCTGAGTTTTCTGAACCATTGTTTTGTCTGTGTCTTAGCAGGATTTGGGGCCAGTGTCTATGGCCTGTCAAATATTCAGCCCACAGAGCAAATCCTATTATTATCTCAGACTTATTAATCACATGTCTTTGCCCTGCCTGTTCCCAGAGTTTGAGTTGATTTGAGGAAAATGCATTTCTAATATAGAACTTTATGATACTACATTGTGCTGCAGTAAACATAAGGAATTAGTTAAATGACAACCTTACCATGTTGTTGTGTGCAAACTGTAACTGTATCCCCGACTCATCATGGTGACTACCCAAACCTTACTAACCAACTCAATTTAAAGCAGATAGTTTCCAAGAGGAGAACATGCTTCTCTCTGGAACCAGGTGTGGAGCTCTCAGCCTCCACCTCCACCACCCCACTGCTCTTCCTAAGCTGGGGCCTAATGTCATAACTTAAACCTCATTTTAACCAGTGCTGTCCTATCGATGTGCTGCAGCATGTTAGACACTTCTCGTTCACATGTTTGTGAGCAACACGGGATGCCTCATCAGACATTGCCAGGGCTCTGGTTACAATCTAGAAGTGTTCGCTTATATCCCCAAAATGCTGCCAGCTGTGTCCACCTGTTTTCTCATCACTTTAGCAAGCACAATGAGGACTCGCTGAGGTTCTTTAAATAGGCTGTCAGTGGTGTTTCTCTGCACCCTCAGCCACTTCATCATCTCTCCTCTAATTGGCTCGGGGGATATAAATAGCCACATGCATCCATCGTGAGACTGATTTACTTGCTTCACTTACAAGGTTAATACAGCCTCAGGGGACCTGAGAGGGGCATCATGTTGCCTTTTTTCCTGGAAGCTACATAGCAACAACAAAAATGGACAAGTGTAACTGCTAATTTTTGTCTTGTACTAATTTATTTGGTTGTCTGCCGTTACTGTTTTCACCGCTCAGTTTTGCTCATTGACTGACGATATAGGAGGACTGGCTAAATGACACAATCATGAGACAAACGTTTAAAGGAATTATTTCATTTAGAGATTTTCTCTCGTATTTCTCTTAGTCTCTCATTTTTCTCTTATTTCATACAAGTCAGTGTATTGAAAGAAATGGTCTCATTGTGAAAAATAAACTTTTTTATTTATTATCTGCCATTTCCACGAGATAGCTCAAAAACTCTTAATGCTAATTAAAATCAGTTATCAGGCTTGTCACTCCTAACAGTGTATTCCTCTGAGAGCAGCAGTAGCAGTATTTGACCCAGCTGGCCCTACAGCCAGTTATAAAACCACAATGACGCAAAAGCAGGGGCCACATAATTTGCATTAAAAGAGAAGATATTTAACCCTACATGGTCACACTAAGTGAAGGCTGTTACATAAAGCCAGCACTGAAAAGACACTTTGTGTGATATCTCAATTCAGGTTCACAAAGTTTTCCTTATTTCAGCTACCCTGTGCCAAGTTATAAAATCAGTGCAAGGGGTGAATTCCTGAAAATTAACGATCCTGCACACAGACAGCAGGAGGTTGCCCTTGTCGTAGACGGTCATTAACCCCTGACACACATACCTCTGCTCCACATGTTTATGATTTCAAAAATAGCTCTTTAAGACTTTATTTTTCATTTGGACATATTGACATTGAAGTCTGGTGAAATTAAATGTACTTGAATGTATGTGTGTTTCTGCACACTTAACTGTGCTGTAGATTAAATGAATCTTCCTCAATAGCCAATAATGACAAAGAGAAAACACATTTTTAGAATTTTTTAGCAAATTTATTAAAAATCAACACCTGGAATCTTTCAGTTATAAAAGTATTCAGACCCTTAATTCAGTACTTGGTAGATGCCCCTATGGCAGCAATTACAGCTTCCAGTCTTCTTGGCTTAGTGTCTACAGGCTTTGCACATCTGGATTTTGGCAGTTTATCCTATTCTTCCTGGCAGATCCTCTCAAGCTTCAGCAGATTGGATGGGAAGGATCTTTGAACTCCCATCGTCAGGTTTCTCCACAGATGTTCTATGAGGGTTAAGTCTGGGCTTTGGCTGGGTCACTCAAGGACAGTCAGAGACTT
Source organism: Seriola dumerili (assembly GCF_002260705.1). Lineage (NCBI taxonomy): Eukaryota > Metazoa > Chordata > Actinopteri > Carangiformes > Carangidae > Seriola > Seriola dumerili. The sequence goes on along the minus strand of NW_019174257.1, from coordinate 8,677,973 downwards.
GTCATGAAGCTACTCCAGTGTTGTCTTGGTTGTATGTTTCCGATCATTGTCATTGTCATTCTGTCTAGCTACTCTTCCATAAAGACCTGGTTGATGGAGTGCTGCTGTCTTTCTGGCAGGTTCTAGTATCTCTGCAGAGGAGATCTGTAACCCCTCGTAAAGTGACCGTTGGTATTCTTGGTCACCTCCTTATTCCCGGTTATTCAGTTTGGCTGGACAGCCACCTTTTTATGATTCTTCCCGTTTCACAAATATTGAAGCCACTGTGCTCCTGCGAACACTCAAAGCTTTAGAAATAGTTTTATGCCCTTGCCCTGATCTATGCCTCGCCACAATTTTATTACTCCGCATCTCTGCCACTCACTGAACAGAGTAGACAAACAGAGGTATGTCTCTCGCTTGGCATTACTGTCCACTTTGTCCAAAAAGTTGCTAAATTTGTGGGTAGGTCCTTTTTTTTTTTTTTTCTTTTTTTTTTAAAAACTCTTAATTTATTGACAAAAGTTGGCAACAGTGCGGGCTGCAAATGCTGCTCTAATAGAAACTGTTTGTGTCAATTCATTTTGAAGGAGCAACGGCTAATGGGGAAACCCAACCTAGTCACGTGGCATTTGGCTGACCAGTGGTGGAACTATAATCACTCAACTCTATGTCTCAGTCATCAGTTAGTCATGGACATTCACAATTACAGGGCCAGCTCCGCTTTTGAGTCCAGCCAATAACTCTGAACCCCTGTTCTCACTTTGTCATTGCGGGTTATGAAGTGTGGGCTGATGGGTAAAACTTGCAATTTTAGCCATTTGAAATTAAATCTACAACACAATAAAGTGTACAAAAAGTAAAGGGGTCTGAATACGTAAATACATGCTTTACTGCCAGGCTTTTGTATCATGATGAGCTGTGCCTCTACAGACAGCTGCAAAAGGCTAAAAATCAACATCTGGGAAAAATTAAACCTAGTTCAAGTGACGCACATACTCTTATGTAATGACGTTTATGTTGACACCCAAATTTGCAATTTATTTTAGGGATTGGCTTGAAGCTTTTAAGTTCCAGAAACAGTTGACATGCAAAATAGCTTGCTTTATCTTGAGATGATAATGGAGAGTTTCATTTTTGTTCAAGCAAAGATGTCTTTTAAACTGCCACAGCTAAAATCTGACCACAGTTCTATGTAGATTTACAGAATAAAGAATCTAAGAAATTCACATTTGTCACTGCACCATTGTGAAATAACAATGCGGGGGCTCAGGAACCTTAAATTTAATTACCCGACATCTCAATTAGGCCTTTGTCTGTTCAGTTTAAAGGAGTTACATCAGCTGTTCTCTCCCTCTCTATCCCCTGTGTGAGTGTGTGCGTCTTTCTCCTCTTATGAAAGTCGTCTAAACAAATTGGTTTTTCACTTGATCAACAGTTGAGAGCTAGTTGCTTTTTAAAAAGAGAGAATTTCGCCAATGGAGTTTATACTTTATTATAAGTCCAGTTTATTGTATTTCAGGAATTTACAAGAAATAAGTGGCAGTATCTTAAACTATAAAAACTAAGGTTAATCACTGCACTATTATCAAAACATAATAATACGTAATTCTGGAAAATTGTGGCCAAATTTGTGTTGGAAAGAGGTTGAATATCCTGTTTCTACATTGACAGAACTTAAAGCTTATTTTTAAACGAGAGGCATCTTAGTCACTGGTTAAGATGAGATTCTTTCAAGTGTATACACCTCTCTCCTTGTCTTTTTTTTCTCTTTTATGTCTCATTCATTCACATGCAGAAGACACAATGGGGGATTCTAAAGCTTTCAGCAAATTCCCTATTATCTCCTGAGCTAAACATTTCCTTTTCTGGACTGAAAATATTCTTCATCTTTTCCCCTGTGTCCCACAGGGGAGCAGTTAAGTGGTGTCATTTACGTAGACTGGTGGGAAATGGTTTGCTCTGTTTTTAGCTTTATTAAATAAGTTAGCCAGCCACGTTGTCCTCAGTGCCTTCGAGAAGGAGTGACAGGGGAGATCTCCTGTCCGATATGTCAGTCAATTTTTCTTTCGTCACATGTACGCAAGTAGTTTCATCAACTCAAATCTCTTGCTTCTACTAGGTTATGTCACAGGAAGGACGAGGAGAGATTTGCACAGTGGCAAGTAGGAGAGAAGGACAGAGAGGTGGAGTAAATTGGAGGACAATGGAATATATTCAAGGAGAGGAGGCACGTGAAAATTCAAGGATAAGAGCGATGCAAATAGCAAATGAGAGGAGCACAGAGGGTGAGAATAAAATAACAGACCCTGGTGATATAATTCACTCATGATTCTCTTTTAAAGTAAGGTTGGAGTGGATACAAGGGCAGACAGCCTCAGAGCTCTTATCGTCTATCACTACGAAATTGGATATGAAGGGTCATGGTTAGAAATTACACAAGCCTCTTACCCATGTCATGAAGTTTTTTAGATTAGGTTTGAACGATTCCTCCCCAGTCAGTGGTCTAAAAATAGACAGTAATGATTTTTGGAGATGGGATCAAGCATAACTGATCAGTGCCCAGATTTATTGAGTTTCATCCTGTTTTGGACATGATGGAATTGGAAAGAATATGTTTAGAATATTTTATTATGCTATTTTGTTCGGCTCTGAAGTCATTTGCTAAGAAGCTACAAGAAATACAGTGATGTAAGACTGTCACACCTATGATCACTTTGCAAGACTGGCCTAATTATGTTTTTAAAGACAGAAATAGTTGCAGTCAATACAGTAAAATTACTACTTGCACAATGTTGTGTTCCATGGGACTTTCCCCAAAGTGTATTAGTCCATAGACCTTCTAATCTAACTAGTAATTTGTGGAAAATTAGTCACAAACAGAACATTCCTGGAAATATTGCTTCATCAAGCATTTTAGCCTTCTCACCCTGGCTCAATTCAAGGTCCCAATTATTATACAAACCAACTTAACAATGTAGCAATAAAACTGCTTAACAACTCAGCGTCCACATCCTTCTCTGTTAATGTTAGTGGGGAGGCGCTGCAGGAGGCACCGCAAAAAAGCAGGAAGCAGGTTGATGTTTGAAGTTGAAACTACTTCCATGCCTCCAACCTCTAACGAGGTTGCACAATCCTATGAAGCTTTTATTTTTAATTAAAAATTGTTTTAAAACTTTTTGTCTGGTCTTGGATCAGCTCCAAATAGTATTAGATTAGTCATGCTTCTTGGAAGAATTTTTGAAGAATATCTAAATCCTGTATGGAAATATTAGGGCCTTGTACAAATGATTGTGTGTAAAAAGTTATGGCAGTTCATGAGACACAGACCACACAAAGGAAAAGTTGTAAAAATGGCAAGGGATGTGTTTTGGCCCCATAGGATATGTTGTGAACCAAGAAAAGGAAGTTATGAGCCAAAATGTTAAGTGCCTCATGAATAGCCACATGGTAGCCCTATCTGCACCACATTTAAACTGATCCATTTTGCCCTATAGTCAAAGTTACGGCCAATTTTGCCAAAATCTAATGAGTAAATTTTGAGATACTGTGCGAGACTGAAAGCATACTATAGTTCCCTCAGCTGAGGTTATAACTTTTGTGTCCTCCGTGGGGAAATCACACTATATAATAAACACATTTCTGTCATGAAGGGAGAGGTTCTCCTGCAGTTAGCTCACAGCCATACAACAAAATAGTTCAATTTTTGTTTGATGCCTTTTTGACGTTAGTACCCTGATTGACGTTATTATTGAAGAGATGACATGATCATCTACTGTGTATGTTGGAGGAGGCTTTCCTTGCAAGGTATGAGTGTAGTGTGTTTGTGTCTATGTGTGTACATATCAACACACGCAAAAATTAACACTGTTTGTGTTGTGTGTGTGTGTGTGTGTGTATATGTTAGGGCCTTATGTCACATCAGGACAGTCCTGTCAGATTGTGTGTGGGCTGTGGTGCTGACCCTGTATCACACAGTGTTCCCATCTCAGCACATTAGAGCCAAACCTCTGTGATGATGCAGCAAACGCAGTGACATCAAATAGAATGAAGACATAGTACAGATGCACTAACACACACTATAATATCATTTCAATTATATTTGACTTTCCAGCACTGTCCTGAAGTTTGAGGTTGATGCTGTTGTTTCACAGGATGGGCCAGGGTCTGCTGACCTTTAGTGGCTTTATGATCATTTTTTATTTAGATTGTGGTTGACTGACTGTGGGAACATAAATACAGAACCATATTGTCAGACTATTATTTAGTATTCCTGTATTTGTCTAATGGCATTCCACTAAATCAGTCTTAGAGAGCACAATCTTGCCCATTAGAAAGGTGTAAGAGATGCATCTATGTGATGAAACATTAATCAATTAATTGACCAGTTGACTGACGGAAAATGATTTGACATGTTTGAGCTTTTCTGTTTTATATTATTATTATTATTAATGATCTATGTAATCTAGTTTTAACTTATTTTAATTATTTGTTTATTTATATTTTTTCTGTTTTTATTATTATTCCATCTCAATTTACAATAACGTTTTTAACATGTTTTTATGTTCGTTTTATATCTTTTCATGTGAAGCACTTGGTGCATGTCATTTATTTGTTTCTGAAGTACTTTGAGCTGCATTTCTTATGAAAGGTGCTGTACAAATAAAGTTTAATATTATTATCCTAGTAGGAATATCTGATTTAACAAATAATAACAAAAAGAGACAATTACAAAAAATTAATTGATAAGGAAAATAGCCTGCAGTTGCAGCCCTAAATCTGCACATTTATTTTGTACCTCTTATTTGCATGTTTGATGGAACTGATTTAAAAATTTTAAATGAAGTTTCACTGTGTTGCAGTGTAATCTAATCGAGCTGTGATATTTTCATGTTTTGGGAATGGCAGTGTTATTAGGACTGTAAATTGGTTCACAGCTCTTTGGACTGTTTGGGTGTCAGGAGCAACACAGGCCTCTAGGGGCCACAAGCAGGGAATTTAGACTAATGTTGATACTGTTTTACATACTAGAGGCTCTTTTTTCAGCGTAGGACCCAGGTGCTCAGTTTTGTAATGGGACACAGCCTAATGAAACATGACAAACATGTGGGAACCCACCAGAAGCGTGACTGTGACCCAATTTGTTGTTCACACCCAAAGTAAAGAAAACTAGGCTATGAGGGGGGAAAAACAGCAGAAACAGATGATATATATTCATGCTTTGCTTTTAATCACTTCATAGAAAAAGTATTTCAGATTTATTTTTGAACACAATATACAATATAATACCATACATTGTGTGAAACATTTAATAATCCACCTGCAGTAACTGGTGGACTTGAACATATTGACAATTTAAAAAAACCCATCTCTCATGCAGATAGTGCTAAATCTGGCTAACCATTTGGACACAACTAGGACCAAAAAAAGCTTGAACATAGATAAACAATGTTAATACTGACAAATTTGAATTTCAAAACTGCTAACAAGTTTGGTCAGAAAGAGTTCACACATTAGCACAACCAGTTACATAAGATCATGTTTTGTTGTTAATTCAGAAAGATTCACGTCAGTGCCGGGCGCATTGTAGCATGCTACCAATACTGTCCCCGTCTTATCTACTTTTACATGAAGTGCGTTAAGTGTAAAAGGAGACAATCGCTTTGTGTTTGTCAGTCGAACCTGTATCTGGCCTCATATATCAGCAATCTGCATTCAAATGCTGGATGGAGAAGCTTAGGTCGTGACAAGCCGCTGAGAGAATATAAGCTATTTGTATACTTTGATACCAAGCACTGACTAAGCTTCTGTGTTCCTTAGCTAGCTTGTATGTATCCTATATCCAAGCCTATGCAGTTTAACATGTCCTCTATGTCACCTCTGGGTTACCAAATTGCTGCTGTCAGATGAAAACCTTGTACCTCAATTGGTCCAAAATTGTTTTCCATTGGAAAAATTATCTAAGAAACAAAATGAGGATATCCAAATTCTGGCTATTTGTATGAAATGTAACTGAGCTAAAATTTAACCGAGAAAAACTTTAATATTCAGAAATATGAAAGAATACCACAATAGGAATTCAATTTCAAAATGATGCCAAAGTGAGAACATTTTTGGTTTAATATTCATGCATAATAAGATTAATCTATCTCTCGTCTGTGACATCACATTAAAAGACGATTTTAACTTTTATGTAAAAATAAAAAGGCTCTCTGAGTTACAAGGTTCCCATGTGACAACAACAACATGTCTCTTTAGCTGCTGCTCTGCTGGGCACTCAAAACATTGTGCGAATATATACTTAGATATATTTATATATATTTATATATATAAAAACAATATATAATACATATATAAAAAGACTCTAATCCAGAGTCTTCTACACATTAGACACCACCACTTCCAGGTAATGCAAGTGCATATAAATTAAAATAAATTTTACATTGAAACATTATTTCTTATTTACAAGCTTAAAGTATAGAATAAATACACACTGTTATAAACAGCAAAAAGGACCAACTTGAGCTCCTAGCGACAAACAGTAGCGACAAAGGTGTGGAGTGATAAGGGTAAGGCCTGATGACAAAGTCAGCACATCCAAACACACAGAGAAACACACGCATATGAAACCTTCCATACATACAAACTGCACACAAACGATTGCCACTTAAGCATGCTGGAGTGAAATTAGATGAAGTACCTTTTGAGTATATCAGTAAACCAATATGAAACTGGAGAGACGTGATTATAGATGCAACTAGGACATCTAGTAGAGTCAGTCGTGGAAGCCACAGGAGTAGAAATGTGAGGTCTGCAAACCATTTTCAACCTATCTTCCCCAATGCATTAGTGAAGAAACAAAAAGAGGCGTATTTTGGTTTGTTTTAAAACTAGAGCACCTAATGATTCCTCTTTTTTCCAAAGGGTACAGTCTGCCATGCTGATTCCAGCAATTCCATCTGTGCCAAATTCTAATAACCCGACTGTCCTGGAAACCTGATACAGTGGAGGGGGAGGGGAAAATTTCAATTGACGTCAATGAGCAGAAGCAGCACTTGAGGGATTTTTATCGCAAGGAAGAAATAGCCGGCCTGATTGTTTTGGGGTCGTGTCCGTGAAGCCTAGAGGGGTTTGTAAACCATGTGAATAGTGGCGTTGATGAGGGTCTGAGAGTGCCTTTCAGACAGGCAGCTGTAAGAGCACCTTTAATCATCTGGTCTGGGCCTGATTGCAGAGGGGCAGGGGGGCGTTACATCAGACGGGTCTGGGGTCAGGCCCTGTTCCAACTAACAGGATTATTAAGACTGCAGCATACCTGTGGGCTGAAAATAGATTCACTGCTGTTGTGCATTTTGTCCTTGGCGGACTTCATTTCTGATTTAATAGTACATCTAAGGAGCTCGTTGTCATGAGGTGTTTGTTCTTAGTCTTGCTTGTATTTCTGCTCACTTTATCTGGTGGTAGGTTTAAACTGGGCTAACCTCAATTTCACACCAATACGACAACTGCAAAAATGAAAAGATAAAGTCGCGTACATAAAATGTCACAATAATTTTACACAGAAAATTTAGCAGGAATACCTGACCAGTTGCAAAGGAAGGATTCTGTATCCTCACTGAGTATTTTTTGCCTTAAAAGCTTAAAAGTCAAGTTTTGGTGTGAAAAGGTAGGAGGCCCCAATGGTCTGCAGACTGTTACAAAGAATAAGAGGAAAGGAAAGACGTATGTTTGTAGATATAGTATGGAAAAAGATGTGATATTTCAGTGTGAGTGTGACATTCATTGACTGACATCTAATATAGAAAGCAACAAACTAACTGTAACATGAACCATGAGTGAACAAAGGTGTTTGAATTCCATGTGTAAAGAAAAACGTTGTGCTCAGATTGAAAAACAAATATGATAAAATGTTCATGTTTCCCTATTTAGATGAGTTTGCCCAAAAGTTGTTTGTCGACATTTGTTTGGATTTCTCTATTGCCCAATACATGGAAGACTGTTCTCTTTAACATACAAAAAAGATTTTGCTCTTTCAGATAAGAAAAAAAAGACATTTCACAGACATACTAGAGTGTTCAATAAATAAAAAACTATTATAAAGACAATAGTAAAAAAGGCACACAAAAGTCCTTTGACAAATGGTACAGGAAAAAAGTAAACACTTTCTCTTGCTATACAAATGTTTCTCCATCAGTAGATCTTACTCTATGCTACTTCTAGATCATATCATATCTGTAAAAAAAGTCTTAAGGTACAAAACTTCTCTCAGTAGTGTCAGTGTCCTTTTAATGCCAGTCCAGAAAAGAAAAGTAACCATTTCCCAAACTGGCCGAAATCCTTCAAGTTCCACCCCCCAGTCTCGTCTCTCCACCAAGACTAAAATGTTCGCAGTAATTATTTCCTGAGAACTCTGAAGCCGCTTCACTGAAACTGTCCGTCCGTGTCTGGCTTCAAACACCCAAGTGCAAGACGCCCCTGTGCAGGCCAAAACTAAGCCTTTGCTTCTGTGGGCTTGTTAAAAAGCACAGCTGCAAGAGGATTTCCCCTCTTTTTCCAAAAACTTTCAAATCACCATGTGAGCCTGATGATGCAAGCCCTATGTATCTGTGGGTGACGCCTCGTGTGTCACGATTTCTATTGCTGTCGTGGGCTCCATCATGCTGCCCTCCTCGTTCTCCGGACCGTCCAAATAGTCCAGGGGAGGAGATCGAGAATCTCCTAGACTATCCTCCTCCTCTTCTTCTAATTCTTCTTCTTCCTCCTCCTCCCCTTCGCCATCTTTCTCTATTCCATCTAAGTCCTCCTCCTCCAAGGTCAGCTCAAACTGAAATTTCTCCCCACCTCCCTGCCCGCCAGTGCTGCCGCTATGTCCGTGCGTGCCCTGGTCATAGAAGGGAGGGGAGGGACTCTGGGGTATCATGCTCTGGTACCAGTTCCTGTTGTCCTCCAGCGTGTCCAGAATGTCCTGGGCGTCTGGGTGAACCAAATCAGCCCAAGTCTCCCAAAGAGGGTGCACAATGTAGTCGATGAAACCCACCTGAAGGAGACAAATGAGAGTTACAAGTGAGTTTCTTTGAAGTTTTTGATGCACTTATACGAATGTGCACATCCATCGCTGATTGTGCATGATTCAGTTTCTATGCGCTTTGTTGCCTACCTGGCTCTTTTCCACTGAGGCTGTATGTTTATCACACATGGGGCTGATCTCCATCCCCCTCTCCCTCTCTCTGTCTCCCTGGTGGAAGAACTCCTCCATTATCCGATCAGTCCACTGACGATACAGCTCCAGGGACTTAGTGGGGTTACTCAGGTCAGCACAATGCACCATGTTACGAAGCACCTATTAGAAATACAGAATTTAAATTTAGTAAAAATATACACACTCTAAACGCCTGTACACCCCCACTCTCCAATGTACAATCAGATTACTTTACAACTAAGAGATTAGGAGAAATTAGATTCTTGAAGAAAAGACATTTAAAGCTAATTCTCTAATGAGTTTTGTTATAAAAGGAGGTTGGTCTACACAACAGTCTAATAAAGAGGAAATCCTAGGAAGACCATTACAGAGACAGTGTAAAGGGAGCACTTAAAGGCAAAAAGAAGATGGATGGAGTGAGAAAAGGAGTGACAGTGGGAACAGAGGTCAGCTATGTAGGAGGCCGGCTAATGATCATTGGCTGAGTAACCTCTGTCAGCACTGGCTATTGATTAGAGCTATTAAAAGCACGTAAAAGAGAAGTGGAGGGTTTCCAGTATGTTGAGTCACACATACACAATCCATATGAAATGCACTTTATTTAAATCGGTAAGAAACAAATGTTTTGCAAAAACAAACATCTACCTGTATCCTGTCTGTGTAATTATCCAGCAGCAGCACTCCAGAGCTCGTCACCTTCTTCGTCTCCACCATAGTCTTCAGATCGGCCAGCAGACTCATGTGTTTGGACATGTCAGTGGCCAAAACCTGGAGGGGAAAAAAGAAAACACTGTCAGCATCGAAGTTTCAGACAGATTGTGATTTGAATCAAAATGGTGGTAGAAGAGAATAGAATATGAATCGTGATATATTACCATGTCGATGACCATCTTGCGTAGGGACTGTCTCTGCTTCTTGGTGAGGTTCTGGAAGATATCGCAGTTGTCCTCCTGTAGTAGCTTGAATCCCACAGCCAAGTGATGGTTCTCCAGCACAGACTCATCGTTGTACATCAACGCCAGTTCAGAGTCTGGACAGAGGTAAAAACAAGATTTTAGTCTTTGTCACGAATACTGATATTTGATTATTGAAAGCATCAATTTATAGGTTTTTAAAGAAAGCAACAAATTAGCTATCTTGATTTCATGTACAGTAATATTTTCACTTACTGGTGTTGATTAGGAATTGGTTTGATACTCCAGGATGATCAACATCATGGATAGCTGCAGCAAAGATGGCTGCTAGGATCTCAAGGTCAGTGAAGACGGCCTGTGAAAGAAAGAACGGAAAGAACGAACATGAAACTACTTCTGGAGGTTTAAAAAAAATAGCAGCACAAAAGTTAACAGTTAATCCAATCCTCACTAACTATTGAGCATTGTGTAAGGGAGAGATAACAGACCCACGGTCATACATGAAAACCTTGCAATTAAAATATCTGATTTTCAACCTTAATGTGATAGGAAATGCAAATTTTTCAGTCACGTTCTGCTTTAAGGAAAGCAATCGCAAGCCTGGGTCACACAAGGCCAGAGAAATTTTCCTCAACCAAATATGAAGCAAGCTGTGTGCCTTTCTGTGAAAATCCACTATGAGACAGCGTAATACTATGTCTGCTGGCTGCGATAGATGAAAGACGGAGAACGGAGAGGAATAAATCATGATCTAAAGGCTGATGCATTCTGACCTGACTGTATCTCACCAGCTACTCCAACTTCAGGAGAGCTCTGAGAAAATGCAAGCAGGAAAAACCTAACAAATAAGACATGTATCGACGAGTGGTGAAGTAAAGTTCTCCGAGTAAACTGGAGGGGAAAAGATGATTCAATGGAAGGATGCTGAGCTCTTCAAAGCTAGTGTGGCACTCCAGGAAAGAGGCACATGGGGTGATGTAAGAGTTCTCTCTACTTTAGTTTTCCCTTATTTCTGTGGATGCAGATTGGTCAGAGCTGGGGGAATTTTTCAACCTCCAGAGTTGAAAGATGAATGAGGATGAGATAATGTAAGCAGAATCTGATGTGAGGTACTAAAAACTGAGAACTAAAATGACACTTGATATTATAACTTACATCCAGGGCTGGAGTTGAGAGGAGGATGTGTGTGGATTGGGCTACGTCAGCAGCATGTAGGCTGTTATGGTAGGCCACATCTGAATGGTAGTGGTCTTCCAATGTCATCATGTAGGCCACGAACGTATCCACTGGAATCTTAAATGTCTTTAACAGGTCTCGCTCCTAGAAAAACATCAAAATTTAGTCAGGACTAAGTATGGATAACTTTAGTGGTACAAATCTGAACCAAAAAAAATAAAGTAAAAGGCAACAATGATGTAAGTGAAGACACAACAGCATGCAGAATCTTAGGATTATACTGATAAAAGTATTACACTCCGTACCTGGAAGATGGCGTACATAATGCAGGTAAGAGGTCGGTTGTTGGAGTACTCTGAAACAGTGAAGATGTTCAGGCCCCACTTGTTCAGATCATCCAGCTCCTTGGACAGCAGCTCCTCCTTATCAGTCTTGACGCCGAAGCGAGAGATGCTGCTGCTGGAGAGCGAGGGCCCGTGGGAGACCTTCTTGACCCCGCTGATCTGTGTCATCAGCTGATGCTTCTGCTGCTTCTTCTTCTCTCGTGTCTTGGATGTCGGCGACGGGATCTCCACCTCATTCTGTTTGTCTGCAGGTGGGGGAATATAGACATTTTTAGTTTTTAGAAAAGTGTGGACATTATAAGGAAGATGTGGTTAAAATTCCCATCTACCCTCATAAAGCATGAGTCTTTGTTGTAATATGCTTCTGAATTAGGGCCTGAGGACCCAGGTGTACTATAAAAACACCTGCAGCAGTTTAGTTCCTGAAGGATTTATTGATTCATTCATTCAGTCATTATTTGTCCCTCCATTCATTTGTTCATTCACGCTCCCTTCCCGCCACCTGTAGTCTCTGTCTGAACTCCCACTGTTCATTCGTCTCAGCCCCCCCCCCCCCCCCCCCCCCCATCTCTCAGCAGGTGGCTAACATCTCATCTCCTGTTCTTTTCACTCTCATAGGTCAGCCCATTGACAGACTGAGAGCTGGGGCTTCTAGACAGTCCCATAAAGTCAGTCATTCAATAAGTTGGCACATCTTTTGCAGCGTTATCAAATCACTTAGTACAGAGTGGGATTTTAAGTCTATTCAACCTTATCTGGTCTGGCCACAAATAAAGTGAATGACCAGTCCAAAAATAAAAATGAAAACATGCAAGGCTTTCATGTAAAATTCTTTTGAAAAATAATTACACATAATACACCATATACACAGTATTCACATTTTATCCAGAGAAAAAAAAAATACAAAAAAATGCCAAGTTTCTTATAATAACCAACCAGGCCCTTGTGTTTATTGCAATGACAGAAGAAGTGAATGAATCCTGCAGGGGCTGGCTATCGGCATGTATGTGAGCTGTGCACACATCTATCAAGCCTGGACTCAGCTCATCGCTGGCCTATCAGCCTTTCCCTGTGGAGGGTTATTCAATTACCAGCTGTAATTCAAATAATCACTTTCACTCTCATGCTCTCCCTCTTTCTCTCCCCCTTGCACTGTTTTCTCTGCCTGTCTCTCTATCTCTCGCTCTCTCTTCAGTCCTCCAGTGGTAATTGAGAATGGGCAATTAAGCGCTCTCAGACATGTGCTGCGTGGGAAACAAGGGGAAGAGCAATATATTGCCCTCTAATTTATTACAAGCCATCATTATCACCATTGCTGTGTGGTGTTTGTGTGTGTCTGGCCTGTATGTATGTATGTGTGTGTGTGTGCAGACAAGTTCGCAGTGTCATTCTTATCATTCATTTCTACTACAAGTAAGTGCCAGTATACAGTAAACGCTGTGCGCTCTGTTGCGCAGTTGCCTTGATAAAACTGATCTGGAGGTTTGTAGCACAGTTCTCATGATCCTGGTGTCGGTGTGCCATCAGATTAAGACTCTCTGTTGCAATTTGGCTTCCATTGTTGTCTCTTATAGTCCTGCTTTTCACTCTGTTTGCTCTCATCTCAATCTTTTCTCAAGCAAAAAAAAAAAAATTAAAATATGTAGATGTATCTATCTCTCTTTATATCTGTTTCATGCTCTGTTCTGTCTCTCCTTTTCTTGCTTCCTCTTTCCCTCTCCTCTCTCACCTCCCACGTTTATTTCGATTTCATCCGACTCCTTTTCTTCCTCCTCCATATGCTCTAGTGTGTGAGACACAGATGCAGTGGGGAGGGTGGAGAGGGGTGGGCGTTTTTTGGGGACTTTTTCCCTCCCAGTATATTCCCTAAGCTAGGTGTGTTCTGCTGTTGCTGATCAAAGGGAATTATGACAGAATTATGCTGCGAGGACAGCTGTGGCGGGGGAAAGGCACACGTGACTGGCCAGCATTCTGTCGGCCAACAATCCATAATGGAAAGCCCAAAATCCTGGTTTGAAATTGCCCTAGATGAGAAACCGAGGGATCTTTATTTATCTGGGGAATTATCCAGGTTCCATGAGCGCTGTTTTACCAGTCAACAATCTGCCTCAGCATTAGCTGGGGATTTGTGGTGAATCTAAGAATGCTCTCTACGGATCCAGACATATGGCAGGAAAATGTAATTTCTTTGATCCTGAATGGATACTTTTATAAAAATAATATGAAGCAGAAATAAGTGCATTACTGATGTGATACTAATCTTTATGGATGGAGGGATTAAACAGTGCTGCTGGTCAGCTGAGGCCAAACCAGGCCAACTGTGCTGCTTCAGCCATTTTTCTTTCATTCCTCATTAATGTTAACCTGTTCTTTCTTCTTTGTCTGTCTGTCTGTCTTTCTCTCTCTCTCTCTCCCTCTCTCTCTACCAGCAGCAGGGTAATCCTGATTTCTCTATCGAAGTGATAGTCATCTCCGTCTGGATTCTCAGGGCAGCAAGAGAGGGAGGGAGAGGTGGAGGTACAACAAGGTGTCCCTGCTGACAAAGATGCATTAAGACAGGAATGAGTCACCCAATCTGCCGAGCTCATCTCACTGCCAGCAAAGGGGGTTCCTCTGTACCTCTATTTTCTCCCTCACTGCAGTCAGTTCCCTCCTTCCCTCGTTTGCTTCCTCTCTGTCTCTCCTCACCCCTCCTCTCACTCTATATGATCCGGAGGTAAGGGATCCGCCAACAACACTACACCGGATCAGGATGCCAATCGAGCGGAAGCGCAGTGTCTATAAATATTATAGTATATATAATTATATACCCTACTATTCTAACTACCCCTACATGTATTCTGTCTGGCATCTTATTATTCTTCCAGTTTGTCAATCTATATTATCTTCAACTCATTTACTTGCCTGTTCCCAAGCTTTGTAAATCTTTCCTGTAGCTGCCCTCATGCTTCTGTGGAAATCTCAAATTTATCATAAGCCAACTTTTACATCAAAAAATCTGGAAAATTGATTGTCCTATGAGTGGTAGTTAGGTTATTTTTTTTCCTACAATGACTTAACAGTGTAGTTTGGCCCCAGAATCATGAAACGTTTTCTACATGTGGGTGACAAAAACAGCAGAGGCCACTTTCTAAAGTCGACATAGATGGATATTTAGCAATCAATCTATTCTCAGATCTCAAATGTACAACCCATACTGACAGCATCCAGTTCCAATCCACTTACCCCGGTTCTGGCTAACAAACTCACTTGTCAGTCAAATGGTACTTTTTGTGGTAGCCAGCCACCTTAATGCCTTTTTATTTCTCTAAATACTTTGAGAAATTTTTTTTTTACTTCAGTTTTAATGGCCATTTTGAGCCCAATGCCATAAACATCTAGACAAAGCTTAATGGCGCAGTGTTTTATGGTACGCCCCCACAGAAAAGCCTGCCAGAGCAACTTGCACAGCTTAACATCATACATAAGACTGAACCTGCAGAAAAACATTGCGGCAAAGCAGAGAAGTGGGTATTTGTGTGAGCCACTCAATATTTGTGGATGTTTGTATTTTTCTATGTACTGTGAACATACAGGTCATGATTATTCTCTGTAGTGACTGAGGGTGGATTATAAATTGGTGAATTTGTTAGTGTGATTTTGAGTGCATGTACACAAGATCTTCATTTACCTAGGAAGGTGTTGGAGATGAATTCGGAAACCTGATTCCCAGACCGACTCATCTCAGATAGGTGCGTCAACTCCCGATTCAACATTCTCTTGAACTGCAAGAGAGAAGGAGAAAGAGGAAAGAGGAGGAGGGAGAGAGAGAAACATACGTCGTCAGTTTCCACTGAGGGAAAACCTGAGATAAATTATGATATAGGATTCCAAGGAAAATCCAAGAGTTCCCAGTTTTCCTCCACCAGCTCAAGAATATTATTTAATTACAGCATACAATCAGTGGGGGGACACATCTTATTTTCCCCTCCATTTTCCCTCAAATTAATTAAAGTGCAGATCATTATGTGTGTTACCAGTTGGGAGGCCATTACCTTTTAATACCCCTCAATTCACCCCCTGCAACCAATTTACAGTTTTATTACACTGAATCACATTTTTGGGTCCTATTTAGCTGTTTTACTTGCGTCAGTGTGCAAGAATCTCAATGATGTCAAGAGGAAAATCTGCACACAGCTCCCTAAATTCCCCTTCCGTCACACATTTTGGTGATTTTCATGAGAGTTCATGTTTTATATTATTAGCAAATAAGGGATACATGCATTTGACAGTACACAGGCACTGCAGTAGCAGCTGTTTATGACAGACTGATGCATGCGCGTGCACACACATACACATTAACACACACAAACAGACACTCTGCAGAGGGCTCAAGATGGAGCCTGAGCCACAGAACACCATTCTGTCAGACCCCCCTGATGGAAATATCTGTTGGTGCAATTAGGCTAACAAAGTATCCCGAAAAGCTCCACAAAAACAACTGATGTTATCAAAATGCTAAATTTCTTTAGATATATTCTCTAATACAACAACAACACAGCTCCGAGACGTACAATGAAATGAGTGCGGTATCCCAACAAGCTACGTAGATAAGCACCACACACCTTAATGTAACCCCAAGACACCGACAGCAAGTAATTGGCTTCAGGCATTTTGGACCCCGTTTTTTCGTTCCTACACAAAGCCAGAACTGTAATCCAATAGAAAAAATAGAGGCAGATGAACAGGATTCTTTCAACGCCAAAAAGAACAAAAATCCCCTCTTCTCTCCTCTTGTGTTTCTCTTCTCAGCAGCTAAGAGAGCAGCTCGATGATGGCTCACTCTCCCTCTCAGCAGCAGTAAAGGGCCAGCTCTGAGTCTCCATGACTGGGGATGGAGGGATAGATATATGTAGGGAAAAGTGTAGGCGCTGTTGCCAGGCTAGGCGAGGAGGAGATCCAGTAGGCTCGGTGGATCGGCAGGAGCAGCAGCAGCTGGAGCCGTGAGCTGGGGACTCTCAGTGCACTGATGAATAATGGAGAAGAAGCAAGGAAGGGAGGAGGGGAAAAAAACAGCGATGGAGACAGGAGGAGGAGAAGGAGGAGGGAGTGAGGCAGCGATGTTCATCTGACTGGAGGGGGGGTTCCTCCACTGGATTTGTCTTGCTTCACTGCTCTCACTGCTGTAACGCTCACTCCCCCTCCTACCCTGCTTCTCTCTCTCACTCTCTCACCATGTTCCTCCCTTTTTCATTCCCTCCCTCTTTTTCCCCTGCTGTAGTCTGCCAGCCCCAGCAACACTATTCAGAACACATGATTTGACAGAAAGTGGGGAGAAGGGGGGAGCCCTAATTACAGCTTGGCATTGGTGTATATATGAACTTCTAAAGGGGTGTTTGAATGATTGATGTTTAATATCCAGACATGGATTCCAGATGTAACTTTTCCTCTTTTCTCTAGCTTTGCAAGTGCTGCAGATAAATCCCATCCTCTTCAATTTCCAGCCCCAGTAATTCCCTCTTAAAGCTATTTTTTATGAAGTCAGCCATTGTGAAGGAATGTCATTGAGACATACAGCAATTCCTCCCCTCTACAGTAAAACAATGAGGGTTGGGAAAGAGGATGGGGCACGTATTGAGGAATGTGAATGCACAGTGACAGTATCTTTATCGCCATTATCTCTATTATCATCCGCTCTTCTCCCTCTCCCTCTTTTGAGTCTTCTGTTGTTTCCTGACATCCCCGAGCGCAGCGGCCATTGTGGAGAACTCATGAGCCTGTTCATTATCTGTATCCCATAATAATATTAGATGCTGTCAGGGTGTCTGTGGAAGGCTATTTTTAACAGCCGAGAGACAACCAGAGAGTGGGGAAGAAAAGAAGAGGGAGGGGGGAAGAAAAAGAAGAGATGGGAGATAATTGCATCCTTCACCAATTTAGGTGACATCAGCCCACGGTTTATCTCTCTGCCTGTGAGTGAGTGAGTGTGTGTACGCCAATTACCAGAACACCCCAATGCCATGGCAACAGCATCAGTTGGCCAGTGTAAGGCTGTTTTGAGAGGAGGAGAGAAGAGAGGTTTCCCCTGTTCCTTCCCAGGCAGACATGTGATGTAGCTGCTGAGCTGTCACAAGGACACACCACACACACCGCTTTCACTCGCATCCACCAATGCGCAGACTGAAAGTCGCTCCCCCTCTCCCTCCCTCCCTCCCTCCCTCTTCACAATCTCTCCTCCCCTCCCCTCCCTCCCTCCCTCCCTCCCTCCTTCCCTCCACTCCATCTCTCCTCCCCTACCTCCTCTTCTCCATCTCTCCCTCACTCTCCACCACTTACATGTCAATTTCTCTCTCGGCTGCCACTTGCCAACACAGTCATCAATCTCTCTGTCTGTCTGTCTGCCTCGCTGGCAGAATCAATGGGCTGTCCTTGGAGCAGGTGTTGATACTGCTGCAGTGTACAAGGCTAGGGCCACCTGACTGGAATATACTGTTAGATCAGTACTACTGGCCAATTTCAAGGCGAGGTTGTGGTCTTGTCAATTTTGTCACAACTCTTGTTGGTGAACCCCCTAGAGCTGCTATGCTTCACCAATCAGAAAATAATCATGGTTCTTGTTGCTTCAGAACCGATGCATGGGAATCTGTAAACAGAAGTTGCCAGAGAACCTTTCAGCCCAATATTTGTGTTTGTACGAGTTTGGAAAGATGTGTGGGAGATCAAAGCTTCCCCGAGAGGATTCCGGATTATCCTCCCACTAAGAGAAAGAACCAGAAGAAGGGAGGCAGGACGCAAGAAAAGAGGAAAAAAAAGAGAGAGGCAGAGAGAGGAGGCAGCTCTTTATATAATAGCTAACTGCATAATATATAAAGAAACCAGAAATAACAGCGGGGGATGTCTCTCTGCAATGTGTTGAAGAGCTATGCTTCCCCAGAGGCTGAAAAAAATGCCTCAGTGCCCCCCCCCCCCCCCTTACAAATGCTATTATCTGCAGTTAAGCACAGTAGATGGTCACATGCATGCTTTTACACACTCATGTTCATGTATCTGTATGACTCTGTTCTTGGCAGTGTGCGTTTGCTGCGTTTTTGCTTGTTTTTATTGTTCAGCAAGGGAAGCCTCTTTACCACCTACTGATATCATGACACTGGAGGAAGATTAACTTCTTAGAGCTCTGTGGGTATCTCTTTTTCACATACCCACATACTATATATTCTTATTCTATTATTTTACCCATTCGCTTCTTGCTAAGCTCAAACGTCTTTCCTATTCTCTTTTTTTGTCACTTGATGTTTCTAAACTGTCCCCTTTTTCCTTTTAATTTTCTCTCTAGTATTTTTTTCTATACATCCTGCCTCTCCATTTTCATTCACTTGTCTCTCTCTCTCTCCTTGCAGGGGGTTGGGTTGATTCAGCAGAGAGCTGCTGTGACAGAGGCAGAGAAGGTGAATGGAGCCTGTGGCATTTCATTGTGAGAGCGGAGAGAAAGAAAAAAAAAAAACATAACTCTGAGCCTCCTCCATTCAGATGTGATCCCATCAGACAGCTCACTGTGGAGGGCAGTCAGGCGGACAGGTAGGCAGGAAGGCCAACACAGAGTCTTCCTCTGACACGAGACTCTGATCTTATGCACTCACAGCAACATGCTTCTATTATCTGACCAGGCGCTACACATCAGACTGAACTTAGATTCTTTTTCTACACAGATTCTTGTTGATCTGATTATAAACACGATAACAACTAGTACATTGTGTTCTCATAAATCCTTTTTATCATTTTCTTACAAAATGACACGATTTTAACTTTGTCAGTTAGATTCAGTGTTTTTCTTGCCACAGGTGGAAATGCTTCGAATTGCCTAAAATGTCAAATAAAGCCGGAATCACAAGTCCAGTTTCTTTCTTGTCTAAATTCTTTACTTTGAACAGTTGTTTTCACCTGAGGTGAAGATTGAAGTTGTGCCTTTGAGCCACTAGTGGGCACACCATGCTCAGTGTGCTGTAGAGCAGCCTGCTCTGTGTTCAGAGAGCGCTGACCCTGTAACCCTGCAGAGAAACAACTCACAACTTAACCAGGAGCTTGAACTTAATAAACCTCCTTTCTGTGCCAAACATGCAAACTCAACTCATTTAAATTTGATGAGGTGTGAAATGTTGTATGTTATTATTTTTCAACTTAACAATTCTTAGAAACTTCAACTAAAGTGAATCATGATTTCCAGAAAAATTAAATGTCATCTTTGTCATCTTAATTATATTTTATCAGTTAATCAAATGATCTAATATTTAGAGTACAAAACACTGCTGACTGACTTATATGAAACTTTATCAGTAAATCTGTAGCAGTTGTGGTTTATCTTGCCCCTCTCTTTAAGAAACATATGACGCAGTGTGGTCACATTGGTGTTATGGCAAAGACTCGTGGTGACATAACTCTGTAAAGATCAGGGAACCTACCTACGTATGAGCTGTGCTTATGCTCGGCAGAGGTACAGACAATTCTGAGAGACAGCCTGACTACCTCTCACTTCCTCTGACTCATGCACTCGTGCGTCTGCACGAGAAAGCGTGTATTCGCGTATATGTGCCTCTGAATCTAGGAGCTAAGATGTATTGAAAAAGACCAGTAAGCTGTAAGTACAGGACACAAAAACTGAAGAAGATAAAAGTAAGTGAGAAATTTCTCAGCTGAGTGAATCATTCCGATCACTCCCGGCTGTTCAGAGCCTCAGTGGATTCAGATGTGGTCTGCAACACCATTTTTGGCTTGAGGAGAGCAGTTAACAGGCTGCACAGCCGTGCTGGTCTGAGCTTTGGTTACTTCGAAAGCAGAAAGCATCCCAAAGTAAAATACCACACAGGCAGTATTACACCAAGAAATTTCTTTGAAAGCCCAAGACACAGGGAACACTTGAATTACAGAAACAGCTTCTACAAAACTCAACACTCCAATGCATGGTCAAATCATAATGACAGCAGTGTTTGCATCATTATTTTAACAGAAGTCATGTATGTATGTAACTTTTGGGAAGTATTCACAGAAAGATTTGGTTTACTCTCTCCATCCCGTTTGAACAAACAGACCATTGAGCAGCATCTAAACACATCACCACTACCTCTTGCTTTCACCCCAGATGACCCGAGTGTGGTCCGTCTCTAGGTATTGGTATTATGCTTAGAAACACCACTTATCACCTGCCTGGTCTTCAGGTGACTTAAATCCAGTCTTTGTGCATATTAACTCGCTTCGCTCTATGTTTAGACACGACCACACTCTTCTAGAGACCAGAGAAAGACAAACAGGCTCATTTTTCCTAAGATGACTTTTGCTCACATGTTTTCAAGTAGCTTTGCAGTTCCACTAAGTACTAGTTAGTGTTGCCATTAGGTCAGTTAACAACTTTGGAGGAAATCAGTTCCAAGGAGAACAAAACAGCATGTGCAATTAATAGTCTCGACAATGCCTATAACTCTCTCTCATCACCCTGAGTGAAGAGTTTAAGTAATACCATGAGCTGAAGGTATATCCACTTATACTGTAAAGGCAACATGAAGACCAAGAGACAGATCTGCCAGCTGTCATCAGCAGAGTTTAACTTTGATGTTTGAAGAGAAGTGGTTTACAGTACAACCACAAAACTGAATTTGTGTTTTTAGCTTCAACACATGTAAACTCAGCGTCATATGAAAGGAAGCACAACGGTTCTCAAAAGCAGAATGCACGCACCAATGTCTCTTCCTGCATGAACCTCTGAAAAGATATGTAGATTATTATTATTAAGAAATTACCATTAAAAACATACACTTTGATAATATACAGCCAGAGTAACTAAACATCCAATGCTGTAAAAAGGCAGGAAAGCCTAAAGCGCACATTCAGCATCCGCTTCAGTGAAATGTACTTAAAGTCCTCTTAGACTTTAAACAACACTAAAGGCTGAAAGGACAAATAGCATCTACTGAAACTGTTTGAAAAGGCTGTAACTACAGCATGTGAAATTCACATCACGTTAACCAAGCCACAAAAGTTCAGCACTTAAAGTCAACACAAGACAGATGATCCTACAGTCCATTAAGAAACCAAAAAAAAGTAAAACAGACTATAAACTCCATGTATTTAACAAGATAAATCCCAAGAAAACTCACCTTTCTCCAACCATTTAGCTTCCCTAATTTCCTCTCTTTCTTGTCAAAGCAGCAGGCTCCCATGTTTCTGTGTGTAGAGTGCAGAGCAGAGTGGGACTGCCGTCCGTTAAAGTGTCTGTCTCAGTCTGACTACAGCATGAGTAAAAGGACCAAAGCCTCAGCTCTCTGACGCTGGGAAACGCCACAGCTCTAGTGACTCACTTTGGGCTGCGAGGTCTGACTAGGCTTTACCTCACACCCTGTGTATGTGGAGCAATGATTGAGTGTGTGTGTGTGCGCGCACACACGAGAGAGACCTCTGCTTCAAACACACTCCCTCATGGGGGTAGTCCCGCCTCTAGTCTCTTGCTCTTCTTCTTACTCCTGCAGCTGTCAGTCACAGCTCTGAGGTTTACACTGTCGATATCGCACTGATCATTCTGATGACTAGAACACTTCCTGTTTTAATGAGTGGATTTCCTTGAACTTCAGCTACAAAGATTCCTGGTAGTTAAAATATATTCAAGTAAAGGTTTAATTGCCAAATGCAGAGAAGTATTCTTACTTTCAAGAGTTCTTGAGTTTGCACCAGAGTGCTGTGGTAGAATAGCATAATTGAAACAAAGTCACTCAGCTGCTTTTTAGTAAATGCACTGTGTCTGTATTTCCCTCAGGGTGCAGACGACTCTGCAGCCACAAAACTGCACAATCCTAACACTGGTCACTGCAGGAAACATTACACATTAAAAATGTACCAACAGGCACATGGGTCCTGTATTGTAGACCCACACCTGTAGTGTTAAGCAAAGGCCCAACAACATCTGGCTAAATCCACAAGTTTCAAATAGGGCTACAAGTAACAGCTATTTTAATTATTGATTAATCAGCTGATTATTTTCTTGAGTGGTTGAGTTATTGTTTTGTCTATAAAATGTCAACAAAAGTGAAAAATGCCAAACACAGTTTCCCAGAGACTAAGGGAATGTCTTTAAATGTCTGAGCTGCAAAGACTCGTTGATCAGTCAATTAAAATAGAATTAATCGGCAGCTATTAATCGTTGAAGTCATTTTTAGGTTTGAGAGTGAGAAATGGCTGCTTTTCTTGGTCTTAAATTACAGTATATTTAATGGTTTTGGGGGTTTTGGACTCTTGGTTGGTCAAAACATGTGATGATGTCACAATCAGGTCCAGGAATATGTGAAGGAAATTGTTTTCTGTTTCATAGAATAAAAGGCATAAGGATTTATAGATAAAAAAATAATACTTAGTTGCAAATGGTTTGTATGTATAAAGATATTAAATTCAAAGTAGATAAACCAGAGAAAAGGAGCAAATCTTCAAATTTTGGAAGCTCATCATCTCATTTAAAATTTGTGATGAAACAAGTAAACTAATCGTTTCAACTCTACTAATAGTTAATCGTTTACATAAATGTTTAACCTGTTGACTTTTTTTTTCCAATTAATCAATTAATCATCTAGCCTATAAAATGAAAATAGTAAAAAAAAATATCTTCTAAAGTTCCCCAGATCCCAGCTGATGTCTTGAGCTTTGCTTGTTTATGCCTATCGAACAGCCCCAAACTCAAAGAATATTCATTATTTGAAGATATAAAGCAGAAAAAAGCAGGAAGTCTTGATATGTGTAAAACTGGGAAATGACTTCAACAATTATTAAACTGTTTGTGAATTGACTAATTGTTCACTCAACTTATCCTTTGAACACAAGTTTCAAATGACAGAAGATCTACGGTTTTGACACAGAAGAATATTCCAACTCAAAACAGGCCTTGACTTGTCTACGTCAGCTCTACATAACAGAGAGGACAGTCACGTAGTGTAAGTCCTCAGCGGCGACAGCCCCCTGAGCTTCACCTTGGAGGTACGGCAGCAGCTTCTCGCATTTCACCTCCCTCATACTCATGTTTCATACTATAACACAGCTTGAATAACAGTTTATCCATCCTAAATACAACAGGTAGTCAGCGGCCTTATTAGTCGATTGGCATGTTCTTGTTAATAAAACCAGGTCGAGGGTAATGGCTCGCATGACAAAGGTGAAGCAGTTGTGTAATGATTTAGTTTTGGGTAAAAACAATGCGAGGAGTAAAACAGCTTAGATGGCAATGGGATTAGCTCACTGTAAATATAGACACACAGCCACATAAACACACTAACTGCATAAAAGACAGACGTGTTTGATGGGGGATTCCTTATCAGTATCTTATCCACAGATGGTTACGTGCCAGGACACACTCTCCCACCTGCCAAAGTCACAGCAATGAGAGGGTCATAATACACAATACACACATGGTGTCACCTGATATGCTACACTGTGGATCAGCCACATCCAGGTCTCCTGTTTACACCTCACAAATACTCACATTTAAGACTGAATTTTTGAAGAAACAAATCTGAATTGACATTTAAAGCTTAGTTAACGGAAACTGTGCAACCTCCCATAATAATGCATCACACTGAACTAAAGAATATGAAACAAACTATCAAATTTTTTTTACAATTTTAGTACTGATTTGTGCTATACGTAACTATCTTCGTATGTTGGTCTGCTGACGTGAAAGTGCTGTCAACGTTTCATGCTGTGTTATTGTTTTACAGTCTCATTATCTTGGCAGATGATGGGTTGCAGTCTAATAGTGTTTTCTGGTAAAAGGCAGGGTAAAACTGTCCCGTCATTATTCCAAATTTTGGATATTTTGGAATTTCTCAAAGCGGTGGACTCCTACAATCAATCATCACCTTCAGATAACTTTTGGCCTAATCCTGCCAGTTTTTTCTGTGATTGTGAAAATGCTGACATTACTCAGTCCTCGAGTTAGATAAGAGTATCTTATCCTGTAAGCCCACAGATGAGGGTGGATATAAACCAGCAGCTTTACCACATTCATGAATATGGCAAAAAAGACATTTTATTCTTTCAGCAAAATTCTAGTCTCATCTTGCTGTAATGGACACATTGATATATTGCCTCTTATGTCGTGCTGTTATCCTGAAGCCTTCTTTCCATCTAACTGCTTATTTGTTTAAATGGTTAACAGTATTTATTCTGTGATTCAGTCATCCTCATATATCTTAACTGAAGCCAGTCCAGCTGACTGTCAGAGTTGGATCCGTCTCCAGATGACGACAGCAATGGGATAAATAAACACGACCATTAACCATCCAAACGGGTATGATGGGATGTCTATTGTCGTCTGGAGAGAGAGCAGGGGATCAGGAAGGAGACAGGAAGAGAGAGTCACTCTGCCCAGGGGTCTGCATGGATCTCACACACACAGACACACACACACACAAAACAAATGTTCTCTCTCTTCCTCTCTAGTTTATTGTGTTTGACCCACTGCAGGATCCCCTGCATCCTGTTGTCCAGTTTTATGAGAAATAACAAGCATTTCCTCTTGGCTCACCTGACAAACTGGTTTCAGGCTTTCTTACACACAGCTGCCTCAAAAAGTATTTTCCCTATAGGCCGCCATTATAAATTTGTAAAACTCCCAATGCCCAGAAAAGAGAGTTTTAATTCAAGTGAGTGGACGCCATCTTTGAGTCCAATATCCAGTTCTTAAAATTGCTCACCCAAGTTTTCTGGGTCCTGGGTACTCTTCCACATTGGCCTCTCAGCTCAAAGACTTTACACTGGTATGATGTTGTGCACTTCAAGTTGCTTCTCTATTCGCATGGAACGTTTTACAAATGTAAAAGCTTCATAGGTAAAACATTCATAATACAAAGACAGTTTTACTCCTCTTTCTTTGTGTCTTTTTTTGGGATGCAGGGTATCTTGCCATTGCAGTGGCGTGAGTGGCCACAGGGACAAACTGGCAGCAAGGCTGAGTGGTCGCACCGGATCCAGCTCTCTTAATACAGCCATGGTTGTAGTCCATGAGTGCATCAGTGGCCAAAAGTGGTACTGCAATAAAAATATCCCCTGCAGCCCAAAAAGTATTTTCACCATTGTAGAGCTAATACTGTGCATGATATCATGCCAATGGTCTATTGGCCAAGAGGGGACAAGCAGTTGGCCAATTATTAGACAATAATGCGCACGTGCAGTTGGCCACACAACACAGAAGTGGACCACAGCAATCCAATGAGACCGAACTATTTTTGGGTCATGCACTGGATGAGCAACTTTCAGTGGAATGAATGGAAGCTATCTTGAAGTCGATTATCCACTTTCCACAATACATCTGTCATCTAACCACACGGCTTGCACAGCACAAAGCTTCAACACAGTGATTAGGAGGCTGATGTATTACAGGATCTGTAGTTACTCAAGCTTTTAGCGCAGAAGTTTGAAAGTGAAAAGTTGTTACAGTGCCACTATCAGGAAGTTTTTTCCCCCATAATTTAGTCTGCACCATAGTGAATGAGATTGGACAACGAGTGGACAAACTGAAAAGTAAAAATAAGGTTTGAAATTCATAAAAGAGGCTAATTAATAACTCACTTTAAAAACAAATCCAGCAATTTGTAGATGCATATACAGATAAGGAGTTGCAGTACAAAGCACTAGACTCTCTCAGTAAGTAATGTCTGGGTAAGTTACCTATACACCTCTACCAGCCACAACATTAAAACCAGTTAGAGCTTTTAATGTTGTCGGTGTATACAGGACCAGGAACCTTGGTGCACATCACACACACTCATTGACACAGTAGAAACATAATGACCAGTGGACAGTCAAAAGCTGTTTGACAGAAAAGATGAAAAGAGAGCCACAGCGGGCCAAGAGACAAAAACACACACTTCCTTTTGACAGACCAACTTTGCACAAAGAGAGAAAAAAAAACCCACAGAACCAATGGAGCTTCGTGTTGATTTAGGAAGAAATGAGCTGATGAGTAACATCCACTGATATTGATACACATGTACACGCAGCCATTATAAGC
This sequence comes from Seriola dumerili, assembly GCF_002260705.1. Classification (NCBI taxonomy): domain Eukaryota; kingdom Metazoa; phylum Chordata; class Actinopteri; order Carangiformes; family Carangidae; genus Seriola; species Seriola dumerili. The sequence goes on along the minus strand of NW_019174257.1, from coordinate 8,651,345 downwards.
AGTGAGCACTCATGCACGCACTGCTTACAGCTCCAAGGCACCAACCCAGACTCCTCCTCCTTACTGTACATGTTCAGACTTATCATACTGTTGACTTTGCTTGGGTCATGCCAAGTTCAGCTGAAGTATCTCTGGATTCTGTACACTGGCATTTGTGTGTTTATTATGCTGGGGGGTAAGTTCTCCAAGCAGCTGCTCAGATTCTTTGACAGCTCCCTCAAAGAGCACAACCTTTTCTATATGAACACTTGCAAAAAAAAAAAACAACAGTCTGACTAAAGTTTCTCTGACTGAAATAAAATAAAGGCAACATCAGGCTTGCACTCATTACATTTTTCCACATAGTAAAAGATGCAGCCTGTCCTACCTTGTTGGAAGCCATGTCACTGACAGAGCGGTAGGTCTGGATGGTCTCCAGCTGGTCCAGACACCAGTCCAACTCCTCCATCGTCTCCATGGCCAGCTTCTGGTACGCCTCATCTGTCAACAAGCAGCCGGCACACAGAGACACACAGTCAGAACAGACGGCGCACATGGAGCCCGAGCGCTGCCCAGCCACTCCCAGGCAACATCCACCCACGGGTCCCCCTTGGGGTGCCTGCTGCTGCTGCTGCTGCTGCTGCTGCTGAGGAGGGGGAATGGCTAGAGGTGGCACCCGGCTGCAGTGCTCCTTCATCATGAGGAGACGGCTCTGTGGTGAGCTGATGAGACTTGCAGCTGTCAGCAGAGCAAAGCGAAGGAAAGCTGGGACCTGAGCTCACTCTGTCACACACTCAACTTTTCTCTCTGTTCATATGTGTGTGTGTGTCTGCCCCCCCAATCTGAGGCCCTCAGCTGATTTACATAAAATCTACCCCCCAGAGCAGGAAACCATATACCCCCACCCCCCACCCCCGTCACACACAGAAACACTTTAACCCACCTTACAGGAAGCAGACACCTCCAAATCTACACGCACATGCATAAACACGCATCAAACCAAACCTTTGAGTTAACTATACCTGGCATTTTTGGTTTCTCTGACATGCATAGACCCACACAAACATATATACATACATGCATACATAGACAAATAACACTGATTAGGTAACATTATTTAACCAGTGTTATCACATCTTTTTGTTGACAATAGACAGATAAGAGCACTCAATCAGAAGTGATACTGTTTGTTTAAAGGCTGAGACACGAACTTGGTAATGGGCCTATCTGTCTGACAGAGATGCAGGATGCTTTAATGAGTCCACAAAGAGCTGAGAACATTCATTTGTAAATTTGGTCGAGGACAAAAACAATAAGTGCTGTAAAGACGTATGTGGTGGTTGTTTTGCAGTGTGTACGTAATAGGCTTAAGGCCTAACCACAGACACAAATGTAGTACAATGACCAAATTACAGGAACTGACTTGGATATTAATTTTACCAGAACTGAACAATATTCCTATAACGTTTACCAACAGCCAGGGTGTGTATCTTACTGTATGATTATCTTTTGTTGTGCACTTTGTTGTATTTTCTGTTTTACAAGTCATATGTACAGTAAGTGTATCATCATACACTCATCAGCTGTAATATACTCAATAAATGTAAAAAGTATTATTACAACTACTGATTATTTTCATCACTTAATTTGACAACTATTTTTGTCAATAAAATAGTGAAAACTGTAAGTCACAATTTCCTAGAGCCAAATGTGATGTTTTCAGATAGCTTGTTTTATCCAACCAACAGTCCAGAATCCAAAAATACTCAGTTTAGTATCATGTTACACAAAGAAAAGCAGAAAATCATTGCCTTATAAAAGAAAAAAAGAAAAAAAATGTAGCACAAAGTGATTGTGGTGAAATAAAAGTAGAACATGCAAATAATTTTAAAACGTGTCTGTGCATTATTAAATAAAATCAAGGGAGTGTATAACTCTTTGGTACCTCATGCTAAAAAACCAGCGTATTTAAGCTATGATTTAAAAAATCTAGATCAGCAGTTAGAAAGTAAATAAAGACAGATTCCAATCAAAGACTGGAGCAAACAAACTTCTACATAGTTTCTAATATCTGTAAGGTAACAAGATTCACCGTTTTATTTTCCACTAATCTAAACCATTCATGTTACAATAAGCATGATGATCGATTTAATGAGTGACTTTTCCCTTAAAATTTAAATAATTGTTTACACTGCAGAGCACTGATGACCCGGTACAGAGAAAAACAAGAGAGGCAGTGTGTTGTGACCACTACTGAAATATTCTTGCATGAACTAAGAGCCAGTATTCCAACCCTGTTCCTGTGGTTTGACTGTGTTTTTCAGACAACTACAACTGTACGTCAAGGTTGGAGTGACTCCGTGTTGGAAAGCGGAGGGGGTGTGTGATGAGGTGGCTGGTGGGGTTGGACTAACACACACACATACATGCACAAGTCTGCTGCCCCTGCATTGTGTATACCCTGGGTCTCCTAGCTGCAGAGCACAACATGGCAGCAGGGTGTGCACTGCGGCGACCTTAGCGTGGCCACGTAGAATGTGTCCCCTGCTCTGATCTCCTCGCCATCAAAGACACGAGCCTGTTTGCTCTCCCAAACATGAGAGGCACCTGGCGCTCTGCCCACAGCCTGCCCTCACTCTGATGAGGGGAGTGAGAGAAAGAGAAGGAGTGTATGTGTCTGTTTAGTTTAACTCCACCAGCGTCTGATGTTGAAACGGCTTACACTTATTTGAGATTTTTCTTTCCAGTATTCCCAACATTTTGAGGTGGTTTGTATTTTTTGAAGAGCATAGACAAGCCCTTGTCCCCATGACAGTTTTCTCATTTGAACTTTTAAACTCTGCTTAGACAGAAAGAAACATACAAGCAATTTGGGCAATTGATAGGTTTCTAGCCTTACTTTGGCAATTTTGTCATCTTCTGCAAAAACGGACAACAAGAACTTATTTTTAGTCTGTGCCATAATAGTAAAAAGTAACTCTAACAACGCTTTTAATGGTCTGTAACTTGTGGATGTGTGGATGGTGAGGTTAGGTTGGAATTCCACACATGCAGAAGAAACTCCAGTAGTTGAATCAGTGGTACAAAAAATGAGCAACTGAATTGCAAAATATCTATTTTGGATAAAAGTCAAATGTACAAGATTGTGTACATAAAAATAAATAAATAAGAAAGCATTTCAGTAAGAGACATCCAGTCACAAATCACTACACTGCTTACAGTGAGCCGAAGCTGAAGACTGAGCTTTGTAAAAGCCGGATAATACATTCAGCAGTTTGAATCAGTTAATGTTTAGATTCCTGACCAAAGTGAAATGATTTCAGCTGCAACAGCACAGTGTTTTCTTCACTCTTTGCCAACAGTTAAAGGTGCTCTGTGGAGGTTTTGACCACTGGTAGCGTCATAGCGCAGTTTCGCAATGAGTCCCTGTTTCATTTTGTCATGCAAGACGCACATGCACACGGTTATGTGACAATCTGCGATAACATGATCTACAGGTGTTGGTAATGGCCTGAGAGATGCAGTAATTTGCCAATAAAGGCAGTTTAGAAGACTGCTCTGAAGAAAATGCTCTGATTTGCACATCTGGCTGCCTTTTTGCCATAGTGACAGTCACAACCTGTGATGGGTACTGTAGTATTTAGAAGCACACCAAACTGACTTCTCAGTAAATAAGTTGTAATAGTTTTAAGCTTTATCTGAGTCACACTGAAGGGCAGAGCAGTGCAGATGTGATCAACAAAGGTCAAAACTAGTCGTAATACAGATGTATGTGTTTGTGTGTGTGTATGTCCGCGTGTGTCCATGTGTGTGTGGTAAAGAAGCTGTATGAGGGGAAAACTGAATTGCTAGATTGATGGTTTGAGCCCTTAACCGCTCTCATGACTTTGATTTCCAAACACACAAAAATGGGTACAGAGCTTTAAAATCTGGTTTAGTGAGTCAGGACCTAAAACTGGTCACGAGGCCAACTTCTTGTGGGTCCCCACATACTAAATCCAATCTCTAGCTAGGTGCCAGAGCCACTTAACTATAACGCTTGTATAACAGTTTTACTCTGATCCCTGCCCTGCTGGCAAGCAGAGCCAGTACCACCAGTGTTTACTCCAGTGCTGGACCCAGTTTACCACCAGTCAAATAAAAAACAAAGATTTATGTGGTAAGCATTGAAGCACTGGATATTGACTGAGTTAATTCTCAGTATATTACAATAGTTGCAGCAACTATCAAATCTAATGCCAGTGTTTTAAATACTTCACTTCAGAAGAATAGGGGGGTGCGAATGAACATAAAGTACAAGCAGCTAAAAGACAGACCACTTAACCAAAATCTATGTAAATATATGAACTGGCTCCGATGCGGCATTTTATACGTGCAGAATTGGTAACTGAAGTGAATTTGTTTTGTTCATTTCATAGAGCAAAAGGGAACAGGTCAGTTAGTTTGTTCGTGGAATCGAATAATAAGTAAACACCAGCGTGGCTAAAGGAAAAGACTTGATATAGACGAGTTATACTATTTATTAGAACAACAGAGAGGCCTGTAAAAAGTAATAGAATCTAAGAAATGAGTCTCAAAATTTTCACAATTCCCAAGCCACACTACAATGTGGTGCTGGAGACTACAATGAGTGGTTTCAGCCTTGATTTTGTTTATTTGGTTTTCTGTTTGATTTTTACTCTAGACTAATCTATATGGTTTTTTTTTTTTTTTTTTTTTTTTTTTTTTTACAGAAAGTATATGATTAATTATTAATCATTTTGTTTATTTTAAAACTTTATATTCCAGAGGTTTTTTAACTTTTTCAGAAATTATAATGACAAACTAAACAAATACATGCTTTAATATTCTCTTTTGTTTAAAGAGAAGAAGCATGTACATTTGTTGCATACCACTAACTACACCAATTACCGTAGCTACAGCAGCTTGCACTGTGTACCGTCATGACCTCATATGGACCACAGGAAACAGCATTCAAAAGCCAAACATCTACCAACACACATGCACTCACACACACACACGCATGCAGCACACTAACATCACGATGTAAGAGGGGATTTCCACCGCCTCCACCCCGACACAAGGACCTTTCTGATCAGCGCTAGGACCTAAAGTGGTCTGACACACACATACACACGTACAATTCCAGACACACACACACGCACACAGACACACACACACACACACACACGTAATGTATATCAATTGTAGTTTCTCAGTACTGTGCTTACATACAAAAACACAAACACACAAACATGTACTTTCCAGCCGAGGGAGGCAGAGCCAACAGGCTGCAGAGGCAGGGAGGATTAGGAGGGATATGAGGTCAGTTCCCTCAGTCTCTCTTTCAGTTCAATATTCAGTTCAGCTCAGTTCAGTTCAGTAAGCTTCGCTGGCACAGAAAGATACAGTGTTTCCTACATTGACAAAGTTAGCGCGTCCACCATTAACAACTAAAGATAGAACAGACCAAGCAGTTGAACAAACACACTGTGAACACGTCAGACAAACTTGTTACCTGAAAACGGCAATATCAATGAAAACTGTGTGGACCGCCAGTAAATTCAAACGTATCAGCAAACAGTCACAACATTAATCGTGAGAAAATGCAGGAAAGGACATGGGTGGACAGAATATCAGGAACATGTAAGAATATAGGTAAAGAAATTAAATAAGAACACCTTAACAATGAGCTGTATCAGCAGTATTATACAGGTGTAACTCTTATTGTGGCCATCCATGATTCAGCAGGCTTGGGCAATATCCAAAATTGAATATCTCGATATAGTCCAGCCCACATATTGTGATACATGATATTATTGTATATCGGCCCGAGCCTACCATTCAGTGTTTTTCCTTTCCGCTCTCAGGTTAAGTCAAAGTAGCACATATGTTTCTGTTTATGTTGAGGTGCATTTTAGTCTTTAATGGTATCACACAGAATGTCATTCATGTCTGTTGCCCATAACAATTTTTTTGGGAAGCAAGTTTTTTTTTTGTTTTTTTTTCCACTTTGAGTTGGGATAAGATCTCTTTACAAGTAAACAGATTGTAACAGTTGTGTTTCTTCCTTTTTTGCTGTATTTGTGTGTATAGATAGTGAAAAAATATGTTTTATAACCTTGAGCTGTTCAATAATAACATTTTGAGTGATTATAACTATGGTTTGTAAACTTTGATTGGTGCTTGTGTCATTTTTCCTGTATTTTGGGTTCTTGGTGTTTTTATGCTTTGTTAAATTGACATAAAGATAAATCAGACTTTCTGAATTTGTGCTGGAATAAAAGATACCATGCATTCATTCATGTCTCCTTTCAAAAATCTGTCCATTTATCGACGCAATTTTTTTTTTTTTAGGAGATGACGACTTGTTTTCAGCAAGTGCACACACACACACCCATAGCCTTATACATACACAGAGCATGGCAAATGGTGCTATCAGGTTGTTTAAGGACAAGTGAGCCCACAGGACATCAGAGCAGAAGAGCTGATGATATGTATGTATGTGTGTGCGTGTGTGTCTGTGCGTGTGTCTGTGCGTGTGTGTGTGTGTGCGTGCGTGCGTACGAGTGAGTGAGTGAGTAAGACAGCTGCATCTGTCATCCTCTCATGGGGATAGAGTCAGTTTCCTGCCTGTGATGTGATGGTAGATGCAACAAACCAAGAGGGCTGCAGTGTGTTATCAGCAGCCAAAATCTATACGGCACTGTGGTAGTTAAATCATCAGCGGAGATGACCTGCAGGCACTGACACACACACACACACACAAACAAACACACTACAGAACACGCAGGATAAGAGGTCAGCAGCGGACAATCTCTCTTTTTCCTCTCAGACTCATTTCTGCCTCCAATTTATTGAACGAGCGTCCATCATGTAAGCATCCAGGTTTTGAAGGGTGACGTGCCACATTTTTAGTGAACCGGCATAAACAGACCACACACACATAAAGAGAAACCAAACTTTGACGCGGGCCGGCCGGCAGCAGTACCAGGTTCTTGAACGACAGAGAAAGAGAAAGGGGGGGGGGCATTCTCTAGTGGCATCTCTTGCTTTACAAGAAACAGAGATGAGTTGATCAGAAACCCTCCATGCGGTTACACAACACTTCCTAACAAACACCAGAGATGGTGTGGTGAGGCAGTGGGCTTCTCTAGTGCTGCACTTCCACTTCTTACAAGCTGAATTATGACTTCACATGCACAATATTGCAAAATCAATCACTGGCAGTTATTAGAAGAACGGTGGTGGTGGAGTTTGTGGTTTTACGAGCGTGTTATGTGGTGCTGCAGAGTTTTGTTGATTGAAACATTTCTGTATGCCAGGTTCTGAGAAGTGACAAAATTACATCATGAGTCTGTGTTTTGTTAGAGTTCATTAATCTGATTTACACGGAGGCGGAATACAAATAATGTCTCAAAAGATGGTATCGGGATTTTGTTACCCTGTGGTTGTGAATTATAAACAGAAGGGAAAGACATAATGAGTGGACATTCTGCTGCAATGGAGGATTTACATATCGTTCAGCACTTATGAATCTGCAGCAGAGCTGTAACGTGTGAATTTATCACTCTGGGAAGCAGTGTCTGTAAAACTTACTGGTGCCCCTCCAGAAGCAGCACTGTGACACTCTGCACGCTAACTGGAAATCTGTGTTGTAATGTGGCAGTTAGGCTAAAGCAGAACAGCTTCAAGTACATGTTTTCACAGTTGTCCCTGTTGTGTCAGAACTACAAGTTTGCACATTTGCCGTCTTGTCTCTATATCACACAGAGCGATAGAAGCTTTTGTGTTTCTACTCCAGCTACTCAAAACAGTTTGCAGGAGGAACTTAAATCAAGGAAGCCAAAATCTAAAATTAGGACAACTGGAAATTCTGTGGATTTGTCACATTCTCATACAGTGCAATATGTGCAGTTAAATACAGGATGGCGTGCCATGGAGGGTGTGCAATAATGACAAAAAATTATAAGGTTTAAAATTAGAAATATAGAGTAAAATCACAAAATATAAATAATTGTTATGTAATTATTAAGATGCTAAAGTTAACAATAATGTAGTTCACTGCTTCTGCCTTTTTAGTGTTGATGTTGATTTCACTGAGTTTGCCATCTTGGTCTGGTCTCCTTTGCAAAAAAGTCTCCAGATGTGTCTAGTTAAAGGAATATTTAAAAGGAATCCCGTTGGGAAATTTGCATTCTTGCCAAGAGTCAGATGGGAAGATCAATACCACTCTTGTGGCGCTAGAGCCAGGAGGTGATTAGCTTAGCTAAAGCTCACTCATTAACATGTTATATCTAAGCTGTTTCAGGACAAGGGGTGAGAGGAGCTCTTGAGTAATGTCATTCTTCATCTAACTCCAAACAAGAAAGCTAACAAAGAAACTTCCCAACATGTTCCTAAAAATGAAGGTTAAATATTGTTTTGAAAATTGAAACTAAAAATGGAGATGATTTGAAATTGTTATTTGTTTTTATTTGCACCCAAAGGGGAATGTTTGCTAGACCGTTTGCAGGTGAGCCTATGATCTTGGTGTTAAACTAGTTGCTCTTAGTGTAGCAACAACAGGGGGGCAGATACTGTAGTGCAATGCATTTTAGCATGCTAGAATAACATGTAGATTCATAATCATGTGACTGCTAGCCTGACTTGTGGTGGTGTGGCTTCTGCTTGCATTTATATTGAAATAAAGATCTGACCTCAAAACATCGACACAAACAAAAAATGCTTTGACTGGGTCACATGTAACCACCATGTATGTGTCTGTGTGTGTATGTGTGTGTGTGTTAGACCTCCTTTTGAGTCTTGCTTGCTCTTTCTCCTTGGACACAGTGTTCCCTGTCCTCCCCATGACACACACATGAACACATTCCTGTCTGATTTACTATAGAACTCAGTGGGAAAGCAACAGAGAAAGCTATAAATCCGAGTTGCACACAAAGACTCCCAAAGGTCGCACAGCGATACCAGACTCCTCACAGCATTGCTGGAATACGGCAGAAAAAGGCTTTACTGTGTTAATCAAAGTGCTTAAATCCAGGTGTAATCAGACAACGGAAGGTTGTGAGGCTGTGAGAATTTTATTTAAGATGCTTTGTCTTCTTGGTGAACAAGGGTTCATAAGGATGTAAGCCCACAACACTTCACTTCATATGCTCATCGGTGATTTTCATCCTGCCTGTAGAGCATATATGTGTGATTTTTTTCCCCCCACAGTATTAAATTCTGCCCCAAATACCTACTGTATTTTGGCACACTTGTTGGTCCTCCATTAATTCCATCCAGGCAGACTCTTCATATTTTTTATATCATCTATTACTTTTGGTCAGAAATTGAAATTGTTGAAAAATGTCACAATGCCAAAGCTGAGGTTCGACCAACGATCCAAAAATATTCAGTTACACTGGTATAAAAAACTGAGATGCAGCAAATCCTAATAACTGACCAGCTAGAACCAGTGAATTTAAACAATTAATTTACCATCAAAATAGTTTTGATAGTCATGTGACCCCGTGAGTATTTCAAACAACTTCCTGTATTTTAGCAATGTGACATCCATAATGATGTGTTTAGTTACAGAAGAGCATGAGAAATATTTTAGTAGCCTTTATCAATTCAGTCTAAATGGGGCTTTAGGCCCAACTGAGACACACCACGATCTACTTATTTGGTTTCAAGTTGCTTAACTGAACTGCTTCTTTCACACACACAAATGATTCACACGCAGGTTGTTGACACACACACACACACACACACACACACACACACACACACACACACACACACACACACACACACGCAAACAGATACAGAGTGATTTACGCATGTGGGAGGTAACTGTGAGGAGTGAACCAGGCTCAGAGACACTCTGACATCACAAGGTTCACTGAGACCTGAGGAGTCTTACATACTGTATTCTCTCATATCTGACTGCTCGTTATGTTTTGGTGTAAAAATCTTTAATGTTTTGTTTCTGCATCTCTCTCACTCACTCTGATAAAACGCTCAGACGTCAGTGTGGCTGTTTTTCTATGCTATCAGTAACTCTGCTCAGAGGAACCTGTGAGTGCAACATGCTCCTGTCCTTGAGCTGCACTCTCCCTCATGCTCTCCATCTGTTTTAGCTCCTTCTCTATCAAACTCTCACATATTTTTTTTCGCTTTCTATTTCGCTACCTCTCACTCTCTTACTCTTACTCTCAGCTTCTATACACTCAAACGTGTACACACTCAAACATGTAACACGCAAGCACACAGCAACAGACCAGGCTTTGTCTGTGTTACCTGAGGTGAACTCCCACATTGGGAGCAACAGTACTGACTGAACTGAATAGGCCTCGTTGTCACGCTGACTGGCATTTGCCCCTCGGGTTGATTAGCATGGATCAGAGGAGCCATGAACCCCAGTTAGCCAAACTTCTGTCGTTGCTGATGCTGCTTTTTCTTTAGGTTTCAAAGCAGTGTCTAGAGTAACAATTACAGAGGTTTTCTGTCAGTGCAGGGTCAGATCTGAGGGCAGGCATGATGAGAGATTTCTACAATCATCAGGAAAACTTTCGCATGATCAGAACGGGCCAGCATGCAGCTGCTGCTGGATCCAGCTCAGCGTCTATGAAGTCAGAGGGAAAAATTTGATCACAGACTGAATCAAACTTTTAATTTAAAACATAGTCATTTGTCTGACTTTGATTTCTTGTCTGACTTTCCCGCATATACATTTTAGGCATTTAGCCCTATGCGCTTCTCCTTCCAAGGTGCCCTTAATTCTTGGTTTACCCAAATTACCAAAAAAAGGTTTCTCAATTACGCCTTGTGGTATCGAGCATGGGAGATACTTTTGGTTTTATCTACTTAGGTTTTCAGATAGCCATTTCTGAGCTTTCTGAAGCCACTCCAATGCAACAGATGTAAATGTAAATTTGTTTTTAGTGGTCAACTGCCCTTGACTAAAGGAATGATCTTTACGAAAACCTCACAGTGAAGTCCAGGGATCATCTTGAGTAACAAATGTGATGTTAAATGTGACTTATCTAAATTTAAGTTTTTAATGCTTTGAGCCCAAAGTTCCATTCACCTCCACTGTAGTGAAGTGCTGGAACAAATCTCAGAGATGGACATCTGTAAATCTTGGCAAATAAAAGCAAAAGCAAAGATATCTGCATGGCGAGCTACCACTAGAGGTAAGTGAGGAAATGTGTTCAACACGTTTTGTAATTTTGGTGAACAGACCGTTAGACAAAAGATCAATAACACTTGTATTTTTACAAAGCTCCAGTACATCCAGCAGCCGGTTAGCGTAGCATTAAAAGACTGGAAACATGGAGAATAAAGTACATTAAAAAAGACATATAACATGTAAGTCATTGAACTTTAAAGGTTCAACGATTAACAGAGCCAGGCTAGCTGTTTCCCCCTGTTTTCAGTCTTCATGCTAAGCTAAGCTAACCTGCTGCTGCCTGTAGCATCATATTTATCTTACAGATATGAGAGTGATATCATTCTTCTCAACTAACTCTCAACACGGAAGCGAAAAGGTGTATTTCCTACAATAACTAACTATTCTTTTAAATAGCAACACCTGCAAACGAACAGAGATGGGTAAATGATATTTATGGTGAATAAATGGGATGTGAATCTGTACTGATGTAATGACTAGAGAAGCTTCATTAGGAGATTATTAGAGTTCTGAGCATTTTAAGTAATTTTGGTCATTTTGAGTACTGGTTTGTTAGACGGAACAAGAGCTTTACTCTCATCCACGCGCATCACAAGACAGGTCAAAGCAGGGCAGTTTAGGAGCAGCCCCCTTAGACCCAAAGAACAGTTTTAATGTGTTGCACAAGGAGAGGGAGAGGAGGCTTTCTGTGATAAAACCAGGTCCCTTATGGATACAGAGATCTGTCATTCTGTGTGGTAATACCATTACATTTTCTGTTAATTTGAAAGAAATATGAGTAAAGCACAGAGGGTCCACATGGTGTTATTATAAATGAGACAAATCCACTTTAAGGCTGTTAAGTGCTGTTCCACTTCACTTATTTTACACCCAGAAAATATGGAAGGCGTGGCAGCTCCCATGAGCCTTTTAAACCAGGGTCCAGATCACTTTTACAGGTCTTATTTCAAATAATGAGGAAGTAAACAACCTCAGTGGGCTGATGTGTAACTAGACAGGCCCGGTTCACGTGTCATGCGTCTTCTGTTTTTTGGCTTTGATGTCTGAATAACATTACATCCACGCCAAGCAAGAAATCATTTTGGTCACAATGCTTTTCCAGCTGTTGTTGAACTGTTGTCAAGAAAAACATGGCTGTCTTATTAACATGATCTTGACCATATTTAGTGTGCAGGCCTTGAAACGGGGCCAAGCCAGACGAGTCCAGGTCGGGACGGGGCAGACTTGATGAGCGGGGGCGAGGAAAGTCACCAGAGGGGTTCTATGATGAAGGGGTTTGCGTGCAATGAAGGATCAGCATCTCCAGTAACATATGAAGACCAGCTGAGACAAACCTCAAATGACCTCAAACGGCATGCCTCCTTATGACGGGTAAGCATGGTGTGTGTGTGTGTGTGTGTGTGTGTCAGTTCAAGTCAGAGTATCTCCATGCATGTGTGTGTGTGTTTATGTGTGCAGCCCAGACCACATGCAAAATTCAAATTGAGCCAATAAAGACTATTGGCACTGGTGAGCATGCAGAACGAGATTGATTGTGTTCGTCCATATTGGCTAAATGGAACTTCCTGATTGAATCAAGATTAAATACAAGCCCCCTCTCCCCCCCAGTAACAACTAAACAGGCATGTGGCATTCATGGCCTAACAGCAGTTTCAGAAAAAACAGAGATATCTGGATCCTAACTGCCAAAAAAAATCAGCCACGTTACCACAGCGTAATGATAACCAAACCATGATCTGGCTGTTTTGTTTCCTGGTTAATAATAAACAGGAGGATTTTAATTGAAGTGGACTATTTTATCGTTGATGAAAAAGCTGCTTTCTGTCCTGCTCCACAAAGAGGGCATGGTAGTGGTGGTGGTGGTGTTTTTTGGCGGGGGGAGTCCAAATGCTTCCCAAATACCCAAACAAAAGGGCCTGTCTGTGAAGCAGAGAGCGTTTGAATCCATCTGCGCTGAGCTGAACAGGCCTTCTGGCAAGGGAATACTTCAGGGGAAGGGCAGCAGTCTACTTTATGACTGTGCTGACGTCAATGGCATAATTCAAATACTTGCAGAGTGCACGCTTCCAGCTTTCTGAACCTGCTCTCTCCCTGTGGCAGGCCGCAGCTAAAAGCCGGCATGGAGTTGGACTACATTAAAACCAAATCACAAAACAACAACTGGAGTGGAGTCATGTCAGGCTGAAAAAGCACAAAACCACATGTTATTCATTTGCTCAGTCTTCAATTGAGACAAAGCTGAGTGACAGATTGACACATCTTTGGAAATTCGTTGTATATTTTTACTCACAGAGAGTGAAATATTACTTTGGTGCAGACCTTTGGAACTTTAACTGATTCAAGAGAAAATAAGTCCCTTTTATCAGGAAGTGTAAATGTGTTTATAGTTTGTAAATGAAAAGGGAAGTAGGAAACCAAACTGGAATCAGGTGAACCTTTTTCTATGAAGAGCCATTCTCTTTTACTGAAAGAGGGAAGTGACACAGAATTTGTGTAAAGTGGTTTGTGTGTTGGTGGCATTTAAGCTGAATACTTTTCAGTGGCGTGCCTACAAATTAAAACACTAAGTTTAGAGGCGAAACATCATCATTAATCAGTAACGCAATCAAAAATGCTCTGATTGGCATTTATTTTAATAGTTGAATAACATTTGAATAACCTGGATAACCGTTTTCAAGCAAAAGTAAGAATCTGTAATGTGAAGAAATTATGATTTTGATATAATAACTGATTTTTTTTAAATCAATATCTTTAGGTTTTAGACTCTTGGTTGAACAAAACAAGAGATTTCTGTGCTTTTGGAAATCACTTTTTTGTAGACTAAAGTAATTAATTCAGAAAATCATCAGCAGATAATGAAAAAAGCCTTCTGTCGATTTAGTAGTGATTAAATATTCTTAGAAAAACAAGGTCAAGATGAACCAACAAGCAACACAAGCAAGCAAAAACTTAGATTATCAACACATAATTTCAAATTAAGAACAATAAGAATATTTTTATGCCTGTTTCTGGCAAACTTCTGCTCCGTGAAGACTGTAGACTCAGACTGTTTGCTCTCGACACCAGATGTGGATGGATTGTTTTCCAGAGTTTGAATGACATCATGACTGACATTATGGTACCAGTGAGGATGACATAATTGGCTGGAGCTGTGGATGACCACAGACAGAATGACAAACAGTCCAAAGCTTGGTTCGCTTTCACAAGGGTGAGAGAAATGGAACTGAACTGGAAAACGTATACCTGTAACGAGAATGTTTTTTTTTTCTTGCCAAGCAGCTAACAAATCAATCACAATCATGCATTTGCAACAACCTAACAATGACTGCTCAATCATAACAGTTTAAAGGGAAGAGTTCAGCTCTATGTGCCATTCATTCAGTGCACTCTCCTTTTAACGTGTAGCTTATTTCATTGGCTTGCATGGCAGGCATAAATTAAGGCAGGAAGTTGGATTTAATCAACAGCTATTCCGAGATCTGGCTTTTATAAAAAGTCTCTACCTGCACTGACATTTGTGGTCTTTATGTTTCCTTTTGGCTTGTTGAGCTCAGTCCAGCCAGTCTTACTGAGAGGACACAGAGATACTGTTGAAAGGTTTGTTTGCAAGCTGGAAAACACAACAGACCTGCCATCTCAGGGCCAAGACAATATTGGAAAAAGGTTGGAAACATGTTCTCTCATTTCAGATCAGCTGTATCATCATAGTCAAGAATGATATTATTCATATTTCCAAATGAGTATTTATGTTTCACGCACTGTCTTGAGCCTCTGCCTGTAATATCATCATCCGAGTAAATAATGGACTGATAAGGAACCAACAAGCAGAATCACATTTAAAGCGAAATATCTGATATCATAAAGACTCAATCAACTTTTGCACCAAGGCTTTAAACACACACACACACACACACACACACACACACACACACACACACACCCACACACACACACACACCTTCACTCAAACAAGTGGGTCTTTTCCCAAAACTCAGCTTTGGATCTCCCTTGGCTTGGACCCGCGGGTGTCTGTGCCAGCGGGTATAGAGAGCTTTCAGTAGGGTAAATACTTGGCACTGCATCCTGTTTATGACACTGGACACTTGTTAGGCAGGGGCCATGTCTGTCGTTTCTGGCCACATTTCAACACTGAGATTAGGTTCTATTAAACCATGAACTCACCACTACCACAATACAAGCTTGTGTCAGACTTTTAAAAATTCTTTTGCAATACTGAGACACAAAGACATTATTTGAGGTCAATTTTTGGAAATAAATTCTTTCTTGTTTCCACACCAGTCGATCAGACGGCTGTGCCACTTATTGTGAAATGTCAGTCAGTGTGTCACAGTGGAAATCTCAAACCCTCTTTAGCCCTTATGGGACACCTGACTGAGGAGGGCAGAGGGATGGAGAAATATGACCTACTGCTGGAAAACAGCTGGCACCATCCTTTATATTATCTGAGACGACACAACTGTTGACACAAACAAATACAAGCCGAAGAACTAAGAAAAAAAACTTCAAACAAAACACACAAAACTTGACAGTTGAAAACCAGCGTGGCAGTGAGGACAAGGATTAAAGGTCTGAAGTCAAGCTGTCGACGCAAAGGAGGAATTGACTGAAGATTCTTCACCATGGCGAAGGAAACTCTTGGGAAAACAGTCAAGCAACTGAAGCAGGAGAGGACCTTAGCTAAAGCTGCTTTTACCAAGCAGGCAAATTACCTGAGCAGAGCCACAGATGACATGATCAAGCATGAACTACAAGAGGAGTTCAGCAAGCTCAGTTCCCTGGCAAGGAATGTCAGCAATGCAAATGAAGACTACAGGGCTGGCCTACTGGCAGACACTGAAGCAGAAACTGAGGAGGGTGAAGAAGTCAAGCTTGGGAAGGACCAGCAAGCTGAGCTTCAAAGGACAATGGAGGAATGTGACGCAAGACTGGCTGAAGTCCGTGAAGCAGTCCGATCCAAACTCTGGCCAAGGTATGGTAAAGAGGAGGTAGGTTATGCAATCCAAGAAGCAGAAAAAGCCTGTGACAAAGCCCATGCAAACCCCACCACTGCTATCAATAGAGATGGGTTTGAACTACAATTGGAAGGAGCAAAGAAGCTAATCCATGATGCAATTTCAAGCCTGAAAGACTGGGAAAAATGGATCCCACATGATCAGGCAGCAGACCTGGAAGGCAGGTTAAAAGACCTGAGAACATTCGGCAGCAACCTCGAGGCCAGGAGAGCAGAATTCCTCACCGCACAAAGAATTGCAGAAGAGGAAAGAAGAGGAAGAGAGGCTCAACCACCTCAACCGATGGCAACTCAACAACCAGTGGTGAGAATAAAGCCAACCAGTCTACCTAAATTCACTGGGTATAAGAGGAATTTCCACAGATGGAAGAGAGACTGGGAAAGCCTGCAAAAGCAGGGAGAGCCGACCGGCTCAGTGGAGGTAAAGAAGTTCCAACTCCTTGACAGTGTGGACGAGAGAATATGCAGAGACCTGCGCCTGTCAACATACAACAGCGCTGAAGACATATTCAGGGTACTCCAAAACAGGTATGGAAACAAGCCCACAATCGCCTTGGAAATAATTGAAGACTTGGAGAGGATCCCTCCTTTAAAGTCACACCAGCCAAGGAAGGTAATTGACCTGATTCAAGCTGTGGAAAAGGCCCTGAATGACCTCACAGAGCTTGAAAGTACTCACAGACCTCACAGAGCTTGAAAGTACTGGTGCTATCAAGAATCCCCTTGTGATCAGATCCATGGCAAACTGCCAGACAATATGAAGAGGGACTGGAGAGCTGACATTCAGGTCAATCCGAGAATGGAGTCACACCTGACAATCACTTCGACGTCCTTCTTACATTCTTAAAGACACAAGAGGATATTCTAGAGAAACTAGACCAACTGGGGGTAAGTGAAAAACCTGAAAAGAAAGTTACTTACCTGGAGAAGAAGTCAGCCTCCACAAAGTCCACAAGGAAAGCAGGATGTGTTGTCTGTGGAGATGAGAGGCACGTGAGAAGATCTTCTTTTGTAAGCAGTTCAAGGAACTAAGACCTGGTGAGGAAGCTGAATTGCTGTCGAAAGGCTGGGAGCGTGCAGAAGATGCCCCAGATGTCATCCAGAGGATGAATGAATGTACAGACACTTAACCTGTGTCAGGAACAGAGACTGCAAGAGAGGAAAGCTCCCTCAGACCACCATTTTTTTCTCTGCTGAGAGGAGGATTCAAGGGGAAGACTCTGAGAAAGTGGGAAAACCAGCACCAGGAGGAAAACATTCACACGAGGAGCAGGAGGAATTGATATCTAAGCTTGCAGAACAATGGCAGAAAAATTCAGGAGAGCCCTTCACCAACATGGCTGCAAAATCACACTGCACTGGAAAAAGCCTTCCTGGAGTGATGGGCTTCAAGCAACATGTGAGTTACCAGTTATCCTTATGCTTCTTGAGTAACCACAACACAGGACAGAAATTATTGAACCCTCATTGGATTTGGCATCGGATACCAACTACATCATTATGACGCTCCAGAAGACTGAACCTTCGAAGTGAAAGGATAACGCTTGTCGTCCATGGAGTCGGAGGCATGACCATGAAGGTAAAGACCAAAGATACCTACTCAAGGTAAGAGTGGAGACACCTAGAGGCACAAAAGAGCTCATGAACTGATCTGCTATGGTTTGGATGAAATTGCAAAAGTGCAGCAGAGTAATCGAGGCACAACAACTCAAGAAGTTCTTCCTGACACTGACCTGGACGACCTTCACAGACCAGAGCATGTTGAGCTTTCTAATCAGCCACCGTGAAGGAAGACTTGCTCGCACAGAGAAGAAAGGTAGTAGGAGATCTGGTCCTTTGGGAAAGCCCTTTAGGAAAAACCGTTGCGGAGCACATCCAGACCTCTGTGAAGTAGTGGACATGACCTGCACAATCTGAGACTCACTTTGCCCGATCGATGAGAAACTACAGCAGTGAAATATCAAGAGATTGCTGAGATGCAAGAATCCAGAGCTGAGACCAAAAACACTGTTGCTGGGAGAGAGTTCTTTGGACTGGTGGAAGTGGGACAGCATTGGGGCGGCCTGTGAACCAGGTGTGGAGCATGTCGGTGTGGTGAACTGTCAGCCAGGAGGCAAAGACATGACTTTGAGGCAGGAAAGAGAGCTGGAGATCATCAGGCAAGGCCTCACCTATGTAAAATCAGATGAGCATAGTCAGCAGCCTCACTGGGACACAAAAATACCCCTGGATTGAAGATCCAAGTTCACTGCCCAACAACAGAAATGCAGTGGAGGCCACATTTCTGAGGACAGAGAGATTTAAGAAAGAACAGAGTGGCGCGTAGCATACAGCTCAGGTTCCATGAGATGGTGGAAAGAAAAGCAGCAAAGAAACTCACCAAAGAGACCGTTGCTGACGTGGAAAGGCCGCAGTATGGTAACGTTAGCCACTTGGTGGCGCCAAATCCACACTCTTGTCACACACCTGTCCGACTCGGTAGGCAATCAGCAGCCAGAAGTTTAGAGGGGTCAGCATGAACGACCTTTCTCCTGAAAGGGCCCGATGTACTTAATCCCATCCGAGCAGTGCTACTTAAGGTTCAGAGAAGGTGTCCATGCTGCTGCCGTGACATCAAAAAGATGTCAATTCTGTGTGGCTTGAAGACCTGGAAATGCACCTTCAAAGATTTCTCTGGAGAGACAGTGAAGATGGACGAATTGAGGAATATGCCATCACCAGAGTCAACATTGGTGACCAGACCAGCAGCGGTGCAATTGCACAACTGGCAATGAGAGAGCAGCAAAGCTGCCCGAGTTCACTCACCTGGTAAGAGGAGCAGGATCCCTTGAGAAGGATTCCTACGTAGATGACATCTTAACAATCCCATAATGACTGGAAAAACTAGAAAAAAGCACCAGAACGGTCAAAGAAATCCTGAAAGCAGGTGGTTCTTCCTCAAGCCATGGGTCTGGTCAGGCCAAAGTGGGAGGCGGACGTCCACATCAGAACATCTCAAACCATCAGATCAAGTCCTCATTCTTCCCGAACAAATGGGAGAAGGAGAAAACAAAGCCCTTGGAGTTGGTTACCTGGTTTGAACCAGGACAAACTGTACCTCATGACTCAATCAACTTCTCAAGAGAAAAAAAGAAGATGAGACTTAGCCAGAATCTCGTCGGAGAAGGAGGATAGAGAGAAAAACTTCCAAACCCACTGTAGAAGACAACTGCTTAGCCAAGTTAGCTAGCTGTGTATGACCCAATAGGCCATTGCAACACCTGCGCAAAACAGAAGGGAGTCCATTCTGGTCAGAAAAAGCATTTCAAGAAGCTGGAGGCAAAACTCTAACACGAGACACATGGGACAAACCTCTGTCTGACAACTCAGAGAAGAAGCCATCCACTGTTCGAGGAATAACACGCCTCAACAATATCACCTTCCATAGAAGCTAACACCAGTCAAAAAGATTGGAGAAACCTGGGGGACTAACATTCTCAGAATGGAAGTGACCAAGAGCTATGGACTGTTGCATACTTCAGGTGGGAGACTGAACAAGGCATCCTGGTTTCGGCTTGTGGAGTCCAAAGCAAAGCTCACGCGCCTTGACCCAAAAGGGAGAACCAGTGAAAGCTGAGGTCTGTGGTGGCTGTCTTCGCCGCAAGATCAGGAAATACATTGCAAAAGCACAGTCGGATGAAGTTGAACGTTGGCTCCACCTGCTGGACATCAAGCTGTACTAGGTTGCAATCCAAAGAGACAGTTATGGGTACAGACCTTTTTTTGCAAACAGAGTGGGAGAGATCCAGAAGTCCACATCAGTTGAAGACTGGAGATGGATTCAGAGTGAGAAAACTTGCAGACCTCATAACAAGAGGAGCAACCCCAAGGAGACCTCAAAGAGGACTCTGTGTGGCAAAATGGACAAGAGTTTCTGAAACAACCTGTGGAGAAGAGTGGCGACAAAGTCAGCTAAAGATGTTGCTGCATATGCCAAAGCAGGTATAACAAGCTCCAAGGAAATGTTTACAGCAGCACTAACCGAGACAGGTAAAAAGAACCAACAAGCCTCATCCGCGCCACTGCAATGCCAATTGGCTCCGACCTCTGCCCTTTCTTCAAACACAGACCAAAGTAAGGACCTGCAAAGCAGCCAAAGTGGAAGGAAAACACAAATCCAAGTCCAGAGAACCACCTGCTGGTTCTGCAGTGAAGGAAACCCTTGACATCAGTAAGTTCAGCAGTTTAACCAAGCTGACGAGAGTCATGCCTGGGTGTGGAGAGCTGCCAACAAGTGGGAAGAAGTGCTGGCCAGAACCTCAGGCCTCAAGTAAGCCAAAGAAAGAGAAAATTCTTTCGGCTCTTGAGATCAAGTCCAAGGTCAAAGAAGCTACACTTACCGTCAGGGGAGTGTGAAGATGCACTTAGGGATCTCTTCCTTGCAGCTCAAGAGGATGGTGACCTTTTCAGACACCACACGCTCAACAGGCTTGCTGTGGTCAGAGACTGAAAATACTGGCTTTTGTCTATGTGGAGGAAGATTCCAATCTTTAATCGAAAGAGAAGACTGCCAGTAAGCAAATCTTGCTCGCGTGCACATCATGGGTGTCCACTCTTCTAGCTCAAGAAGCCACAAGGAAAATCATGGAGGAAAGTCGCAGGTTACACTCTCAGGATTGAGACGAAAGCCTGGGTGATAAGAAGAGACGGAAACTAGCGCAGAAGATTGTTTTGACAGACTGTGTAACATGCAGGAAAGCCACAGGCCCGAAGATGCCAACAGATATCGAGTGACCTCCCACTGGAGCGAATAACACCAGCCAATCATTTGAGTACACGACAGTGGACTTATTTGGAACCTTATGAAGTGAAGGATGAGGTGAAAAAAGAAGGTGAGACTCAAAGTGTGGGGATTTGTTCTTCTGCTGCAGTGGCGTCTAGAGCTATGCCACTGACCTTGTCAGTGACCAGTCAGCTGAAGGCTTCCTGTTAGCGCTATCAACGATTTCACGCACTAAGAGGACAACAAGGATAAATTGTGGTCGGACCCTGGAAAGAACTTTTGTGGAGCCAAACCTGCCCTCAAAGAGCTCTACTGACATGTTCTGGACCGACTAGAAAAGTCAAAGCTTGAAAATGAAGCCTCCAGAACACAAGCAGAGAATCGGAGCTAGAGGATCCATCGGCAGACTCACCTCACAGAAACGGAGCCGCTGAGGTGCTGTCAGTACTGTGAAGCGGGCTTTGCACCAATCTGGGCAGGTGTATGGAGTCTTCACGTTGGAGTGAGTTCGAAACTTTCCTTTATATGGCTTCCAACCTCGCAATCGAAGACCTATTGATGCCAGGACCTCAGAGCAGGGAGGACTGTGTAGAATACATCAGCCCAAATTAACTTCTACTTGGAAGAACTGGACCAAGAGGGATCCAGCTATACTTTGACTTTGAAGGTTACTCCTACAAAAGATGAGAGCTATCCAAACAGAAGTTGACCGGTTCTGGAGGAAATGGAGCCAATTAGCAGGACCAACCTGTTTGTCAGGGACCAAATGGCACACACTCACAGAAAGTGGCCATTGAGATGTCGTCTGGCTGGCTGACCAAAACGCCCTAAGAGGTCAGTTCAGGCTTGCCAAGTTGTTTGATGTCAACACTTGACAAAAAAGGAATTGTGAGGATGTGCTACTCAGATCTTTCCCAAGCTACCCCAGTCTCAACTGTGAAGCCACTCAAGAAGGTGAAGATCGCACTAAGCGTAAAAATACTGCAACAATTCTTCACAGAGATGTTCAGACAGATAGTTGTCCTGCTTCCGTGTTGAAGAGCAGCAACAAATTCAAAATATGAAGGCCAAATACATCAGAGCTGGTGTGACCTCCTTAGGTGAAGAACCAGGAGGTCAAGTGGAGGTGTCGTGTCAAGACCAGTCACAAAATGCAGACGGCAGGTTCCCAGCATGCACTCCAAATCTGCAGGGGGAAACCACACAATTTGGTGCACCCGTGTGCACAGGAAGTGCTTCACAGGAAGCAAGAAGGGGAAATTATTAAATGTTTGGAGGAGCTCAAGTCACTCTTTCACCTGCTGCCGCTGCTGCTGCTGCTGCTGAGAAACAATGCCAGCCACAGCTCATGTTATCATTACAGACGCAACTGTAGGCAAACAAGTTATGTTGCTTTGTAGCCTTTTCAGTTTGTATTTGTATTTGAGAGCATCGCAATCTAAGTTGAAAACTTAATTAATTTTGTTTAGGTGAATTGAGTCATTAGTTGACAAATAACATTTATTCTTTATTTTAGTCTTTCATATTCTTTAAGAAAATGTTATGTATGCATTTAATTTGGAATAATGCGATATCTTTTATTATTTTAAGGTTTTCAACCTATTCCGTTTCGATTCAATGCATTCTATTCTATTATTCCATCTC
Source organism: Seriola dumerili (assembly GCF_002260705.1). Taxonomy (NCBI): domain Eukaryota; kingdom Metazoa; phylum Chordata; class Actinopteri; order Carangiformes; family Carangidae; genus Seriola; species Seriola dumerili. The sequence continues at coordinate 8,628,752 of NW_019174257.1, read as the reverse complement.
CCCATCTGGAAGAAAATAAAAAATCAAAAGATTGAGTTGTCCTTTGCGTTCCTGAGATGGCAAGCATTTCTCAAGTTTGGGCAGAGTTGTGGTCAGCCGAAGAACTAAGAAAAAAATTCAAACAAAACACACAAAACTTGACAGTTATAATGTTTACCATAAGTTTGACTAATTTAGGGGACTGTTTAAAATCTGGATGATCATCTGACCATTCACGTTTCTTTCCTTGTCGGACGTCTTTTTTAGTGGAAAGCTCCTGGTATAAACTTATCAGAAACGATGGCCAAAACTACACAAACAAAAAACAGGATGCACAAAAACCCGAGTTATCTCTTTAATATGTCTCCAGAAACTTCTTCAGTGGTGGTAGCACCAATGCACCACACAAATTCCTGTTGAGTGAAAGTAAAAGATGTAATATGGAATATGGTTCATCCTAAGCTGGCACTAAGATTCAGAAAAGTGTTTTTATAATATGTAAAAACTGGAAAGATTTTAAATGATATTTTCCGATAAACAATGCACCTTCATTAAAAACCTTATGACAATAACAATGCAACTAAAATTAGCAATACTGCTTGGTTAGGTTAGCATAACTGTATTTTTCAATCTCATTTTAAACTTCAATGAAACATCACTATCTGATAAGAGTGTGAGTTGTAATGTTACAGCGTCGTGGTGCTACATAACTTCATGTTTACACTGTTTGCTCTTGACTGGATTGTGCAAACAATATTTTTCTGGCAGCCAAATTAACATTTACCTTAGTAGACATTTCTTAACTTTCATAGGTGCCAACATGATTTAGCAAATCACTAAAATGAAAACTAGGATGGTAGTATGAGGAAGGACTTTAAACACCAAAATTAAGTAATGGATTTACAAATCACTGGTGCAACCCGCATCCAGCCATTATCGTAATATCAGGCTAATGTCACAACATCTACAAACGCACAAATGAGAGAAAGAACGATATATGAAAAGCAGTCAAACATTAGAGGCCAACATGAGACGTTTCATCACTCAAACTTTTGGTCACGATTTGGTAATCAGCTTACTGGCACAA